>NW_024096552.1:1800000-2320000 GCF_016545835.1 Crotalus tigris | reverse complement strand
TCCACCCCTAGGTAAATTTATTAATACCCTCCTACTTAAGAAGTTTTAGCAAACCATTCATCTTAATCACTAAAATTCTCACCAACAGAGATCATTAGAATTTAAATTCTTTTACACCTTTACCCATAATATCTCATAATTATTTTTATACACTTTAAATTAAAAATTTATAATATATACTCCCAAATGTTTAAACTTTTTCCACTAAATCAACACCTTTTATTATTCTTTTTCTTTACATCTAAATACTACACAAGTCATTCACTATTCCTTTAAAACATACTAAATCAAACTACCAGTTAAACTAACATTTATTGTTCTTTTTCTTTACATCTACATATTACATGAATCATTCACTACTCCTTTAAAACATCTTCTATCTCAAAAAACTACTACAAAAGTTCATCATGTCCTTTTCTTTATTCCAACATCCGCCTTCTGCTGTTCTTTTTCTTTACATCTTTAGGCTGAACAAGTCATTCTCGGTTTCTTTAAAAAATCTTCTATCACAAGAAACTGCTGCAACCCTTGAATTAACCCTAAAAACTTTTTCCGTCTCTCTCAGTATTTCTTCAGGCTCAGCCCCCAAAATGAAAGCTATATCTTTTACCACCACTCTTACTAATTTTTAAAGCCTATTTTTACCTGCATTCCTGTTTTGTCTCCCTGTTTTGTGCTGCTTTTGATAGGTTGGAGTATTTTTTTCATTTTATGAAAAGAAGGAATTAAGTTGTTCCACTTTCTCCCTGCTGCCCGTCACTTTCTTGCCATCTTTTATTAGTGGACTGATCATTTCCTTGATCGGAAAAGGAAATGTTCTTGTTCCCTTATATACTGAAATAAACTTTTTTTGTTATTTTTGGCATTTGTTGCAAGTTTTCCTCATAGCATTCCATCAAATGTTATCTTCCAGTCTAATTTTTTGTTGCCCTGATTGTTGAACCTCTGTCCTGCCTGCTGGTGAGTAGTGCTGTCCCTATACACTGAATGTGGGACAAATTAAGGAAAAAGACTTGTAGATTTCTGTGACTTTGTTTCCCCTCCCGCCAAAGGGTCACTTGGTGGGAGAAAACCTTCCACCGATATTTCTCCTTAACTTTGGTGGGGTGAGTTTGGATGCGAGTAGGTGGCTGCCTGGAACAGAGGAATTTGCCACCTTTCTAGTTGCTTAAAGAAGTTGGTTTATTTTTGGACCAAGATCTAGCAATTTTTTAAAAAGAATACTAAATTTGTATCAAAAAAACAGCCTAGCTGACAGGTCACAGATGCGGAGGATGGCCACTGGATGAAACGAGAGGAGAGGATCTAGAAGGTAGCAGTGAATGGCAGTGGCTGGCAACATTTGGAAATACTCCACCAAGTAGGCAAAATGGCATTGCCCCCTCCCCAAGGCAATCCAAACAGTCTGCAGGAGGGGCATGCACAATCTCTTCCTCAAGACCCATAATGCATTAACCCATGACAGAACCAGTTTCTGGCAAGTAGAAGAACTTGGCTCTTATGTTTCAAGTCAGCCTTCTCCCCGCAGCATAGGACTAGTAGGTGTTCCAGAGTGCTTGTCTTGTTTCTTAAATATAGATCTGGTACTTTCCCCACAAAGCACCAAACTTGCTTGAAATAAAAAAAGAGCTGGCAGTATTTTTAAAAGAGTCTAGTCCTGGATATACAAGGATCCCATCTAATGCCCAACAGGTGCATTACTATTTAGTGAGCAATATGATGATATAACAGAACCATGAGCCAGTCATACTTGACTGCATGGCAACATAATTTATGATAAAGAAGCCACTGCCTTGCCTCATTTTAAACTGGTATGAGAAAGAAAGAGATATTGTTCTTCTGGAGACCAGCTAGAGAAACATCTATCCAAATATCTTGCCCAGAGCTATTTCCATTATTCCCTGCATAGAAAATCTGGAAAAGTTGGAAATTTGATAAATGCTTAGCTTTTAATTTTTTGAAAGAGAACCTGGGTGGGAAAGCTAGCTTTGGCAGGATGATTCAGTTGTGAAGAGGTCTCCTGAATAATGCCACTGTGTAGTGGTGGGATTCAAATATGTGAACAACCAGTTCTCTGTGTAAATGCCATTTCCAGAAGTCCATTCTGGGCCTGGGCAACAAGAAATTAGTTACTGGTTCTGCCGAAGTGGTGCAAACCGGCTGAATCCCACCATTGCCACTGTGGCCCCTTCATCAAGTGTGATGCCTTCAGATTGGCTAGTAGACTAAAAGGTGGGAACACAAGAGCTACCACTGGGGAAGGGTGACTCAGAGACAGCTCAGCTAAAGGAGCAGGTTCCTGTCCGGGGACCTTACTTCCCAAATGCCATCCAAATGCCAAATGCCTATTTCTATATATATATATATATAAATAGCAGATGTAGGTAAAACTAACACAAGTGAGAAAAGGCTACTTTGTGATACATAGCAGAAAAAGAACAGGTGGAGGTGGCCTTCCTAGAGGGAAGAGAGCAGATGGAAGACAACATTGCACATTCTTAATCTCAGAAATGGTTAGTACTTGCCCTGGGGCCAGTGGCCACATCCATCAGCCAAGTGTGAACAGCCTGCTTGGGATAGGGATGAAGAGCCTTATTCTTTAACACATGGTGCAGCAGGATGGTAGCAGATCATAATGGCAGGTACTGGGCATCCCAGGGTGGCTAATTTCAGTAAGCCCCATCCCTCACATCACCTGGCTCAGAAAAAGCCTCAAAGACAAGATAATAAATTATCAGAATTTTCTGATGGAAGAAGGCAGTGCTTTGCACCTTTTATAGGTAAAACAAGAAAAAAAAACCCCACAGGACATGTTTCTTTCATGTTTGCTTAAGATTTTTCTGGGCATAGAAGCAATTATTGTCCAAAATTTACAAGACTGGCCTTTGCATTGCAGGTTATATATGCTTTTAGGTATAGAAGCTGCAAATTCAGGCTGACGAGATGAAAACAATAAGACTTGTAGCTGGATGTTGACACAGGCAACAGAAACAGGGATGCAATCTCAGGGCTCATCTGCATAGCCACAGTAGATGTGCTTCCTCCCTACAGGAGGAACGTATGCTGATAGAAGAGCCACTGCCCCCAAGTCTGCCTTTCACCAAACCTCAGGATGGAGGCTGATAGTGTTGCTTTTCAGGCAGTTTACTGGGCTATTTGGTGAGGGGGATCTCATTAGCAGCACAACAGAGCTCTAGACTGCAAGCTAGTAATATACTTTTTCCAACCAATGGTCTATGCAAGAGAAAAGCATGTGAGGAGTGGAGCTTGGTAAGAGATGGTGAACTTGACAAGACTGATGGAAGGCATCTCTTCCTCCAACTATTGCTGAAATCACTTCAGAAAAAAATGCACAGGTTGGAAGGAAGATTTTCTTCCATTTTCTCAGGAAAAACATTTTCAGGCCAAGGCAGCTCTGCAGTGAGGATATGTACCCAGGAAATGGTAAATAGGGTATCCTTAAGCCAGCAGATGGAATGTATGTGAATAAACTCTCAGGTAGGGATGGATTGGAAGCTGCAGCAATGGCTGAATACCATTGAGAACTCTTAACACGATGCTGTGCTTGTCAGTGGAAGACACATTTTTCCATCCTCTTCTCTGTATTCATACAAGAGCTGTATGGGAAACATGGCTTTCCCATTCTCAATCTTATTATCCACACAAGCCCTGAGAGTTGTTGCCGTAATGTGGTTGGTTATCTCGATAACCCAGCATCTGGCTAACAGCACGGAAAAACCGGTCATGGTCCCTTTCCATTCTGGAGAGCTGCTGCTCCTGCAAGACACATGATGGAGAGAGTCAGTCATGCCACACCACTTCTTAATCTAAAGCAAATTAATCTCCAGGAAATAGGGTTGCCACCTCTGTGAGCATAAGAGGCTTACAGTAGTAGTTCATGATAGGAAGAAGTCAAGTACAAACTCAAGCACAGAAGCACTGTCCTGTTGAAATTCTCCCTGGAATGCATAATGGCATCTGCCAGGGGAAGGTAAAAAGAAGCAACATGGTGGATGCCACAATGCAAACCCCACCCCTTTTGTATCTGCATGCAGTGTCAATGCATGTACAAAAGGGGTGGGGCTTGCATTGTTTGCCCTCTCTGCCATCTTCTCTTTTTTTGACACCCCTTCCACACCTCTGCCATCCAGGTGGGATGTAAGCTAGCTCTGTGCTGGTTTTTCTACTTATTGTTCATAATTCAGAACCTTTCTGTTATTTATACAACACTTTCAACAGCCTTTGCATAGATTGGACGCCATTTACCGGGAATCCAAACAGCTTGTTTCAACAACATGGAACATGGAGCTCATATAAAAATTCAAATGGATCAAAATACTTATCTATCCCAACCAGGAACATCTGGGAAGAAGGGAAAAGGGACAAAAAAGTCAAAATGGTGACTTCAATTGAGCATATATAAAAGAGGTAGGACTGATTCTTCAGTTGCACATGCTATTTTGTCTTTTTTGTTACACATACCTGTGGATGTCTCTGGTCTCATCTAATAACTTTTATCTCATCTTAATGAAATCAGATGTGTTCCTTTACCATATACGGTTCTGTTATTTCTGGAGTAACTTTTTGCCTGCCCTTCTTACTATCCCTGTTGAACAAAGATCCTTCTTCCCTTTTCTCTCCTTAACTACACATTACCTCTGGAGGGCTCTTACCAGCTGTTTGGTCTTCTCCTCACTTGCTCGCAGCTTTTCATGATCCTTCTTCCAGCTGGCCTCTATGCAGGACACCCTGGAGAAACATAGCAGTCAAGTCTCCTTCAGATCTCACCTCAGATGGGTTGTGGTTTCAACCCTTCTCCATATTCCCTGCTAGTTAGCCACTGACCCTCAAGATAACCCTGGCAACAGTTTGAAGGATGATAAAAGAAAGAGTAAAAAAAGCAAACTGAGAGCAAATCAAAGTTAGAACAACAAAGAGAAGTTCACATGAGCATTGTCACTTTCTGTGTAAATGATACCTTTTCCACAATCTGAAACCTTGCAGATGTTCAGTCTACATGAGAATTATTCTTAGTGGCACAGCCAACAATATACTTCATCAAACTGTGTTTTCCAATGCAAGGATTGTACTGCCATGTTTGTTTGTTAGTTTGTTTTTCAGGCCAGCAGAAGACTTCAGCAGTGGATGGTAGCTCAGACCTGCTGCCCTTGCCATGGGAAATGGCAGGAAAGATCAGGCCATGGGTGCCTACTTCAGTTCATCAGCCCCAATAGGTTTTTACTTCCTAATAGGCTCCTTGGCGTAAATGGGTTGAATCCCAACTATGCCCTGCTGGATTCCCAGAACAGGGAACTTGGACTGTTCCCTTTCTTATCCCCTGCCATGGGATTTGTATTGCCTAATACACTGGAACTTAGACATTGAATGGAATGTATTGTGTCCTGGGCCTGATGAGGAAACTCAGCAGGCCCAGAAATGTTGCAAATGGTCCCGGGCAATCTAAAAGCTGCCCAGGACCAGACTGGCTAGCGTTGGACTACTGCGCATGCACAAGGCACAAAGAAAGAAAGATCCCTATTGGCTGGACTGCCTGGGGGTTGGAAAACTATAAAAGGCCTGCATGCCTATTTTGCAGTTTGCTTGGAGTGGAGTTAAGGTGAAATAAAGAAACTTGGTTTATGATGTGTCATGCTTCAAAGCCTCGAATCCCAAAACACAAAAGTGGCGATGAGGATGGGATCGCTGCAAGCAAAAAGGCAGTAAGAAGAGGATAAACCTCATCTGAAGAGCCTGAAGCCTGGGAATCGGTGTCCAGCTCTGTACTCACCTGCCAGTACAGCATCGCTGGAGGTGAGCTTGGCAAATGGGCCCTTTCCCTCAACGAAGGCTTGCAATGAGGCATTCGAACCAGAAGATGTCAAAGATTGGATATCTGTCCGAGTTCGACGTCTCTCACCCGGAGCGCTGGAACTCCTACATGGCCCAGGTGGAAAATTACCTAAGGGTCAACCAGGTTCGGGAAGACGGCTTGAAAGCAGCAACCCTGCTGTGCATCTGCGGTCAAGACACTTTCGATGTAGCCGAGAACCTGGTAGCCCCGGCACCGCTGGAGTCTGTCACCTATACAGATCTAAAGAACATGCTGAAGGATCACTTCCACTCCAAGCTTTTTGTGATTGCATGGAGGCATGCTTTTGATCAGAGGAATCAGAAGCCAGGCGAGTCTGCTGCTGAGTTCATCGCTGCTTTGAGACAAGCTGCCAGGCCTTGTGAATTCAAGGACCTGGAAGAACGCTTACGAGACCATTTTGTCTGCGGCCTTAGAAGCAGGGAGCTGCAACAAAAGATCTTTGCTAAAGCTGAAGTCACCTTCCAAGATGTCTTACGCAAAGCTGCAGCTGAAGAAGCAGCGGGCGGCGCTGTGAAGGCTCTGCAGCTCGCCGGAAACACTCCAGCCGTTGCAACCGTCCATCAAGAGGTTACTCAGGAAGTACAAGACTCGGATCCTGAAGAGGAGGTGGACAGACTTCACCATCCGGTGGTAAGAAGACCGCGAGAGAAACCAGACAAGGCCCCAGCAGCCCTTCAGTGTCTCGGTTGCGAGGACTCCACAAGCGCACAGACTGCCGGTTCCACTCCACCATTTGCCAGGCATGTGGCAAGCTAGGCCACATTGCCACCATTTGTTAGGGTCGCCAGCAGGTGCAACCTCGGGAAGAATCCCTTCGGAAAGGTACCAGGGTCCCCAGCCAACACAGGGTGGGGTTCTGTGCGTCGTGTAGAAGCATCTTGCGAACAGGGAGGCACAAGCCCCTTAAAAAGAAGCTTCGCATTGATGTACAGTTACAAGGGGTTCCCTTATTGATGGAGCTGGATGCTCTATCGATCATTTCACACAATACTTTTAAAAGGATTTGCTGCAGTAGTGGCCGTCGAGTTAAACTCAGGCCATCAAATTTAATTCTTACTGACTTTCAAAATTCAAAGGTTAATGTACTAGGAGAAGCCACACTCAAGGTGCAGCATAAGGCTTTCCAAGGTCTCTTAGATGTGGTGGCTGTTGGGGGTGATCGTGCGAGTCTAATTGGACTCGATTGGTTTGAGGCCCTGGGAATTCAGGTGACTGGTCTGAATAGTCTGCAAACTCTAAGAATTGCAGGAGTCTGCAAAGAGTGTGCAGATGTGTTTAGTTCAGAGCTTGCTTGGTTCATACAAGGGGCCTCCCATCGCACTGCGATTAAACCCAAACATCGCACCAGTTAGGATTAAGCCTAGGAGGGTGCCCTTCACCCTCAAGGGCAAGACTGATGCTGAACTGGACAAGCTGCTCCAGCAGGGCATCTTGGAACCTGTGGACTCAAGTCCATGGGAAAACCCAATTGTGACGCCTTTAAAGGCTAACAGGGAAGTCCGAATTTGTGCAGACTATAAGTGTACTCTGAACACAGCTTTGCAGCAGCATGCATATCCTGTACCAGTAGTAAGTCATATTTTGGCCTCCCTTAAAGGGGGAAAACTGTTTGCAAAGCTTGATTTAGCACAGGCCTATCAACAGCTACCTGTTGATGAGGCAACTGCTGAAGCCCAAACAATAGTGACCCATAGGGGCGCTTTTAAAGTAAAAAGTTTACAATTTGGGGTGAACATTGCTCCTGGCATATTCCAGAGCATCATGGAGCACATGCTCAGGGGTATTCTGGGGTTTTTCCCCTACTTTGATGACATCCTCGTTGCAGGGGAGTCATCACAGAATTTAGCTGAAAGATTAAGGGCTGTGTTGATGAGGTTCCGTCAAGTGGGCCTCAAATTAAAAAAAGACAAATGTAAAATTGTGTTACTTCTACAGAATTTTTAGGCTTTAAAATAGATGCTCAAGGCATCCACCCTGTAGAATCTAAGTTGAAGGCCATTCAGGAGGCCCCAAGTCCCAAGTCTAAAAGTGAGCTTCAGGCTTTCTTGGGACTTCTTAACTTCTATCACGCTTTCCTTCCCCATAAGGCTGCTGTGGCTGATCTGTTACACCGGCTCTTAGACAAGCAAGGTCCATGGCAGAGAACTAAAGTCCATGACAGGAGTTTTAAAGAGGTCAAGGCCTTGCTCTCATCAAATGCGGTATTAGCCCATTTTAATGAGCAACTGCCTGTATAAATCGCTTGTGATGCATCCCCTTATGGGGTGGGTGCAGTACTCAGTCACCTAAAGGCTGATGGAACACAAGTTCCTGTGGCTTACTACTCAAGGACCCTGTCATCTGCAGAGTAGAATTACGCTCAGATTGACAGAGAAGTCTTGGCAATAGTGGCTGGTATAAAGAAATTCCATGATTTCTTATATGGCCATCACTTCATGGTCTATACAGACCACAAGCCGTTTCTAGGGTTGTTTACAATGACCAAACCAACCCCTCACATCATTTCCCCCCCCCCATATGCTGAGGTGGTCCATTTTTCTGTCAGCATATGACTACATACTCATTCACAAATCTGGCAAAGAAATGGGCCATGCTGATGGTCTCAGTAGGCTACCTCTCACTCACATAGAGGCAGATCCTGCCCCTGCTATTAATATTCTTTCTATTCAGCAACTACCAGAATCTCCCGTCAATGCTAGGGTGTCAAGCCTTCCTTGGCTCGACACACAAAGAAGGGGGGAACAGCCTGGTGACAGAGGAGGAGAACCAGCACAAAGCAGCTCACCGTCCTGAGAAAGAAGCACGAGTCGCGGATCCTCCGGCGAGCGACGGGCAGTTCCAGAGAGCTTGGGATGCTGTGCATGGGCAGATAGGCTGTTGCGCCTGTGCAGAATACAGTTAAGCCATCGAACAGCTGATGAGTGGCGAGCCGGAGAACAGCTGATGGGCAGTAGCCTGAAGATTGCATTGCCGGGCAGGGCGTCGCAGAAAAGCCTCAGATGGAATTGCTATTTTCCCTGATTGATGACTGGTGCTGGTTGGGTGTTAGGAGGGTGGGGACGTAGGATGGTGATTGGGTGGGGTTGTGGTTTATTGGGCAGGGGTGTGGTTGATAACTAATTGGGTGAAGAGTGGGGACGGTTTTGGCAAATGTATTTAAACAGTGCTGGGAGGCGATTGCTCCCAGCGCAAACTTTGTAAGGCATAGAGCCTGAGTTCTAAGGTCTGTGTGAATGTCATCGCTTTACCTCAAGTAAACCGGAGTTTGTTGGATGAAGGTGTTCCTGTGTCTTCCTTTTTCCTGCAAGGGTCCGATAGGAAAGCTGACAAAAAATTTGCACTCACCCCACTTCAAATCTTTTTGAGGTTTCCCCTTGTTTTCCTTTTTGTGTTTCACCTTCCATTGTGTTTTTGTGCCTAACCTGGTTCCTGTGTCCACCTTTGTGGTTTGTTGACCTGAAGGTGGGTGGCATAGGTTGCAGTTTGAAATATGGCGGAAGGTGTACAGGATATTGCTCCAGATGAGGCTGACCATGATGATGTCCAGGAAGAGGAGGTAAGAACAGACCCTCCAGTTACTGAACAACCATCAGTATGCCCTAAGGTGGTGGAGCCCAGCCTAGTAGACCCTCGAATTGATGTCCCAGGGTCCCAAGGAATGACAGCGGGTGGGAACACCCTTGCCGGAAAATGGTGGCAAAGTCCTATAGTGACTGGGATGCCAGAGGGATATGGAATTGGACCAGGGGAAGAAGGTCAGATAACCTCCCAGTGGCAGGAACGATACATGACAGACGAAGACAAGGAGCATTGGAGCTATGCCACAGCCCCTGGCCAAACTATCATGGACCTCTTGCGAGAGCAATTCGGAGAAGGAGGGTACCAGGATGCGTCCTCCTGGCAGCGATGGGTCCCAGGGCCAGAAACAACGTCATGGTCACAAGTTGGTTTGTCCTCCATCCAATCAGCCACATGACGGTTTCGCTTAGCAAGTCCAAAGTTGAAGCTTGACTCTAACTGTGGAGGGGATTTATACCAGGGAAGGGTTGGGATTCAAGTCCCAATTGACCCATAGATAGGTTATGGGGAGGACGTCCAGGGAAGCTTTCCACAGTGCCATCTCGGGGAGTCAGGTTAGGTCCCGGAGGCCCACTCCCAAGGGGGTCAGAGACTATTGTGCCTGGGGGAGGGACCTTGGTAGGTCCTTCACCCACACCTGGATGGGGTTCCAGATCATGGTCACAGGGCTCTCTTTGGGGTCCTCCACCCCTTAGTGTGACATTTGATGGGAACCCAGATAGGCTGGCCTTTTCCTAAGTCAAGCCATAGGCCACATGGATAGATACGGCCACCTTTACCCCTCTCAGTGGGCTGTGGTAGGAGCAGTAACAGCAGCCCTACAGGGAGAAGCTATGGAGTGGGTGGCCGATCTACATTGTGACCATGCTAGGGAGCTAGCCAATATTGGAGCATTCCTGGGGGCTCTCCGAACTTGTTTTGAGGACGTTTCTAGAATCTGGAGGGCAGAAGGGGAGGTGTTAGGTATAAAGCAACGGGGCCAACCGGCTGCAGAGTATGTCAGGGAATTCCGATGTGTAGCTAGCAAACTACAGACGTGGCCTGAGCGCCTGCTAGTACACCAGTTCCGGGCAGGGCTTGATAGAGAACTGCAGCAGGCATGTGTATACCGGGGGATCCCAGGTAAATTACAAGAATGGTTCTGGATAGTTATGGACTTGGACACGGGGTTGCAGGAGTTTCATCCAAGAAGTGATAGCCAGCTGGTACCACCCAGGAATTCGGAACAACTCCGGCCTTTGGGTTCAGTATCTACTCCACCTGGCGGATTACCTCATCCAAACTTTCGCTGTTTTCGATGCAACCTGCCGGGACATTGAGCTGCAGAATGCCTAGAGCCGCTTCCTAAGGGAAGGGTAGAAGTGCCAGGAAAAAGTACATCGAGGAAAATGCCTGAAAGAATGAGGGCAGCACAACAACATATCGAGAGTTCAATGCCGCAAGGGGAGAGGTTGAAGGCCGATGAAGGGACCAGCAGAGTGGGACCCCAACTGCTCTTATACGAGGAGGATGTAAAGACATCAGAAGATCCCATGGTGAGCAAACCCATTCATCCATTCACCCTCCCTATCACAGTCACTAGTACATATTCAGGGCATCGAAAACAGTAACACCCTACTTGATACTGGGTGTGCTAGATGTCTCATTAATGAACTTATAGTACGACAAACAGGCATTAGAGTGAGGCCCTTACATACACCAGTATGGTTTGAGCAAGTAGATAGGTCCTTACCTGGGGGGGGGGGTGCCTGCCACCTACATCACTGAGCCTGTGCGATTAGAGATAGGGGAACATTGGGAGATAATACGGTTTGTAATAGTTCCGTCCATGATGGAAAATGTGATTTTAGGTTTAGCCTGGCTGGATAAATGGAGCCCAACCATATGGTGGGAAGAAGGGTATCACAGAGTGTGTATTGGTGTGGGTCCTCAGCCACCTCCTCATGAGCAAGTGAAAAGAGGAGAGGAGATTATAACTGATCAAGTAACCAGGGAGGAGGGGGAGGTTGTTTTTCCATCAGAATATACTGACCTCGCGGATGTATTCAATGCACGGGAATGCAATGTGCTACCACCACACCGCTCAACTGATTGTACCATTGATATTATGGCAGGGGCAACCCTTCCAAAACCTCGTATGTATGCTATGACTCCTAATGAGATGGTGGAGTTGTGAGTTCCAGGCTTTCCTTCAGGCCAACTTGATACGGCATGCAATGTCAGCTCCCTTCCACCCTTCCACCAACGGGCAAGCTGAAAGAATGGTGCGCACCACCAAAGACGCACTCAAAAGACTAATGCATGGCAGCTGGCATCACAGGTTAGCAGACTTTCTTCTTGCACACAGCACCACACCTTGCACTGCCACCAGGAAGAGCTCAGCTGAATTCCGCTGGGGCCGCCGCCTCATCACAAAGTTAGACAGACTGCACCCACACCGGGTGTCTTCACAGGTGTCATGGCCACGGGCTCCTAGGAGACTTCCGGTGGGTGATCCGATCTGGGCAAGGAACTATGGTCCTGGACATCTCTGGGTTCCTGCTGTCATCTGTAAGATCTCTGGACCTCTATCATATGAAGTGACTTTGGTAGACGGCCACGTCCTGCAGCGTCACATCGATCAACTGCGCTGGCGGTTGTCCCCTGCTGATTCCGCCCCTGCCTCCACTCTGGGGGGGGGAGGGGGGCCAGGAACTAGATCACACTTCAGGTCAACATTTTGAGACCCAGCCTCACTGTTCCTGGGAATTACCGCTGGTCACTAGGACTTCCCCAGGGAGGAGCAAGGGCATCCTCACGGTTCAGTTACTGCAACAAAAAGGGAGTCATGCATATCCACAAGAGCTGCAGACAGGAATTCTCCTGAGGAGGGGTTTGCTGTAGAGGCGGTTCCTGACTCTGGCACCCCAGCCACTTACACGGGGGAATGGAATTATTGAGGCACACCTGCAATGCAGGTCACATCCGAGACTGGTTGTGGGCTCGAGGGACTAATTCCCTGGAGCCATCCAGGGTAGTTGGGGAGTCCTCAGCCACTCCAGTGGGTTGGGGAATTTCCTCTGCTCTAAGGGAGCCTGGAGAGAGCCCCGACAACTCTGCCAGCATGCCTCACCAGGGGTCACCTGCAAAATTTGTGCATAAAAGTCCTGGTCTAGCGAGCCCACCAGACGGGCCAGTAGGCCAGGTGCCCTTAAGTAAAAGTCCTGGTCTGCCTAGCCGGGCAGGTGAGCTGATAGGCCAGGCACCCTCCCTGACTTTGCATAGGTCACAAAGGGCTAAAGCCCCTCCTAAGCATCTAGGTGAATATGTGAGGTTCCTGTCAGCACAAGGAAACCTTACTGGTCTAGGATAAGGAGATGGGACCTATGTTGGGTAGAAGATAGACACATAATGTGAAGTCCACATTAAAGGGTGGGTTGTTTAGATAACCCTATTATTTTATAAGAATGTTGCCTGCATGTGAGCAGGAATATTATTTTCTTTTGTTTATTATTATTGTGAAAAAAATTGGAATTGTGTGTGTTCTATCTAGGGGAGAGGGTTGTTGTGTCCTGGGCCTGATGAGGAAACTCAGCAGGCCCAGAAATGTTGCAAATGGTCCCGGGCAATCTAAAAGCTGCTCGGGACCAGACTGGCTGGCGCCGGACTACTGCGCATGTGCAAGGCACAAAGAAAGAAAGATCCCTATTGGCTGGACTGCCTGGAGGTTGGAAAACTATAAAAGGCCTGTGTGCCCATTTTGCAGTTTGCTTGGAGTGGAGTTAAGGTGAAATAAAGAAACTTGGTTTATGGTGTGTCGTGCTTCAATGCCTCGAATCCCGAAACACAAAAGAATGAAAATTTCTAAGGGGGCTATCAGCTCCCCCTCCCTCCCCATCATCACATTTGACAGGATGTACCTCTGCCTCCTGTTGCTGGCTTCTCCTACCTGCTGCTGAGTTTTACTAGGCCATGTTCCGTCTCCTCTAGCCTCTTGCCAAGAATCTCTTCTCGTTCTTGAAATCTGGCCTGCTCCTGCAGCAGCGCTTGATTCTGAGTAAACAGTGACTTCACCTTCTCCTCCAGGAGCTGCTGTTTGTCTCTGGCTGAACTCAGCTTCATTTGCAGCACTTCCATCTGCCTTGTATACTGCGGGGGGGGGGGGGGGAGGGAACGACAGAGGGAGGGTCAGTAATGAAGTTTAGAGCAACCCTGAGCTCAAGACTAAGCAAGGGCTCAAGATTAGGAGAATGAGGGAAAGCTATGCAGGAGCAGAGAAAAGCTGGATAAAGGGATGTTTTAGTCTCTTCTCATCATAATTGGAGAAGACTCCAATGATGTTTTAAGAAGTCTTGAGAAAGTACTGGATTCAGTAGACAAGATTACTTCAGTAATACACTTTGCTGGAGCTACATATTTAGACTGTGCTGACCCACTATAAAATTGCAGCTTTGAGGATTTTCTTTCCTAGTCTCATCTTTCCCCAATTAGGGAAAATATTTGTAGTGTAAAATTCTAGACATTGCTTTTGTGTGAAGTTTCCCTAGTAAATTAGAATGGCTATGAATGGCTCTAGCTATGCTTTGAACCTAAATTTGTAATTGCTATGATTCCTAACAACAGGAAAATAAGTGTTTCACTTCTTCCTCCATTACAAAACTATAGGGGAAGAACTGGGAAATATAAACTAAAAATATGTTCCCCAAAGCAGAAGTGTTCCTGAGGCTATTCTCTGTATTGTCCAATGCAACATGTCAATTGCCATTGTGCAGGGGTCTCAGTTACTCACCTCTGAAGGCATAGCTGGGCTTCTAATGCAATCTCTTACAGGAAAATTAACATGCAACAGATTTCCATTTCTGAAACTTCTTTTGTAACTTGTGACTATTGACCTATCAAATCTAAGACTCATTGGCCAAGCATCCCCAATGAGGATAAGCCACCCAGAGTGATATAGGTGAATGGTGGTCATTCATTATATTTCTGGAATCATAACACTTTTTTTAAAAAAGTTACTTTTGTTAGATGCATGTATGCAACTTTCAACGGCACACATTCTTTTCCATCCTTTTTTTGGATGGATTTTTAATTAAGAATAGATTAACAGAAAACTAAGCACGTGGGTGTTTCTCTGAGGACAATACTCCTATACCTGTTCCAGGGGTTGCATGGAGTATAGACAATTTTGCATTGATGATGCATCCTCCGAATGTCGTAACCAAGGGACTGATGGTTTCTGGCGCAGCGATACAGAAGGATGGAGCTTTGAGCATCCCTAAAGCAGAAGAACATGAGTTTGAAGAGACCAAGAATCAGAGAACAATTACAGAGACATGGAAATACTTTAATCCACTTGCAATACAAAATGCCCTTTAAATGGAATCTCCATGCTGGAAAACTAGGAGGAACATTAAGAAAACCTCCCAGGTTTCAGAGCTCAGATGGAGAAATGTTGAGAAAGTCTGAAAGGTGGACTGTCTTCTCTGTAGTACTGGAGAGAGAGAGAGATTGCCCAGTCTTCTTGTGGAAAAGCTTTTCTTTTCTGTTATATCAGCAGCTTTCCAGGAAATTGAAACTGGACTAAAGGGATTTGTGAGCCATCAATTTAATATAGTAGTTGAGCAATCTGTTCTAAAACTCTGCTTACCTGGGATGCCTTGTGGCTACCACCATTGCATAGATAGGAGTCATAAGGCTGAGGGCTGCTATCCTGATTGTCAACCATGTGCTCTATGCTACTCTGCTTGTGAAGATGTCGAGATGCCTTGGTCTGGGTTGGGACACTCTGAGTACGCTGCACTTTGCTCCTGGTTTTGGTCTGATGTAAAGGAATCAGGGCTTCTTCCTTGCCTCTGTTCTTTTGGATGCTGGTCATGGACTGACTCTTGATCAGAGGACTGTATTTGCCCAGATCCCGTGGTGGCACAAACCCTAGTTTCTGTTTCTCAGTGTGTCTGAAACATAAAAAATGAGGAGTCAGCTGTGCAAAAGACATAGTAATTCAGAGCAATACTGATAATCTCAATTCCAGATTATGTCTTCAGATCTAAACTTGGCTCACAAGTACACATTCTTATATTTTGATGCATAACTTTCTCACATTCTGCATTATGGCTTCTCCATCCCATTTTCTTAATCCATCCCATTTTCTTAATTTTTAGGGCAATTTCTGTGTGCTATCATATGGACACAGCCAGTTGGCCACATTAAAGTGCAATCCACAAGTCCTTTAGATGGCAGAAAAATATGCCAGCATAAAATCTGCTATCTTGCCAGCAAAGCCCTATTCTGCTATAGTAATCAGGTTCACGAGTGGTCTTGTCTTTATAGTTTTAATATGGACAATTAAGGAAAGGAAATGATGGATCCCCCAGCTTTGCTTACTCTCTCTCCACATGTTGCCTGCCAACAGGAAAAACAGCTACCTATCATTCTGCCATCAATCGGGGAAGGGAGGGGGAACAAATGGACAATAAAGTTCCCACCTACCAATACAGAACTAACTCCTTGGTCCCTCCTAGCCATCCCCCCATGGTACATCCATGTGTAGCCAATCCAACACCGACAAGATGTTTTGGGAAATGCTGAGGTGTTTGGGCTGGTGAAATTCCACTCTCAGGGTAAACGGTCTTGAAGATGCCAGCATGCCAGCATGAATCAGATTCCAAAACACTCTGTTCTTCCTCAACTGTCTATACCCCTCCCAATTTCCTATCATAAAAGGAGGAGGTGGGGGCTCTAATGCAAGAGCAGAAGGTAGGGGCTGCAATGCAAGAGGTGGGGGCTGCAAGAGCAGAAGAAGGCCAATCCCCAAATTCCACTGGAGTACCAGGATTTGCGGGGCATGTTTAGTGAGAAGGGTTCACCTGCCAATGGACTGCTCCATAGAGATTCTGCCAGGGGCTAAACTATCCAAATCCAAATTGTTTTGAATGACCTCTAGGGAACTGGAGGAATTATGTTCTTCTATAAACAAAAAATTAAAGCAGGGGTTCATCCAGCTGGGATGGGTTCCTGTGCCTATGCATAGACTATAGATGGCTAAATGGTTTGTATGTGGAAAATGTCTTTCCACTGCCCCTAATGAAAGACATATTAGCCAGTTTGGCCAAAGGGAAGATTTTTACTAAGTTGGACTTGTAGGGAGCCTATTATCGATCTCAGATCAAAGAGGGAGACAAATGGAAGACAGCTTTTAACTGCCCCTTATGGTGTTTCCAATTCAGGGTCCTCCCCTTCAGATTACAGGGGCCCCATGTATCTTCATGCAGCTGATAAATAAACTGCTGCATGAGCACTTGTACAAAGGAGTTTTGGTCTATCTGGATGATATACTGATTTATACTGAGATATGGTGGACCATGTGAAGCTGGTCAGGGCAGTGCTTAAAAAACTTTGGGCTGCTCAGCTATATGCTAAACTTTCAGAATGCAAGTTCCACCAGAGTAAAGTTGACTACTTGGGCTACCGCATCTCCCATGAAGGATGGACCCTGAGAAAGTTAGGGTGGTGTTAGAGTGGGCTCCACCCCTCACCAGAAAGCAATTGGAAAGCTTTTGGGGGTTCGTAAACTTTTACCGCCAATTTATCCCTTTATTTGCCCAACCTGCCCTCCCCATCACCAGCTTGCTAAAGGCAAAAGGGGAGAAGAAACCCAAACCTAGCCAGCCACTGAAGTGGACAATGGAATGCCATGCAGCATGTAAAAAACTCAAATGGTTGTTTGCTGCTGAACCAGTGCTAATGCCCCATAATGCTAGCGATGTGGCAGTGGGGGCAGTTCTTTTAGAAAGGAACAGCCAGGGGTCTCTACAACGATGTGTATACACCTCCAGAAAATTGACTGACACTTAGCGGTGATGGGCGGTTTGAGAGAAGGAGGCTTATGCTATGTGCTGGGCATTCTTAACATGGAGGTATTTCCTGGAAGGAAGCAAGACCCCTTTCGAGGTGTATACTGACCATAAAAACCTAGAAGCCCTAAAAACACCTTGGACATTATTGCCCAAGCAAGTCTGGTGGGCTTAGTACTTTAATTGATTTAACTTCACTCTCCACTACCTCCCAGGGGAAAAAAATTCTTAGCCAATGCACTAACCAGGATTCCTCAATACAACAGCTCCAAGCAGGAAATAGTCAGACCAGTTATTCCATCCTGCCAGCTTGCAGCACCAGTCATCACCAGAGCATAGGCAAAAGCGAACTCCCAGATTGGGGAAGGCATAAAGGCAGCATTAGAGGGGGACTAGTGGTTCCAAGCTCACAAAAATGAATGTACAATGCAAGACGGTCTAGCCTGTATGTTCCTGAAGGCCAAAGATTACTAATTCTGGAGAAGAGCCATGACTCAAAAACCACAGGACATTTTGGCTTTGTAAAAACATTACATTTAATTAAGCACCAGTTTTGATGGCTGTCACTTAAAAAAGACATTCAAAGTTATGTGGCCAGCTGCCCACTTTGTGCTTCAGCCAAGCTGTGGCAAGGGAAACCACCAGGACTCCTCCAGCTGGTGACAGAGCTTAACACCCCCTAGAAGAAATTTCTATGGACATCATAGTAGAACTACCAGAAAGCTTGGGAAATACTGTAATCTGGGTGATCACTGATTTGTTTTCTAAACAAGTGCATTTTGTGCCCTGCCAAAAAATTCCTTCTGCCCGCACCTTAGCTAAGTTGTTCATCTACCATGTCTATAGCCTCCCCGGTGCTCTGCAATGAATAATTTCTTTTTTTAAAACACATTTTATTGGTTTTTTTAATTCTTAAAAAAAGGTACTCAGGACACACCATGGTGTTTGGGTAATCAAACATTCAAAAGTGAAAACATATATAAACAACTCAACTCAATACATTCACTGTCCTCTCTGCTTCCCTCAAAAAGCATATGTTTAAAATATTCCATTTCTAATTTAAATTTCTATTACTGCTAAACCTGTTTTAAAACTTTGTCAGTTTACAATTACCATAATCAAATTTAACTTTAAATCAACAAGTTATCAATTCAGGTATCCCTTCCAGTTATATTCTAAATCTTAATTTCTCACATCCCTCATTTTATCACCAATCTCATTTATTTCTTCTTCCATTACACAATAGATATCCTAATTAAAATAAAAAATTAATCTACCCTATACATATATAATCCCACAACTGATCAATCTCTTTAAGATAACAAAATAATATTAAATTTTAAATCATTTCAATTCATTAAACAAAATTCAAATTTCATCCAACTGATTATCATGCCTTATCACATCTATGTTATCACACAGAAAGGTCATCTTACTAATCTAAACCACTCAGTTAATTATTGAAACCATCCAAATCTAAAAAGTCAACATTTTTTCAATTCCAATACATAATAATTTTCATCAAAATAGATCTATTATTCCAAAAGGTATTCTTAATCTATTTAAAATATCTATTCTAATAATCACCCTCCTATATATATATATTTCTTACTTCTAACTCTAAATCTTAATCCTTAAAACAGTCCATAAATCCAACATTGCCTTTTAATCCATTACACAATTTTAAATTTCTTTTTTCAGTCTGATTCTGGCTTTTTTTCTGAGCCAGGCAGGTTTCCATAACCAAGCTTCCCTTTCAGCCAGTAGATCTATTTTTATTGCTTGCAGTGGCCTTTGAAAGGATAGGAATCCCATCCTCTGCATTAGGCATCTATTTCTCTCATCCTTAAAGCATCGTTGCTTTGTAGTTTCAAATCTCAGTCTTTGCTTCTTCTGTTCCTCAAAGTTACAGATGGAAGGTTTATAAGATAGAATAAGTTCCTCTTTTATCTCTGTTGATTCCTCTTCTAGTATGTTTTGATTTAGAGAATAGTCAGATCTACTCTGGATATCAGTTTGGATGTTTGAAGTGAGATTTCTGGATCTTAATTCTGTAGTAAACTCTTTCATTGTAGCACATATTTCTGCAGTAGCCGCATAAATCTTTTCCAATATAAGTTTACAGTTTAATTGTAACTGAGGTTTCTCCATTTTGATAGTAATTAAAAAGAGTTTTTTTCTTTTTTGTGGAGGCTATATTTAATAAAAGTTAGGCAGCGTCCACCCCCACAATTCCCACAGCTGCACAGCTTATCTTTTCTCTTCAAAAATAATTTGAAGGTCAGGTCTATTCCATCTTCAAAGAGTAACCAGAAGTATTAAGTTTTCACCACTAGATGTCCTCAGTAGGTTAAAAAAAGATCTTTTCCGACAACATTTCCTTTTTTCTATCTTTTAAAGTATAATGGGAAAAAAGAAATAATCTTCCAGCATAAGTTCTTAGAAAGAGAAAAAAAAAATTCTGTATCCCCCAAAAATATGGAAAAAAATATAGTCTTTAAAATTTTGTTCTATTTTTATACAACGCCTTTCTTCCAAACATGTAGAAGCTGCTTTTTCAAGCCAGCGAAATAATTCCAACAAAGCTCTTACAGGCACAAAAAACAAAGTAGAGTAGAGAGAGTAGCAAGGAAAAGTCTCACCCGGATTCACCACGGGGATTCTTACAGCTTAGATGTTCTTTGACTTGCGGTTTGAAGTGGCAGGGTGATTGGCCATTTTACTGGCTGATGTTCTTCTCCATCGGCCCTCAGAGAAAGCTCGGACAGCTGGAGGAGCCGCCGATTCTCCACAGCTGAGCAAAGCCTCCTCGACAGAAGTCGTACTCTCCAGGGTGACTTTCAACCCGCATAAGGGTCTACTGGCGGAGCGAAGACTAGCCTACAAGGAGATGAGTCTCCCCGTGTGACTAGGGACGCTGCGAACTGGAACCGGAAGTCTGTAATGAATAATTTCTGACTGCAGAGTGCAATTTCCTTCCAAATTCTGGCAAGAGATTTTAAAAATTCTTGGGACATTCCAAGGGCTTAGTTCCAGTCACCAGCTGGAAACGAATGGGGGGTATGAACACATGAATGGGGTTCTAGAACAATACCTGAGATGTTATATAAATTACCAGCAGGACAATTGGACAGACCTCCTCCCATTTGCTGAAGTGACTAATAATAATAATAATAATAATAATAATAATAATAATAATAATAATAAATTCCCCCAGTGAGGCACTACCTTGACGTGGTTGTGGGGCTTGTGTACTCTGAGGAAGATGAGAGCTATGCCAGAGGTTCAACCATACTGGACAGGTCTCATCAGAGGAGTCAGACAAAGAGTGTCTCTCCCATAAAAAATATGGTGAGACGTAAATTGCAGAATGCCATACCGGCTCGGACGTCGCCCGGGTTAACAAGGTCCGCACTAAATATTGGAGTTCCTGGATATCTGGTGAAAAATGGGTTACAGGACTCAGGACTGTTGGCTGAGCAACCAGGGCCAGCAGCTGCAGAACTACTGGAAGAAAAGGTGTTTACCCGTCGCAGATACACAGTGATGGAAAACAAAGAAATAATGATCTGTTACTACAGATCAAGTCCAACAAGAAGAGGATATCTAAAACGAATGCACCAGTTCTGGAAAGAACAACATCCAGAATCAGAAATAACAGAACAGAGACTAGCAGATCAACGCCGATTTATAACACGAAATAAAGTATTCACAGAAACAGAATTGGACGAACTGCAAAGGTTTACCCAGGGCAAAGAAATCAAAGCCTTACCAGAAGTAATTCAGAATGTAGAGGCAAACCAGGGGGAGTTGGCAGTGAAGGAATCCAGCAGAGATATACAACTGTTCTCATTTGGAAACCAGGCACCTCTTCCTCAGGAAGAACAAAACCCTCTAACTAAAGAAATAAAAGAATTGAAACAAAGAATAACTGAGCATCTAGAACAGCACAAAAACAACAGAATAAGGCTACCTGCATTGAAGCTTGTTCCAAAGAAACAGCTAGCACAAGCATTAAAAGATGCAAATACTGCAATATCAAGTATAAGCACCAATTCACTGCAAGCAAACAAACCAACTAATGTACAGCACAGCTGCAGTTATAACAGAATACCTGGGATGCAAAATCAACAAAGAAGAAAAACAAACAAACAGTGCACCAGAAAAATGGAAGGTTAGACTAGAAAATAAGATCAGCAAGTTAAGATCACATGCAAGCAAGCTAGAACAGATGAAAGAAAAGAAGCTGAAGAACAAGAAGACCAAAGAATACCTAATCAAGAAATACCACTTAGAAACAAGGAAGATCAAGGAAGCACTGGAAATAATAAAGCAACAAATAACAGCTATAGCCAGGAAAATCAGTAGATATGAAGCTCGAATTGCAAACTATAGGCAGAACCTCCAATTTCAATCCAATCAGAAACGTTTCTACCAATCCATCAATGGAGAAACTGCAAGGAATCAGTCAGTACCTGACAAGGAAGAAACAGTGCAGTTCTGGAAGCAGATATGGGATAACCCAAAGAAATACAACAAGGATGCGGCTTGGTTAAAAGAGGTGGATGCAAATAAAACAGAAGTTGAAATGAAAGAACTAGTAATAACAACAAAAATGGTAGAAAAAAGAGCAAAGAAAATCAAAAATTGGTCAGCACCAGGTGAAGATGAACTGCATGGGTTTTGGTTGAAACATCTAACTGTTATACACCCACTCATTGCCAAACAGTTCAACAATATACTACAAGGAGGAGAAATTGAAAAGTGGCTAACAACTGGGAAAACCTACCTAATAATGAAAAATCCAGCAAAAGGGGCAACACCAGGTAACTACAGGCCAATTACCTGCTTACCAACAACTTTCAAATTACTAACTGGTGTAGTAGCTGATGCAGTGCAACAGCACCTAGTTGAAAACAATCTCTTTCCACCTGAGCAGAAAGGAAACCGCCCCAATAGCAGAGGAACAAAAGATCAACTCCTAATAGACAAAATGATCTTGGAAAACTGCAAGAGAAGGAAGACCAACCTGAATGTAGCATGGATTGACTACAAAAAGGCATTTGACTCTCTGCCACATGATTGGATAATAAAGTGCCTAGAAATAACAGGAGTCAGTAGAAACATCAGAAAATTTGTGCAAAGATCGATGGCACAATGGAAGACACAGTTGCAGATCAATGGTGAGAGGCTGGGAGAGGTTAATATCAAGAGAGGAATATTTCAAGGAGATTCATTATCACCATTACTATTTGTTATTGCACTGTTTCCTCTGTCAACAATACTGAATAACTCAGGACATGGCTATCAAACATCAAAAACATCTGCCAGACTATCCCACCTCCTTTATATGGATGATCTGAAGCTGTATGGAAAAACATCATCTGAAATAGAATCGCTGCTCAACACTGTCCGTATATATAGCCAAGATATTGTAATGGAGTTTGGCTTGGACAAATGTGCCACACTTACTATCAAACAAGGAAAAATAATGAAAACTGAAGGAATCAAGATGCCCCACGAAAATAACATTAAGAGTCTGGATGAGGAAGAGTACTACAAATACTTGGGTATCCTTCAAGCTGACAACATCAAGCACACTGAAGTCAAGAAAAAGATTAGAGGTGAATACATCAAGAGAGTGAAGAAGATCTTAAAATCCAAACTCAATGGAGGAAATACCATAAAGGCAATCAACACCTGGGCAATCCCAGTCATTAGGTACACAGCTGGAATAGTGGACTGGACTCAAGCAGAACTAAAAGCAATGGATAGGCAGACCAGAAAAATAATGACAATGAATCATGCCCTTCATCCACGCAGTGACATTGATAGACTTTATCTACCAAGGCAAATAGGTGGGCGTGGAATGCTACAAGTACATCAGATGGTTGAAGAAGAAAAAATGGCTTTGGAAGAATATCTGAAGAACAATGATGAAGATGCACTGAAATTAGTATATCAGGAAGGCTTACTAACTACTGGAGAGACCAAACTGGCCTACAAGAAAGACCAAATGAAGAACAGAATAGAGGCATGGGAAGACAAAGCACTACATGGCCAATACATGAAAAAAATAGCTGGGAAAGCAGATAATAATAAAACCTGGCAATGGCTAAGAGCAGGAAAATTGAAGAAAGAGACCGAGGGACTAATTCTGGCTGCACAAGACCAAGCCTTAAGGACAAATGCATACAAAGTCAAAATTGAGAAGACAGCAACAGACAGTAAGTGCCGCCTATGCAAAGAAGCTGAAGAAACAGTGGACCACTTGGTAAGCTGTTGCAAGAAGATTGCACAGACTGATTACAAGCAGCGGCATGACAAAGTAGCAACAATGGTGCATTGGAAGATCTGCAAAAAATATCATTTGCCTGTAAGCAAAAACTGGTGGGATCATAAAATAGAGAAAGTCATAGAAAATGATAAAATTAAACTGCTCTGGGACTTCAGAATTCAAACAGACAAGCACCTGCAACATAACACCCCAGACTTAACAATTGTCGATAAGAAAGACAAAAAAGTCTGGATAGTGGACGTGGCAGTGCCTGGAGATAGCAGAATAGAAGAGAAAGAACTGGAGAAGATAACAAAATACAAAGACCTACAAATAGAAATAGAAAGACTGTGGCAAAAGCAAGCAAGGGTAGTACCAATAGTCATAGGCTCCTTGGGTGCAATCCCAAAACAACTGGAGCACCACTTGAACACCATTGGCATTGACAAATTCGCTATTAGTCAATTGCAAAAGGCGGCCTTATTAGGAACTGCTTCCATCCTGCGACGATATCTGTAATACCATCAAACATCCACATCTGCCTATCCCAGGTCCTGGGTAAGGACTCGATAGGTAGACAAAATGCCAAATCCAGTCTGAACATCTGGCTGACTGTGCGATGATCAATAATAATAAATCGGCAAGCCTTTCGGTTTTTTTGGTTTTTTGGGGGGGGGAAGGTAGAATGGCGATCGGCAGGCTTTTTGGTTTTTTTTTTATCCTTTTCCTTTTTTTTTAATGATTGGAACGGAATGTGGATTTGATTTTGATGTTGGGTTTGGATTTTAGAAGCATTATTATTTTTGTTTAACTTCTTTGTTTTGCTTTTTGTACTTTTAAAAAAATGGAATGGATTTTTTCTATTTAATTATTTTTTTCTTCTTCCCTTTTCTTTTTTTAACTCCTTTCTTTTTATTATAATGATCTCCTTTTGAAGGATTTTTTGATTTTTTGGAGTTAATCTCTCTTTTTCTTTTGTTTAATTTTTGTAACTTTTAAGAAGGAGTAAAGATTTTTCTAAGATGGCTCCAAAGCGTTCAGTATCTTTTTGTTATAATGATCTCCTTTTGAAGGATTTTTTGAATTTTTTTGGACTTAATCTCTCTTTTTCTTTTGCTTAATTTTTGTAATTTTTAAGAAGGAGTAAAGATTTTTTTTAAGATGGCTCCAAAGCGTCCAGTAATTCCTACAGCTCCTAAGGTGGTTTCTTCTTCGGTGTTATCATCAGTGCAACAACCTAAATCAATAGCTTCACCCTCTTCCTTGGTACAGCCAATAATTGTGAAGGATTTGCAAGATATGATGGGAAATGTTATATCTCAAATTAGGGCAGAAATGAAAGAGATTTTAGAGGAAAATAATAAGATTTTGAGGCAAGAGATAGTGTTGGCTCTAAAAGGAGTTGCCTCTGTTCTTGAAAAGCTGAACTCTCGTGTAGAAGAGGTAACAGAAAAAGTGGAGTTGATGGAGGGAAAATTTGAAAGCGTGGAAAAAGAAATGGAAAATGAGATTCTTATGCTTCAATATAGACAAATGGAATGTGCCTTAAGAATCAGAGGTTTGGGAGAGTCTGTGCAAGGAGATCTGAGAGAGATGGTTGCAAAGGACTTTGCTGTGATTTTGAATAAAGAAAAAGAGGAAATACTTAGTGAAATTGAAAAATTATTTAGAGTTAACTCTGTGGTGGCAGTGCAAAAGAATTTGCCAAGAGATGTGGTAATTTACTTTGGGAAAAGATCCCTGCGCAACGAAATTATACAAGCTTTTTATAAGAAGAGATTTCAAATTGCTTCACAAGAGGTTATAATTCTAAAGGAGATCCCATCTAAAATTTTAAGAAGAAGAAATGAGTTTGCTTTTTTAGCAGATGAACTTAAAAAGAGACGAATCTTGTTCAGATGGGATGTTCCGATTGGAATGGTGGTGAACTACCTGGGGATATGTTATAGACTTAATACTGTTTCTCAAGCAAAAGACTTTTATACTTCGGTCCTGGGGGTATGTTCATCGCCATCTATTAAGTTTAAAGTTTTGGAAGAAAAGAAGGTAGAATTGCAGTCTGAAGAGCCTATACTTATGAAAATTGGGAAACCTCAGTTTGAGGGGCCTCAACAAGTTGAGATGGAGGAGCAGAGGATAACCTGTGCAACATATAACTGTAAAGAAAAGGAGCAACAGAAGAAGGTTAAGGAAGCCTCACAACTATTGGTTTCTGAATCTGCGGGAGAAGTAGGATTTATAAATTTTTTGGAGCAACCTTTAAGGGTAGAATTGCAGTCTGAAGAGCCTATATTAATGAAAAATGGGAAATCTCAGTTTGAGGGGCCTCAACAAGTCGAGATGAAGGAGCAGAGGACAACTCGTGCAACATATAATCGTAAAGAAAAAGAGCAACAGAAGAAGGAGTTTAAGGAAGCCTCACAAGTATTGGCTCCTGAGTCTGTGGGAGAAGCAGGATTTATAAACTTTTTGGAGCTACCTTTAAGGGCAGATTTCAAAGCACTTCTTTCGAGATTTATGGATAAGAGAGACTGACAAGGATGGAGATCGAATGAAAATTCTAGATAAGAAGTTTAAGTTTAAGTACTTAGTTTAAGTATTCAAAAGAGTACTGAGTCTGTGGGAGAAGCAAGATTTACAAACTTTTGGGAGCTAGCTTTAAGGGCAGTTTTCAAAGCACTTCTTTTGAGGTTTATGGACAAGAGAGACTGATAAGGAATGTGTTTATTGTGGACGGAATTTGTTATTGGTAAAGATTTAAATGTGTATAAGGGAATTCTAATGGTTTATGGACAAGAGAGACTGATAAGGAATGTGTTTATTGTGGATGGAATTTGTTATTGGTAAAGATTTAAATGTGTATAAGGGAATTCTAATGTTTTAAGTAATGTTCAAATTTGTGTTTTGGAGGGAGTTTATAAAGAATGATGGATAATAATATAAGTATGATATGAAAATGTTCAGAGTATATTATAATGAGTTTAATGATTGGGTTTTTTATTATCATTATTATTATTTTTAAGAGAAGATAACTTGTTAAATTAAATGTACCTAGATTTGTTTAGGATTTATATGTCTTTTAAGTTTTTTTTTATAGGAGAGAAGATTATGGAGATTGAATGAAAATCTTAGATAAGAAGTTTAAGTTTAAGTATTTAGTTTAAGTATTCAAAGAGTATTTAGTTTTAATGGTATAATGAAGGTTTATATGTTTATTTTTGTGTTCTAGGATAAAGAAAGAGGGAGAGATTAGATTTTATATTGTAGGTATAGATATTCAAAGAAAGTAATGTTTAAATTTGTGTTTTGGAGGGAGTTTATACAGAATGATGGATAATAATATAAGTATGATACTAGAAAATTTTTAGAGTATATTATAATGTGTTTAATGATTGCAATTATTATTTTTTAGAGAAGATAACCTATTTAATTTAATGTATTTAGATTTGTTTAGGATTTATATGTGTTTTAAGTTTTTCTTTTCTTTTTCTGAAAAATTTTAATTAAGCCTGTACTCAGCTCTGGGAAGGTTGGGGGAGGGTTTGGGAGGTTTGGGGAGGTGGGGGAGGGTATGGGAGGGTGGGGGGGTTTGGGGAGGGGATTTGTTTTGTAAAATTTAAAAAACTTTCAATAAATAATAATAATAATAATAATAATAATAATAATAATAATAATAATAATAAAGTTGGAAGGGATCTTGGGGGTCATCTAGTCCAACCACTTGCTCAGGCAGGAAACCCTATATCATTTCAGATAAATAAAAACTTCATACATAGCAGCACCAGGTTTATTCCTTTCAAGGTGGCTATGGGACAGGACTTTGTGCTCATGCCTGAGCTACCCCTGGTCATCCCCCCTCACATTACATCATTAAAGGACTGGGTTGCCTACCTCTCCACATAATACCTGCAGTCCAGACAGCCTTCCAAAAAACCTAAGTACATTGGCCCTTTCCCCATCAAAAAGATCATCAACCCAGTCACAGTTGAACTCCAACTGCTAAAATCCCTTAGGCACATTCACCCGATTTTCCATTGTAGTGTACTAAAATTGGAAATTCTGTTCCCTCTGCACCTGAAGCCGCCTCTGCCACCCAAGCCACTCATGATTGAGGGAGAATAACATTTTTAAATTAAGTACATTTTAAACTCTCGTAAACACTGAGGAAATCTTCAGTATTTAGTTGCATGCCAAGACTTTCCTCCCTCCAAAATTGAATAGTTAAGCACATTAAAGTGGCCAAACACTTCCATAACCAATATCTTGATAAACCAAAATATTTCACTTATCTAACTGTACATCTATTTTGTTTCTCTCAATATCTGTAATGTCTTTCTGTTTGTTATGCAGGACTGATGTCCTTGTCAAGTGGGAAGCATGTCAGATCCACCACCTTCAGCTTGGCGTCTTGCTGGCATTCTGCAATCAATCAAGGAAGGGAGAGGGAAACAAATGGGCAATAAAGCTGTATATGTTTATAATGGGAAATTGGGAGGAGGGAGTTGATAGTTGAGGAAGAACAGAGTGTTTTGGACCTGGCTCATACTGACGGGCTGGCATCTTCAAGGCCATTTACCCTCAGAGTGGAATTTCAACAACCCAAACATCTCAGCATTTCTCAAAATATCTCAGCAGTGCTGGATTGGCTACACACAAACAGACCATAGGGGGAGGACTCTAGCGGGACCAAGGGGTTAGCTCTGTACAAGGTGCAAGGGAACCTTAGATTCTGCTTGACTCTACTGCTATCACCATTTCTTAGTAATAGTGTCTTTTCACTTCAACCAAATGGAGTTGAGAATTTTACTTCCCTAGGATATCAGACTGAGGCAGATCTGACAGATGTTAGATAAGTACTTTGAGCAGCGAATTTGCCTTCTTTCAAGTTGCCAAACAAGAAATTACTTGGCTACCCCACATTTGTAATGAAAAAATTAAGCTAATTTTGAATACCACTCTAGTGGTTTGAAAGGCTAACAAGCACAGAGGAGGGCATAGGGGAACAGGTCTGAACTAGTGATAAGTAAGCTCCATCCTCCATTAGTGCTACAAGGTGGCCATAACCATAGAATCAAGAAGTAAGCAGTTAGAGGCTAAAGGGCAGCCCTTCCCCAAAGGGAAAAAAAGATGGGATAAAACATTCCTTGTCAACCCCCAAAGACCACACGTCACTTTTGGCACTGTCATTCATTACCTCTCCTCCATCTGAGGCCCAAGAAGAATGGAGACCGGCACAGGGGTTCCCTCTTGGATGGCCTGGAGGATTGCTGGCAGAGGCTGCAGTTTCTCCTGGATCCGCTTGTAAGTAGAAGAGAGAAAAGGTCTCCATAAAGAACTTGGCCAGACCAATGGTAGAAATTGCTTTCAGTCTGGCCAAAGGCTGATCTGTTTTCTGTTCCTTGCATTTATACATTTACATCTATATATACTTATTTCTTATACTGTGTATTTAAATTCACACACACAAAATTGAACTTACTTTAAAAAGTATCTCCTGTCTTGGACAATTTGCCTGCAGAATAGCTTCTCTCTCTCCCTTGCAAACTTTATTACACCCTTTCCTCACAGTTGACTTCAAAGCAAACAGATCTATCTCCTTCTCAGATGAAGAAGAGCCATCTTTGGCAGTCTACTAGCTGCTATAAAAGTGGCTAGAAAACTGTCAACTGTTGATTTTTTAAAAAATAAATAAATACTTGAAAAAAATCTTACAGGCCTAACAGTCAGCATTACTGAAGAGGGCAGTTAATGAGAGTTACCCATATCTACCCATTTTCCTCCCTTTGAAAACCACATCCGATAAGAGAGAAATGGAATCCCTGGAACGGTCCCAAGGCTATAGACAAGGATTTCTTATAGGGCTCATTTTCAGTTATCCTCTACTCTTAGTTTGCATGACATGGCTGGCTGGAAGAGGTTAATTTAAGTTCCAAGGCTGTTGTATGAATCCTCTGTAACTTGATGCTGACCGGTGTTTTCCCAGCATACTAAGTCCCCCTTTATCCAATTAAGCGTATTGTGCAGACACAGCCAAACATTAACCTTTTCTTCTCCTATGTATCCTGTGTTCCTAACTTCACTATTGGGTCTTTTGTTTTCCCTTCCTTTGATCTCATTTGCAATTGCAATTAGTGTATGGAGTAAAGTTCTTGGTGTGTAGCATGCAGACAACAAGGGCTTAAAACCAATCCCAGAAGACTTTGATTTGAGACAATAGTTGGTGGCCTAAGCCCTAAATTTTAACATCTGTTTCTGTCTTTTTATTTTATAGATTTTATTAAGTTTCACTGTAAGATTAAAAATGCAGAAAAAGACAAAAGTTAGAGAACTAAGAGAAAAAGATAAATGCAAAGAGAAAAAATGGTAGTCATTTCTGACTTTTTTCAGTAAAATACAAATTGTGATCCCAACCATTTGCTTTGCATTTCACAATATTTCAAGCCATTTCTATAATAATAAAATCATTTTAATCATCAAAAACTAAAATCAAAGTTTCATTTTTTTCCAGTTTCAAATAAAAAGTCCACAGAAGCACCTGTTTCTGTGTTGTTTTCACACATGAACAGGTTCCCACCATTGTGGATGATGCAAAAAAGCTTGTGTGGCGCCTTGCCACTAGAAGGCAGGCTAGTTTATCACAAGAATTCCCCCCTCCCCTCAAGAGTAGCTGATACCTGTTCCAGAGTAGAGAATATGTTGCAGAGCAGGGAGTGAAGGATGGACAATTCCAGGGCCAGGTCAATTGAGTCATTATAGGCACTCAGTGCTATGGTACTACCAGGGCTTGAAACACTGCTGAGAAATGATTTCATGGTATCCCAGTTGTGCTCAAGGAACTCATTCATGAAATTCATATAGGCCTCTTTTCCCCCAAACCTATGGGAAATGAAATACCATATCACTGTAATGGAGAGGTATGGCCAAGCCCTGTAGATCAGAGATCCATCCCTTTCGCCGCTGGTACTGGTGGCCAGATGGAGGACTTACACAATCCCTGCTGAAACAATCCATTTAATCTTCTGGGCTGGAAAACTCAGTTGATTCCCCTGTCCCTCAGGCGACCAATGCAGTGCAACTGGCTAATATAAAGCTGTTCAGCTCTAGCCTTCTGGTCTAGTAACTGCAGCATGAGATCTTCCCTGTTCTTTCAGTTTGATTCCTGCCTTTTCTTGAGCAGGTAGTGCCTTGCAGCATAGATGCCAGGGGAAAATATCCTATATACTTAAGTTTGAGAGCCCAGAGCCAGCCTTAAATGGCATAAAAACATTTGAAGGCCTTGGATACAAGTAAGGTTTTACAGAAAGGCTCATAGTTTTTCTCTCATTTTCCAAGGCGTTATGATGACCATAGAATCATTGTCTAAACAACTTCTTTCTGTGTACTTAATCAGCAAAGTAAGTTTAAATAATAATCCACTTCGGGGTTTTTGAAGCTGTGTTTTGCAGAATCTGAAGGTTCCATGGAGGTGGGGAATTCCATTCAAATTCTGGGATCTTTAAAAAAAAAAAAGTTTCTGTGGCTGAAAGCATTTGAATCTACCCACTCCCAATCTAGTTCCCCATAAAGCCACTACAAGCCTAAGAAGAACCCAGCTAGATTAAACAAACATTCCAGCTATTCAGCACATCTTTAATGCTGTGCTGTGCCAACCAGAGGTTGATGGGAAACCCCTAAAACAAGGCACAAATGTAGTAGGTCTGTTTTTCTAGTTCTGAGGTTTTCTGAGGCCCTACAATTGTAGATATAGCAGGCGCTCTAGAATTGTATAGATTTAAAAGATAGTAGAGAAATTCATGGACAATGAAGCCAATAATGGCTATTGATTTGAATCATCTGGAAGAAAAAATATCATTATGACTGTAATTCCAAATCAATCATATGGAGCTAGGAACACTTTAACATAGTTGTGCAAAGGTCCAGATAATCAGATTTAAATTATTGTATCATTATTAATATATAGGAGACCTAAAAATACTGATTGTCAATTCATTAAAAGGAGAAAAAAAATAGAAGTATCATTCTTCTTGTGATTATTTTCCCTACATCTCCACTTTAAAAAGTGTTTTTCTAACATCTTGGACTGATGTTAGTTATGAGGTTTTCAAACCTCATTTTATGTTATACATTATGTTAAACAATAATATTTTTTGCTTTTGCATAGTTCCATAGTTGAAAAGTCTGTTGCTTCCAGATGCCTTTTCAAAATCTGCTCTGTGTTTTGCACATAATGTCATTGCTCTGATTATCAATGCATTTCTTTTCATGGGACAGACTAGAATCATAGAATCAAAAAGCTGGAAGGGACTTGGCGGTTTTCCAATCCCCTGCCAATCCCCTGCCCAGGGTAGGAAACATTCTTCCATCCTGGACAAATGGCCATCCAATCTTTTTTTAAAGTCCTAGTTTGTACCTGAGGTCAAGTGTCTAGAATTCTGAACCAGGGACATGGTTACTTACGTGGTGAAATTGGCCAGGTTCTGAATAACCTTGGCCACCAAGGTGAGGGTGCGGGAGGTGGTATCATCAGGGTATTTCTGTGTGAGGCCAAAAAGGCTGGGGGACATAATGGCTGGACAAAGGAAGCGTAAGAATAGAGAAGCAGAGACGAGTCGTTGGCCAATGTCCACCTTGCCCCGCAACTGGCAGGCTTCTTGCCAGGCTGTGAAGATCTCGCTAAGCTCAGCTGGAAAGGAGCTGCAGAGAGAAAAGAGATGATTGGCTGAAAGAAGGCCTAAAGGCTTACTAGTGACCACTGACTAGACAGTTGTTACAGCCATGTCTCCTAGCTAAATAACCTTGCCTGGTTGTTTACTGAATTTTGTTTCAGTAAACTTAGGTCTGGATGGAGTGACCAACCACAGCAATTTGCCTATTGCCAGCCCAGGGACTTTGCTCAGGAACATCTGAGGATCTCACTTGCAGCCAATTCAACTTATTATTACAAAGTCGTTTTTGTATACTCTCAAGTGAAGGTGAACTGCTTACACTAAGATAAGAGAGGGATAAACTGCAAAAGTACACTGATTATACTTAACTTTACATGCTAAACCTATTCTAGTAGAACAGCCCATTTTTCTAGTTCATTTGTGCCTATAGACCATTTGCTAATGAGCCATCAAAGGTTCTAGATCAGACCCTTTGGTTCAGCCATTTGAGAAATCAGAAGCCCAGAAATCCCTCTACAAACCAGCTTTGGCCTCCCCTCAGTGGTAGCAGGAGAGAAAGCTTGATACTCAAATGCGCACTTGCTGGACATAGCAATCCTTAGGAAGACCTCTTCACAGAGTTGCTGCAGATGGTTGCAATTGTCAGCCAGGTCACGGGGAGGGCATTTGCTTGGGTCCACTTCACAGCAATTCTCCAAAACATTTGGCTGGATTATAATGTCACCTGTGAGACATTCCCCCATAGGTTTCTGTTAGGTGACTGGGATGGCATAGATGCAGCTCTGTTGCTGGCAGAGACAGTGCTGAGTTACAACCACAATGGTATTTCTAATTTAGTTTCTTGCCTCCAACTAGAAACACTCACAGATTCTTTGACAAGCCTATAATTGCTTATTAAAGACATAAAGAAAGATAATCATATTCTAGCAATGCCAATGATGATTTTAGCTAGTTTTTCAGAGTCCCTCCAAACTGTAACGAACCAAAGCAGTGGGAGATGGTTAGTATCAGATATAAATTTCTCTTACCATCTTGAATCACAGTTCACTTTATGTGCTATGTAACAACTATAGGCACTAACACTTGGTGCATTTTTCTTAGTATTATAAAACAGACTTTCTAAATTAACTTACTTAATGTGGCCATCAGATATGGGCTTCCCACCAACTTCATGTACTCATCAATAGCTTTGGTGGCTAGCGTGTTTTCACGAAAAATCAAATCTTCCCGTTCATCAAAACGGTCCAGCTCGGCTATGCCTAAGTCAATGAGAAAATCCTGCAATAAAGATGGGAAGAGAGTCAGTAGGATAAATCCCATCCTGTTCTGTGTTCACATTTAAAGGCCACTTTCAACCAGATTCAGGATGTTAGGGAAAGGGTAAAATGATACCAGGTTTTTATCCTGTGGACCTGAGAGCTGCCTTGGCAGCTAAAAGAATAATCCCACAACACCAGATGATCTAGCAATAAAACAGCCCATGAGGGAAAAATCAGCATAGCAGCGAAGAAAATTCCGATGATGAATCTGTGTATCAGGTTATCTCCCAAGATCATAATGCCAGTCTGCATATTAGTAAAATAAATGATACCTTGGCTTTGCCTGTGCTTTGCAAGACTCGCACTAGGACACTCATCAGCTCTTCCTTGTCTCTGGCACTGAGGCTGGGCTCCAGTGAAGCACATAATTCCCGATAATGGAAAGTGAGATATTCAGCAAATTCTTTGTACTGTACGATGGGCAACACTCTGATATTGCAATATTGTCCTCGGAGTCGAAGGGTGGGCATATTTGGCTTCTCTTTCCCCAGTGGGTACCATCTCTCCAAGGGCTGGCGCACAGCAGCCAGCTCCTTTAGGGGAATGGACATACTGGCAATGGGGCTCTCCTTTGGCCACAGCCCTTCTTCTTCCTGTAGCAGGTAGATCTGGAGTTCCACAGCTGGTGGAAGCGTCTTGAGGTTAAAGTGCTCTCCCCAGAAGAGAGTTCCTATGGTGCTAGCTTGCTTGGCTGTTGTGCGGGCATATGGGACCCCATCCAATTGGATTTCACAGTGGTATTGCTTCCTGGGAGACAAGTCTCGGGCTTCATATACCCAAAGACTTAACCTGTATTCCATCCTTTGGCAGTTATCCTAAAAAATGGATGCATGGGACAATGTTAAGAACTTAGACTGGATACAAAACAAGATGTGCTACAACTTGTCCAGTGTGGCACCTTTTTTGATGTGTTGGACTATAATTCCTATGAAACCCATATTTCTACATAAGTACTGAAGAAAACTGTTGTCAAGTGCAGGAAATCAGGAGTCCAGACAGTTCAAATGAATATATATAAGTTTATTGTACACTAAAGCTCTCTAAGAATCTGAACTACTAATGATGGTAGATCAGAGTCAATGGAATTCAAGGATCTCTGATGGGCATGAAGGAACTTGAGACTGATGATGTGTTTGATCCTCCCTTGGGCTCAACCTGGCCATCTCCTACAACTAGGTGGTAATACATGAAACTTTTAGATATAAAGGTGAATTCACAAAGAAAAGGCAAGAAATGAACAGGATTAGGTCTAAAGCAGCTGAAAGTTCAAGATTAAGGATTTGCTGGTGAGAGTAGAGGCTGGAGACACAAGAGACTGGAGGGGCCCATCACTGTTTATAAGCACTGCCAACTTTTTATGACTTCTTGGTCATAAAGACTAGAATTTCTGCTTTGGATAAATGACTGAGATAAGAACAGAGACCATGGCAAAAGACAAGTAAGAAGATTTTTATAAGGAGAAGATACGGGGAAAAAGAAAGTGATGTTGGTGAGAGAAGTTTCCTATGGAGAAATATGTCCGTTTTCTGAACAGTACAAGTCAAAACTGCTTTACCATACTGGGCTGGACAGCTTGACGTAAGTTCTCCATCCAATGGGTTCTCTCAGCAGCAGATGAACAGCTAAAGCAGTAGCGTTTCCCAGCACTCAGGACCTAAGAGAGGAGAACTCTGGTTAAGACATGCCCTGGGCCAATCTGGTATCTTCTCTCATTCTGAGGTAACAGTCCCTTGTTAGGATTAACAAAGTGAGGAAGCAGTAAGCAGATGAAATGGGGGTTATGACACTGCATGATTCATGACTGCCAAAAGGGCAGGGGTTCATATAATATATTCATCTTGAAACACCAGACTAAGCTGGTTTGCCATGACTATCAGAGATCAGAGGACACTTATGTTTATGCAGCTCAGACTGCAAAATGTTTTAGGCTGCAGCTGCCCTGAGACAAAGGGTATACAAGTTAAGTCTTCTGCCTCTTTTATAGATCCTTGTAGCCAAGAACATCTGAAGTCCTTCGTCTAGCCAGACCAACTTTATGGATGGAGTATTAACAAGAAATTGAGTTTCAATCTGAAGGTAGCTGAATCTCCAAGAACCACTTGCAGAATATAGAATTATCTCATTACTGAATCAAGTTATGAAATAATATATGGTTATACCTCAAAGCAGTGCTGCTCTCCCACAAGGCTGCTATGAAGTGGTCGGATCAAGACATCTTTCTCATTCCTCAAGTCCAGGGTGAGAGCTGAGCCAGGCAAGGCCTCCCTGTAGGAAGCAATGGAAAGGCCAGAATAAGAAATAGAATGTGTCCACAAACTCCTATGCATTTGCAAAGACTTGCTGCTTTTCAAAAATTCTTTTCAGATCATAAGTTAATTGAGGAAATCATTGCAGGCCTGCTTTTCCTGCTACGATTAGACTAGAATTGAGTGAGACACCAAAAGAGGAGGAGCCTTGTCCAAAGACTCTAAAAATTCTACTACAGTCAACCCCCAACCTTCCCAAAACCATATCCTGGAAAGGAGGCTTTGCTTCAGAATTCAGGGAGTCAGTGACCCATTCTCTCGTAGACCTGCCAGGATCATTTTTAGAAGCAAAGGCGAAGGCATATCTAAGCAAAGTCCAAAGACCACACTTTAAACCCAGAAGCCTATTCAGGATGAGGAAATGGGAAATGTATTCCGGAACAAGGCCCTGATGATAAGTCACAAATGAAGCAAACTGTGAAAATGATTGTTTGGGCTCAAGCCAGAGCTGAAATAAGAGATAAGCTTGCTGTGCTCCAAGCGTCCATCTTGTTAACAGTGCACCTGCTTTCTGGACTGCCCTACCAGACAATTTCTGAGAAAGTAGAGAAATTTAGCTAACTTCTTAGAACTAAACAGGTTTGGCCCAAGTTAGAAATGACTTGGGAGACCATCTGGAATGTGAGGGCTATTATCTAGACTGGGAAAATTGGAAAAAACATCTTGGAGGAGTAGGATGGTAAAGTGCTTCCATAATGCTGCCCCCAAAACTGCACAAATGGAGTCAGCTTGATTAAGGGCATCTTTACCTTTACCAGCTATTTCTTTGGTTTTTTCATATAGCTGAACTTTGGGTCAAATGTCAGAAGGTAGGAATGAGACATGCTGGCAAAAAAAAAAAAAAAATCATGATAAAATGAGTTATACCATGTGTCCAATCAGTTAAATATGCTCTTGAAACCATGAGTTGCTGCAGGGAAAAATACTTTAAAAAAAAATTCAATAGTAGAGAGAGTAGGGGTACCTGGGAATTTATCAGTCTTTGAGAGGAAACGCTGATTCTCAGTGTTTCTCAATTGTATTTTGAACCTAAGAATCTTCTGCCAACAGCACTTTTATTATGTCTGGATAGTGCTCAGTTTGTTTGCTAGGTATGAGAAGCCTTTTGTTCCACTGCTGGAATATCAGGGATCTGGGGACAGCTGTGACTGATACTGCCACATGCTGCCCTAAGGCAGCAGTAAATTGTTCAAAATAATAAGCATAGCATCCTTTTATGGTGTTTTAAGCTATCAGGAAGACATTGACCTAGCAACCTTTTATATGCCATAATAGTCACACTATGTTATAAAGATGCTTTCATTCTTAAAATTTTATTTTCTCTTGAACAATCCTCCAATATTTTTTTCTGTTATAAAATATTCAGTTCTTTTATTTTGAGTTGGACTATCAGTCTCCCACACCTGATTCATTTCACATAAACCCCTCACCCCCCCCCCCCCAAAGTATGGTCCATATAGAAAGCACCTGGATTGGGGAAATCTGGATTAAATGAACGGAAGGTGAACAGACAAATAACATTTTTGGGCCATATCTCAAACTGGCTGCCAGGATATCAGCTGAAACATAAAGAATAGGATGAGTTCATCACATCTAAACCAATATATTCAAGAAAACAAAGTGAATACAGAAAGAGGCGCATAAATAAGGCAATGAGAATTCCTGTTAGAGCCTACCTATTGCCATTCACAGCAGATTCACCTGAGGAATCAGTCTTAGGATGCAGCCATCCCTTCCGATTTCTGAAACGTCTCCAGAGCATGCCCTGGAAATAGGAAGAGAAAAAGGAATAATTATGAGGCTTTTCCTACCCCCTGAAGAGTAGGAAGCTGAAGGGGCACAGCTGAAAGAAAGCTAGAGATGTTTTGGCCCAAGGGTCTTCCAAGGTTCTCAGCCTTTCCCAAGCCAATCCAGGCAACGCCTCCCACAGCAGAGAGCAAGAATGAATGGGCTATACCATAGCAAGATACTTGTGGAGCAGTTAAGACCAATTGATCTAAACAACATCTCATAGCCAAGGACAGCACCCCTCCCAAATGAGTGTCCCTCAAGGCATCAAGTGTTGATTTTGACTTTAATGCCGGAGGTTTGGAGATAATGCAACTAGACAACAAATGACTGAGCAATTGGTGGTGGTGAGATGAAGCAGTGTGATGATCTGCATAAACTAAGGGAGAACAAGAATAATATGGGAAGCTGCTACAACTCTGAAGTAACATTCCTACAATAGGATTTTTATTCCAGATTCTGGAACGCTTGGGGAACACTAAACTGGGGAAAGCAGGGCCACAGAGGAACCCCAAGAAGCTAGGGGTCAAGAGAGTGCCTTTGCTTGACTTTTTTGCCCTCCCCCCCGGGTTGTACCTTCACATTGCCAAGCTGTGTCCCTGAAGAAGCATCCTGGGAAGCCTTTTTCTCCGGAGCCTCTCCTCCTAGGGAAAACTCTGCTGAAACAAAGTAAATTAAATAGAAGTCAAACACAATGAAACAGCTGGGGGGACAAATGAATTATAGAATCAAAGGGTTGGAAGGCACTTTTGAAGCTTTTCTAATCCCAACCTCTTAATCCTGGTATCATCTCAGAGACATTTGCTAAACGTTTCTTGAAAACTCCATTGATAAAGTACCTATAATTACAGGAAAGAGATTGTTCCACTACTTAATAGCTCTCATACTCAGAAAATTCTTCCTTACTTCAGATTTGAACTTCCCTCTTTAAAGCGTCAACTGATTGCCTTTTGTCCTATCTTGGGTACTACAGAGAATAAATCGAGATTCTACTGACTTCCAATCTGATGCTATGATGAGATGGGTGGAAGAAACTGGGGCTCCAGCTTCTTAGCCTGATTTCATTTGTTCCGGCAACCCCAAGGGGTCGGAAAGTTGCCCAGAGTTGTATACGAAGTATATACAACAGCAACGAAGAAGAAGGGAAGCTTTGGGAGTCTGGACCAGATGGCAGTCGGTCCAAATAAACTGAGGAACCTCTTCAAACAGACAGAAGAAAGGCTGCCTGTAAGCACAGGCAGTCAAAGTCACCGTCAGCCAGGAAAAAAAGTGAGGAGCTGCAGTGCACTGCCAAACATCTGACTGTCAACAGTGTGCTGGGCTTCCGGTGGTGACTGCTGCGTCGATGGCAACTTTTCCTTAGCTGTCAGCCCTGGGTTTGCGTGAAAGCGCGCAGAGACGGTGAATATCAGCTGTTCCACGGCTTGAAACCTCTCTCCTCGGGAGAAGAGGAGAAGGAGAGTTTTTTTCACGGGTAGAGGTAGAGCTCCCCTGCACCTCCTTAATTATTTGGAGGTTGTAGGGTGAGAGCTCCCTCGGAGCCCGAGGCTTTTTTTCTCCGCATTCCAGGATGCCTTTGTCCTGTTTTTCAAGAACAAAGCAAGATGCCGCTTCCACATCTGCATCTTAAAGAGACTTGTGAGTTAATTAAAAGCAGACAGAGTTGACTAGGAGAGATTAGAATTGTTAATGCTTGGGACTTTAACTCAGGAAAAGAGTTAAAAGAATCTTTTCCACCTTTCAATTTCACTAAAAGTAAGAGGAGAAAAATGGCGCTGGAGTGTTGTTTTCTTTGGTTGAAAGGACAGTGTTAAGAAAGACTTATATTTGGCAACAAAGTTTAAATATGTAACAGATTTTGACTATCTATTTAAAAGGCAAGAGTCTTTCTTTTCTTTTCTCTTTTCTTTTTGGGAATTAGCCTTCTCTTTCCCTTTTCTTTTTTTTCTTTTTTCTTTCTTCTTTTGTAACTTCTGATTTTATAAGAAGTGGTTTTAAATAGACAGAAAATGACTTCAAAGCGTCTCGGAATCCCTGTGGTTCCTAAAGGTTCAATCTCCTCTCTGGTAACTCAGACTGGGTTGCAAACTAAGCCTAAGTCACCCCCACCCTCTCCTCCACCACCGGCATTTACACTTAAAGACATACAAGATGCTTTGAAAAAAACAGCGCAAGAGATTAAAGAAAAAGTGGCAGAGCTTCTTGAGAATAAGAACAGAGAAATGAGGGAAGACATAACGCTTGGATTCCAAGGGCTAGCCGCCTATATTGAACACATAGATGACAGAGTGAATGAAGTGGTGGAAAATACTGCGAGATTAGAAAACCGACTTGGTAAAGTTGAAGATAAGATTGATACAACACAGGATGAAGTTACTATATCACAATATAGAGACATGGAATTTGCTTTGCGAATAAGAGAATTGAAGGAGAATCCATGAGAGGATCTGAGAGAGGAGGTGGCAAGAGATATTGCTCCTATTTTGGGATGTGAACCTGAGGAAATATTGAGAGAGATAGATAAAATATTTAGAGTCAATTCATGGATTGCGAGGCAGAGAAATTTACCTAGAGACGTGGTTATTTATTTCTCTAGGAGATCACTTCATAATGAAATTATACAGACTTTTTATAAGCAGAGATTTCAAATTGCAGCCCAAAATGTTATAATCTTAAAAGAAATACCTCCAAAAATCCTTAGAAAAAGAAAGGATTTTGCTTTTCTGGCTGAGGAGCTTAAAAATCGACAGGTTCAGTTTAGATGGGAGATACCTGTTGGAATAGTGGTGAACTATGCTAGGACACGTTATAGACTTAATACAATCTCAAAAGCAAAAGATTTTTATACTTCTGTCCTGAAAGCAGGTTTGCCACCATCTCCACAACCTAAGAGAATGGAAAAAAGGCCGGAAGAACAGCTAGTTGAAGGTGCAATGTCATTGGTTGTAGGAGATTTACAGGCTGGACCTATGGAACAGTGTTCGGAGGTAAAAGGTGATCCAAAGGAACAGAGGATGACTCGTGCTGCGCATAGATGTAAAGAAAAGGAACAGCAGAAGGCTGATGTTGGATCTATAATACAAGGTTTGATTACTACAGAGCCTGTGGGAGGGACAAGACCAAAGAGATCATCAACAGCTAATCTTCAAGCAGTGTTCCAGAGGCTTCAAGCCATTAAGGATGGCAAAGTTTCTGACATGGAATGTTAATGGCCTGAATTCACCACAGAAAAGAAAGGAAGTATTTCATTATTTGAAACAACATAAGAATGATGTTATTTGTTTGCAGGAGACCCATATTGCTTTAAGGGATCAAAAGTATTTGATTAATTCCCAGTTGGGATCACATTTTATAGCTTCTGCTCCGGAAAAAAAGGGGGTGTAGTTATTTATGTAAGAAAAGACTTATCGGCTAAATTAATTGATTATGATATACAAGGAAGATATGTTATCATTGAATTAGTATTACAAGACAAGAAATTTCTTATTATTGGATTATATGCCCCTAATCAACAACAAAAACAGTTTTATAAGTTGTTACATCAGAAGCTAATTCAATTGGATTATAAATCTGTTATTATGATGGGTGATTGGAATGGTGTTTTAGACTCAAGTAAGGATAAGAAGGGTTTTTTTAAATCTTCCAATCACGCTAAGCTACCTAAAGTTTTTTTTTATTTGAAGGATGATTTGGAACTCAGAGACATTTAGCAAGAATGGAACATTGAGGACAGAGACTTTACTCTTTTTTGGATAGGCATCAATCGTATTCTAAAATTGACTTTTTTTAAATCACCACTGATCTTTTTTCTAGGGTCAAGAATGCTAAGATCTTCCCCAGAATATTGTCAGACCATAATCCTGTATGGTTGGAGCTATCTGTCGAAGACGGGAATAGAAACACTTGGAAACTGAATGAAAATTTATTTAGATATGAGGGGATTTCACAGAAATGCAAAGAATATTTGAAGGAATTTTTTCTTTTGAATATGTATAAGGGTACCTCGATGGCAATGGTTTGGGATGCTAGTAAAGCTTACATGAGAGGGGTTCTGATTCATATGAATAATGCTCATAGGCGTAAACAGATGCAAAAACGTAAAGAGTTGGAAGAAGAGATTAAATTGAAAGAGAAGGCTTTTATTTTGAATCCATTGGACAATAGGTTAAAGGTTTCTATAAATATGCTTAGGGAGCAATTTAATATGTTAATGGCTGATCAGATTGCGATTAATTTGTGTTATATGAAACATAACATGTTTTGTAATGCAAATAAGCCTGGTAGGTGGTTGGCTTATCAATTATGGAAGAAACAGAAGTCAAGGATTATAGAGAAAATAGATCATAAAGATAAAGAGGTATATCAACAAAATCTGATTAAAAGGAGTTTTTTAGATTTTTATTCAAAGTTATATGCTAGTGAAAGCATACAAGTTTCAGATATAGAAAAGTATCTACAGGCAGCATATTTTCCTAGACTTTCAAATGATCAATGAGATGAGATGAAGTGTTTAATTACTTCTGAGGAAATCATTTGGGCAATTAAACAGTTAAAGGTTGGTAAGGCTCCTGGTACAGATGGATTAACAGCAATTTATTATAAAATGTTACTGAAGAGATGATAGAACCATTAAAGGAACTTTTTAACAGTATTTTGTTGGGAGCAGAGGTACCTCCATCTTGGAGAAGGGCTTTTATATCGTTGATCCCAAAGGAGGATCAAGATCTTACTCAGCCTAAGAATTATAGACCTATATCTCTTTTGAATACAGATTATAAGATTTTTTAGAAAATATTGGCAAATAGATTAATGCATGTTTTGAAGCAATTGATCCATAGTGATCAACCTGGATTTATAACTGGGAGATATATGAAATATAATGTAAGACAAATTGTTAATTTAATTGAGTATTTGGACAAGAATAATCAAATTCCTGTGGCTTTGATATTTTTGGATGCTGAAAAAGCTTTTGATCAGTTAAATTGGCAATTTTTATTTAAAGTTGTTGAGAAAATGAATTTTGGGGATAAATGTTTATATGCTCTTAAGGCTATATATCAACAACAATCGGCACAAATTATAATTAATGGAGGATTAACAGAAGCATTTAAAATTGAAAAGGGTACAAGACAGGGATGTCCATTATCCCCATTGTTATTTGTTTTAACAATGGAGATTTTACTAATTAAAATTCGTGAATCAACTATAATAAAGGGAATAAAAATAAATAAGAATGATTATAGGTTGAGAGCTTTTGCTGATGATTTGGTTGTGACATTATCTCAACCGACATATTCGGTAAGGGATCTGGTGAAAATTATAACCCAGTATGGGAAATTCTCTGGTTTTAAGGTAAATAATAACAAGACTAAAATATTACCGAAAAATATGTCTACGAAGGAAAAGGATATGTTAGCTAAATTGACAGGTTTTGAAATAGTGAAAAAGGTTAAATATCTGGGAGTATACATTACAGCTTCTAATGTTAAATTGTATAAAAATAATTATGAGGCATTATGGGTAAAAGTGCAAAAGGATTTAAATGATTGGAAAAAACTACAATTATCTTTGCTGGGGAGAATCTCAGCAGTTAAAATGAATGTTCTTCCAAAGTTTCTTTTTTTGTTTCAAATGATACCTATTTTGAAAAAAGATGTCAATTTGGATGAATGGCAGAAGGGTATTAATAAATTTATTTGGGCGGGTAAAAAACCAAGAGTTAAGTTCAAGATTATACAAGATGTATGGGAAAGAGGCGGACTTAAGGCGCCTAATCTGAAATTATATTATGATGCAGTGGCTTTAACATAGATTAGTGATTGGCTTAATTTAACAAATAAAAATATACTTTCTCTTGAGGGATGGGATTTATCATATGGGTGGCATGCATACTTAATTTATAACAAAAAAGTTGACCAAGCTTTTAAACTCATATTTTAAGAAGTGCTTTATTGTGTGTCTGGAAGAAGTATTATTATAAGTTAAATTATAAAATACTAATCTGGAGGATTCCTGGACACATGATAGAGGGGGTATCTATGGGTGTGAATTTGGATAGGATTTCTTATAAGGAACTACTTAGATTGGTAGGGAATGATTGGCAATTAAAATCGTTAGTTGAGTTAAAGCAAGAAAATATTGTACAGTCTTGGTTTCAGTATAATCAATTGTTGGCTAGGTGGAAGTTAGATCAAAAGGTTGGTATCACCTTAATGGATGAGAATTTGGTAATACAGATTAAAGATCAAAATCGAGTGCATATAAAGAGAATTTATAATTATTTAATAGAATTGGATTCGGAAATGGATTTAGTTAAAGATTGTATGGTAAAATGGGCCCAAAATATTCAAGAACCAATTCCTTTGGATATATGGGAGGTAATTTGGGTTAGAAATGTAAAATTTACCCAGGCCCAAAATTTAAAAGAAATTTTTTATAAAATGTTTTATAAATGGCATTGGATCCTAAAAAGTTGTCTTGTATGTATCCTAATTTACAGTCCAAATGTTGGAGATGTGGTAGTTTGGATGCTACTTATTTTTATATCTGGTGGACTTGTAGAAATATAAAAGCTTTTTGGATTAAGATTTGGTGGAACATTCAAAAGATTTTTAGGAAAAAGATAAAGTTTACTCCACAATTATTTTTATTGGGTGTTATTATAGATTGTGATGTTAAAGAAATTAACTTGATGTTGAATTTGATAACAGCTGCAAGGTTATTGGTAGGGCAATATTGGAAGAAGGATTGTTTGCCTACTATAGAAGAATGGACGCTTAAAGTGTCAAATTTAGCAGAAATGGCCAAGATTTCTGCTTACTTGAAGGATCATTCACAAGAAAGATATATTTCGGTCTGGAGAAGATGGATAGATTATATTCAGAATAAATATGGGACTAAAAAGTTCCATTTAGTTTTTGAGTAAATTTTAGAGTATTATTATTAATAGTTTATTATAGTAGAATTTTTATTAGTTTTATTATTAGTATTAGTATTGTTTAACAATTTGGATATTATATTGTTTAATAATTAGGATATTGACTTGTTTATATTATAATATTTATTTTTAATTTGTTTATACCTATGTTAAAGGGGAGTTAAAGCGCATTATGGACTTGGTTATTTATATAGTTGGTTAATGTTAGTTAGAGTTTGATTATTATTATATTTGTAACCCTGTACTCAGCTCTGGGAAGTGGGGGAGGGAGAGGGGGGTTTAGGGTTGGTGGGTTTTAGGGTGTATATTGTAATTTTTATAAAACTTTTCAATAAAAAAAGAACAATGTGCTGAAACTGGGTGAGATTGTTTTATTACTCTTCCTTATGGACTTGGAAATAGAGATCCCCTGATTGGAAAAAAATTCCAAAGCAAAGACCCCGGAAAGAACACGGAAGAAGGGAGTTAAAAGAAGTTAGAAATTTCAAAGAGGGGAAGGAAATTAAGGAATATAAAAGAATACTTAAAAATGGAATTCAGGCTGACTTAAAGAAAAACTACTTAACCCCGTAGGGTGTGGAAAATCTTTTTATATTCAATTTTTATGAGAAATAATTTAAAAAGAATGTTAAAAGAAAACTTTTCCAAAAAACCCTTCTAAATCTGGATATAGACAATTTAGTGAATAAGGACATCTAGTGGTGAAAGGAGATACTACAGCATTGTTGTTGTTAATTGCGAAGTCGTGTCCGACCCATCGCGACCCCATGGACAATGTTCCTCCAGGTCTTCCTGTCCTCTACCATCTTCTGGAGTCCATTTAAGTTCACACCTATTGCTTCAGTGACTCCATCCAGCCATCTCATTCTCTGTCGTCCCCTTCTTCTATTGCACTCAATCTTTCCCAGCATTAGGCTCTTCTCCAGTGAATCCTTCCTTCTCATTAGGTGGCCAAAGTACTTGAGTTTCAACTTCAGGATCTGGCCTTCTAAAGAGCAGTCGGGGTTGATCTCTTCTAGGACTGACCGGTTTGAACGCCTTGCAGTCCAAGGGACTCGCAGGAGTCTTCTCCAGCACAATAGTTCAAAGGCCTCAATTCTTTGGCGCTCAGCCTTTCTTATGGTCCAACTTTCACAGCCATACATTGCAACTGGGAAAACCATGGCCTGGACTATACGCACTTTTGTTGGCAGGGTGATGTCTCTGCTTTTTAGTATGCTGTCTAGATTTGCCATAGCTTTCCTCCCCAGGAGCAAGCGTCTTTTAATTTCTTGGCTGCAGTCCCCATCTGAGGTGATCTTGGAGCCCAGAAAAATAAAATCTGTCACTACCTCCATTTCTTCCCCATCTATTTGCCAGGAATTGAGAGGGCCGGATGCCATGATTTTGGTTTTCTTAATGTTGAGTTTCAAGCCAACTTTTGCACTCTCCTTCTTCACCCGCATCAAGAGGCTCTTTAGTTCCTCTTCACTTTCTGCCATTAGAGTGGTATCATCTGCATATCTTAGGTTGTTGATATTTCTCCCGGCAATCTTAATTCCAACTTTTGATTCATCTAGCCCTGCCTTTCTCATGATGTGCTCTGCATATAAGTTAAATAGGCAGGGTGACAGTATACAGTCCTTGCCGGACTCCTTTTCCAATTTTGAACCAATCAGTGGTTCCGTGTCCAGTTCTCACTGCTGCTTCTTGACCTGCATATAGGTTTCTCAAGAGACAAATAAGATGGTCTGGTATTCCCATCTCTTTAAGAACTTGCCACAATTTGTTGTGATCCACACAATCAAAAGCTTTAGCATAGTCAATGAAGCAGAAGTAGATGTTTTTCTGGAACTCCCTAGCTTTCTCCATGATCCAGCGTATGTTGGCAATTTGATCTCTAGTTCCTCTGCCTCTTCGAAATCCTGCCTGTACTTCTGGTAGTTCTCGATCCACATACTGCTGGAGTCTAGCTTGTAGGATTTTAAGCATAACTTTACTAGCATGTGAAATGAGTACAATGGTGCAATAGTTTGAACATTCTTTGACATTGCCTTTCTTTGGAATTGGAATGTAAACTGACCTTTTCCAATCCTGTGGCCACTACAGCAATACCAAATACTAAAAGAACTTTAAAAGCTCTTGATCTTGAAATAACACCTGGTGTAAACAAAGAGCTTTATATAACTTTACACTAGAAAAGACTTTCCACAATCATATCTTTTGACCCTGGATATAACTAAAACAGGAATTATTTGGAGACAGAGGGCTTTTTACATCTTTGAACTGACTGGAGCATCAGGATTTAGCTTAAAGTAGTTGGCTCGTTTTATGGTTGGATTTTAGCCTAAGATAGTTGGCTTTTTTCCTTTTCCTTTTTTTATTTTGTTTTTTCTCCTTGTAGATTTATAAACTTACTTAACCGAAAAATTAGTGCACCAAATCTCACCAGACTTATGAAAAACACTTCCTCTGTACCCTCAGTTGGAACATCTAGTCCAACAAGTCAAGGATCTATTGAAACAATGTTGCAGCAAGAAAGAATAAATACTGCTCAAACTGAGATGCAAACTACATTAAAATTAATTCAAGAATCAATACAGAGAAATCATGAAGAGATACAAACTAACTTTGATAAATTAAACAAACAAATGCTGGATATAAAGACACAATTTGAGGCTCATCAGCAAATGATTGTTAAAAATGAACAAAGAATTCAGAGAATGGAAAATAAAAACATTGACAAAAAATGGAAGCACTAATGCAAGAAAATGAAAAATTAGAACAAGCAAATCAAAGCTTAGAAGGAGCAGTTGCAGCTTTGGAAATGGAGAAAGCTGTACACTATTAAGATTTCAAAATATTCCTGAAGACAGAGAAGAAGATATAGCAGAAGTAATTATTAATTTACTGGCAGAGGCTTTAAAAACAGACCGAGAAGAAATACAAATGGAGATAGATGAAATATTTTGAATGAATTCAAGCTATGCAAGGAAATATAAATTACCCAGAGAATAATAATAATAATAATAATAAAAGGAAAAAAGAACAAAAAAAGAAAAAAAAAAACAAAATATTCTTTTCCTTTTTAAACATTTATTTTTTGTATTCATGTTTTTTTTATATATATACTATTGTTAATTATTTTATAATTTTTCTAATTAATGTATTTAGATTTCTAACTAATGTTAGATTCATTTATGGTTTATATCTTTTTTTAAGATTTTTTGATGAAATTTTAATTAAGCCTATATTCAGCTCTGGGAAGGTTGGGGGAGGGTATGGGAGGGTTGGGGAGGTTGGGGGGAAGATTGTTTTGTTTTTGTAAAATTTCAAAAAATTAATAAAAATTATCTTTGAAAAATAATAATAATGATGATGATGATGATGATGTTGGAAGGGACCTTGGAGGTCATATAGTCCAACCCCCTGCTCAGGCAGGAAACCCTATACCATTTCAGACAAATGGCTGTCCAGTCTCTTCTTAAAAACGTCCAGTGTTGGAGCATTCACCACTTCTGGAGGCAGGTTATTCCACTGGTTAATTGTTCTAACTGTCAGGAAGTTTCTCCTTAGTTCTAGGTTGCTTCTCTTCTTCATTAGTTTCCATCCGTTACTTCTTATCCTGCCTTCAGGTGCCTTGAAAAATAGCTTGACTCCCTCTTCTTTGTGGCAGCCCCTGAGATATTGGAATACTGCTATCGTGTCCCCCCTCGTCCTTCTCTTCATTAAACTAGACATTCCCAATTCCAGCAGCCTTTCCTTATATCATTTAGCCTCCAGTCCCCTAATCATCTTTGTTGCTCTTCTCTGTACTCTTTCTAGAGTCTCAACATCTTTTTTACATCGTGGTGGCCAAAACTGGATGCAGTATTCCAAGTGTGGCCTTACCAAAGCATTGTAAAGTGGTATTAATACTTCATATGATCTTGATTCTATCCCTCTGTTAATGCAGCCCAGCACTGTGTTGGCCTTTTTGGCAGCTGCAGCACACTGCTGGCTCATATTTAAGTGATTGTCCACTAGGAATCCGAGGTCCCTCTCACAGTTATTACTATTGAGCAAGGTACCCCCTATACTATACCTGTGCATTTAGGGTTTTTTGCCTAAATGTAGAACCTTACTTTTTTCACCATTGAATTTCATTTTGTTAGATAGCGCTCAGTGTTCAAGTCTGTCCAGATCCTCCTGTATCCTAAGCCTATCTTCTGGAGTGTTGGCTATTCCTGCCAGCTTGGTGTCATCTGCAAATTTGATGAGTTCCCCATCTATCCCCTCGTCCAAATAATTGATGAAGATGTTGAAGAGCACTGGGCCCAGAACAGAGCCCTGGGGCACCCTGCTACACACTTCCCTCCATTGAGAACCACACGCTGAGTATGGCCGGTCAGCCAGCTACAGATCCATCTGGTGGTGATGCTGTCTAACCCGCGTTTTTCTATCTTATCAAGTAGTAGGTTGTGATCTACTTTGTCAAATGCCTTACTGAATCCAAATAAATTATATCCACAGCATTTCTCTGGTCTACTAATTTTGTCACTTGGTCAAAGAATGCAATAAGGTTTGTCTGGCATGATCTGTTTTTGACAAACACGTGTTGGCTTTTAGTAATGACTTGGTTTGCCTGTAGGTGTTCGCTGATTCGTTTTTTGATTATCTTTTCCAGAATCTTCCCAAGTATTGAGGTCAGGCTGATAGGTCTGTAATTGCCTGGATCCATTTTTTCCCCTTTTTTGAAGATGGGAACTACATCAGCTCTTTTCCAGTCCTCTGGTAGTTCCCCAGTGCTTCAGGATCTTTGAAAAATATAGTTTGGTGGTTCTGAGTTCACATATGCCAGTTCCTTGAGAACCTTGGGATGTAATCCATCTGGTCCTGGTGATTTGAACTCATCTAGGCTGGATAGGTGCTCACTTACCATTTTCTTGCCTATCTTAACTTGTGTTTCTATTCTGTTTTTTATGGCACTATTTTTGATAGGTTGGTCTGCTTTTTCCCTTTGTGTAAAGACAGATGCGAAAAACAAGTTAAATAGTTCTGCTTTCTCCCTGTTGCTTGTCACTTTCTTGCCACTTTCACCCACTAATGGATCAATTGTTTCCTTCACTTTTTTCTTGTTTTTTACATGTTGAAAGCAGCTTTTTTTGTTATTTTTGACTTTGGTCGCAAGCCTTAGTTCATTTTGAGCCTTAGCTTTCCTCACTTCATCTTTGCAGGCTTGGGCTATTTGCTGATATTCTGACTTAGTTATGTGCACCTCTTTCCACTTTTTATACTTGTCCTTTTTATCTTTCTTATAAAGAAAACAACAAGAGATGAGATACTGAGAAGAGTCAGAGATAAATCATTACAATATAAGAATAAAGAAATTGTGGTGTTAAAGCAGATCCCCAAAAGAATAACAGATACCCAAAGACTATATCACTTTCTAACTACAAAGCTAATTGCAAAATGTATAAACTTCAGATGGCTGATGCCAGAAGGGATCCTAATCAACTGAAATAATACAAGATATCGACTAGACTCAGTTTGGAAGGCATAAGACTTTGATGAAAGAAATCAAGTGTTCCTAAATGAAAGAGTACAACATCAACAAGAGGAGAGAAAAGGCCAGAAACAGACAGAAGAAACAATTGAGGACACAGCTATACAAACAGAAGAACAGAAAGAGAAGCCTGACCAAGAAGATGAGGGAATGGCAAGAGAACAGAGGACTACAAGATCAACAAGACCTAAATATAAGTAATTAAAATGGTTGAAAGAAAATTGATTTTTTTTCGATGAACATAAATGGACTGAATTCCCCATCAAAAAGAAATAAAATAAAACTACATATAGATATAATTTGTTTGCAAGAGACACACATAAAAAGACAATACTACAAACTGTTGGAATAGTTTGGGAAACTTTATCACGCATTCAGTGCAATAGAAAAAAAGAGGAGTAGCTGTATATATTAAAGAGACAATAGATTCTAAAATGATTTATTCAGATGAAGAAGAGAGAATTGTGATGGTAGAAATATTGTTACATCAAAAACAAACATTGTTGGTAGTAATATCTGTACCAAATAATAATCAGGAAGAATTCTATCAAAATCTCCATAGCAAAATAACAGAAATGGAGTATCAAAATATTTGTTTAGTAGGAGATTTCAACGCAATAGTGGATGGGACATTAGATTATAAAAGTAGCAAAACAAGAAAAAGTGGAAGAAAAGGATTACCTAAGACTTTTTTTTTAATATGATAGAGGAAACTGTGGTACAAGATGTCTGGAGGGAAACTAATCCAGTAAAACTACAATACACATTTTATTCAAACAGTCATAAATCCTGGTCCAGAATTGACATGATTTGGATGACACCTGATTTAAGGACAATTATGCAGGAGACTGAAATAGAATTAGGTACACAGGCAGACCACAACCCTATAAAAATGTCATGGAAGGCAAAACAAAAAAAAATTAAAATGGACTTTGAATCAATCTATATTAAAAGAAAAAAATGTATAGAATTAGCAACAAAAGAAATGGAGCTTTTCTTTAAAGAAAACAAAAAAGAAGATACAACACTACAAAATGTATGGGATACAGCCAAAGCATATTTTAGAAGTATAGCTATAACATATATGGCAAAAAAAACAAAGAAAAAAGAAAATATATATTATTAAGGGAAGAATTTGAAAAATTAGAATTAGAACTGCAAATAAATCCACAAAAGAAAATACTGAAAAGACAAATGGAAAGAATAAAACATAAATTAAATTCGATGGAATCAGAAAAACTGGCACAGCAAATTTAAAGAGCAAAACATTTTTTTTTTGAAAATGCAAACAAACCAGGAAGATGGTTATCTTACAAACTTAAAAAACAGAAGAAGAAAAAACTGATAAATAACTTAGTAGATGAAAAAAAAAACTGTCTATAATTTAAAAATAAAGAAATAAAAAAGATAATTAAAGAATACTATAAAAAATTGTACGATATAGAAGAAATTTCATGGGAGAAAGTGATTCAATATCTGGAAGAAAATAATTTACCAAAAATTTCAGAAAACTTTAAAACTATGTTAGAAGAAAAAATAACAATGATGGAACTAACTGAGGCTATAAGAAGACAAAAAAAAAAAAAAAAGAGAGAGAGAGAAAACACCAGGACCAGATCGACTACTGGTGGAGCTATATAAATGTTTACAAGATACATTAAATGTACCATTGAAGAATGTATGTAATGAACTTTTGTTGGAGGCTAAACTCCCAAATACAATGACAGAAGCAAATATTACTTTAATACCAAAAAAAGATTCAGATTTGACACAGATAAAAAAATTACAGACCGATATCATTACTAAATGCGGATTATAAAATTTTTACTTCAATAATAGCGGAGAGACTGAAAAGATTTTTAACTGAATTTATACATTCAGGCCAAAATAGATTTTTATCATAGAGACAAATTAAAAATAATCTAAGAGTTATAACGGATATATTGGAATATTATGAACTGCATCCAGGGAAACAATTGGCACTAATATTTTTAGATGCTCAAAAGACATTTGATAATGTTTCCTGGCAATTTATGATCCAACAATTAAAAATAATGGACTTTGGACAAAACTTTATAAATATGATTAAAACAATATATAATAAACAAACAGTGAAAGTGATTGTAAACGGAGACTACACTTTGAGATAAGAAAAGGTACAAGAGAAGGATGTCCATTATCTCCATTGTTATTTGTCTTAACTTCGGAAGTTTTAAACAGAAATATTAGACAAGATACAGAAATTAAAGGACTAGAAATAAAAGGTGAAAATACAAATTGTAAGGATTTGCGGATGATTTGGTATTTATTCTAGAAGAACCTTTGGAGACAATCCCTAAACTACTGGAGAAGATAGAACAGTATGGAGAAATAGCAGGACTGAAACTACAGGAAAAAAACCTAAAGTAATAGTTAAAAATCTCTGATAAGCAAAAAAAAAAAAAATGTCAGAAAAAAATAGACCTACAAATAATTAAAAAGGTTAAATACCTGGGAATATACTTAACAGCAAGATGTTCAACGATAAAAGAAGATAATTATACAAAATTATTGAATCAAATAAGACTGGACTTGGAAAAATGGAAAAACCTGCAACTGTCGATATTAGGAAGAATTGCTACAGTGAAGATGAATGAAACAAAAATTTTGTTTCTATTCCAAACAATATCATAAAACTTGAGAAAAAATTCTTTGAAGATTTAAATTCATTAATTTTGAAATTCATTTGGCAAGGAAAGAAAGCTAGAATTAAGATGAAAATGTTATAAGAAGCCAAGGAAAATGGAGGTTTTAGTTTGCCAGAGTGGTTTTTATACTATTAACATCTGTATTAACATAGGTAAAAGAATGGATAACTCTTAGAAACAAAAGGTTGTCTTTTTCATTTAGTGGAGGCTGTATTTAATAAAAGTAAAGTAGTATCCACCCCCACAGTTCCCACAGCTGCAACCGCTTATCTTTTCTCTTCAAAAGTAATTTGAAGGCCAAGTCCATCTCATCTCCAAACAGTAACCAGCAGTTGCAATATTAACTTTTCACCAATAGATGTCCTCAATAGGTTAAAAAAATCTTTTCCAGACACCATTTTCCCCCCTTTTTCTATCTTTTAGAGAAAAAGGTGGAAAAAGAAATAATCTTCCAGTATAATATGATAGTAGAGTTCTGTATCCCAAAGTAGATAAGAATAAAGTGTAGTCTTTAATTTTTTTTTATTTTAACCTTTTTATTCAGCGCCTTTCTTCCCACACATACCAAAGCTGCTTTTTCAAGACGGGAAAATGATTCCAACAGAGCTTTTACAGGCAAAATAAGAACAAAATAGGATGAAGAGAGGAGAAGGGGTCTCCACTAAAAGAAAAAAAGAGGGAATCTCTTCAATTATTATTAAAATGGAGAAACCTTATTCACAATTGAACTATAAACTTATATTGGAAAAGATCTATGAGGCTACTGAAGAAATATGTGCTACAATGAAAGAGATTTCTACAGAATTAAGAGTCAGAAGCCATATTCCAAACCTCCAAACTGACTTTCAGACAACATCAGACCATTCTATAAACCAAAACATACTAGAATGAGGATTTAATTGAGACTAAAGAGGAACTTATTTTATCCTACAAGCATTTCATTTATACATTTGAGGATCAGAAAAATCAAAGACTGAGATTTGAGACTTTAAAGCAACGAAGCTTTAAGGACAAGAAAAATAGATGCCTAATGCAGAGGGCAGGATGCTTCTTACTGTCCCAAATGATACTACAAGCAATAAAGAGAGACTTATTGGCTGAAAAGAAAGCTTTGTTATGGAAACCTGCCTGGCACTAAAAAAGGCCAGAATAAGACTGAAAAGTTAAATTCAAAATTATATGTGATGGATCAAAGGCACGTAGAATTATGGATTGATTTAAGGATTAAGATTTATATAAAATATGTAAAATGTAAAATATACTTGAAAATTCCAGGATGGCTTTCAACAATAGAAGCATTTGTATTAGTTAATTTTGAAAAAATTTGGACATACAGAGATATTCTAATTTCTGAAGGGAATTTAAAATCTAAACAAGAAATGGAAAATCAGGGTATAAATCTATCATGGTGGACATACTTACAAATGCAAGTTAGACATGATAAAGATGTTAAACTGTATGGATTTTATAAGGAGAAAACCTTGTTTGATAAGATATTATTAACCTCTGATGAGAAATTAATTAAAAAAAATATAATTTTCTATTGAATTTGAAAATGGAAAGCAAACAAGTTAAAGAAACAATGATAATATGGACAAATTTTTTTGGATATAATATAGAATTAGAAAAATGGCAAAACTTGTGGGAAAGAAATTATAAATTGACAATGTCAGCTCCTTATAAAAGAAAACTTATATAAAATGTGTTATAGATGGCACATGCCACTAGTAAGATTAGCAAAAATGTTTAAAAACATGTCAGAAAGATGTTGGAAATGTAAACACAAGTCAGGTACTTATTACCACGTTTGGTGAACATGTGCCAAAGTGAAGAGTTATTGTAAAAAAATACACACGTGGCTAGAAAAGATGTTGGGAAAACATGTAGATTTTAAACCTGAATTTTTTTATTAGGTATAATGCCAGAAAAGATTGATAAACAAAGCATATATTGATTTTACATGTAATAACAGCAGCAAGAATTATATTCGCACAATATACCATCAGATGAAGAAATAATTAAAAAATACTAGAATGTGCGGAGATGGACAGGCTGACTTTGAGGTTGAAAGAAAAAGAAGAAACAAAATATTATCAAAGTGGGGATTTATTTTATCAATAATTAAAGAAAAGAATAAAGGATTAGGAATTAAATCTGTATTAGTGAATGTAAAACTCAGACAACATATTTGTTGAACAAGTACTATTGAATGTATGAAAAAATCAGTAAAAATCTTATTTAAGAAAAAGAGAGAGAGAATAAATCAAGACTTCTGGTTTTGCCCAGTAATGCATGGTTGTGGAATTGCAAACGCTTCACTTCCCGTGGCTCTTTTTGCCCTGCCAGGGGACCCTAAATGGGTCTAAAGCCACCCCAAAGAGGCAGCAAAGAAAGAGAACATTGGTGAACAGTGTGCTGAAACTGGGTGAGAAATTTGATCTTCTCTTTCCTACTGTATATCCTGAACTTTTGTAAAAGATACCCCAAGAAGCAAAGAAGCCTCCAAAAGTGAAAGGAAGCCCATGAAAGGAAGCCCCGAATTAAACTATTAAAGGAGACAAAAACATACTGTTGCTGACATCTAGTGATGGAAGAGAATATATAACTTTACCTGCTTTGTAATAAGTGTTGGCAGGATGCCCAGAATGAGATAAACTACTTCTTTGATCTTTAAAAAGAGCTAAACAAAACACTTTGGGCCAGCCACAATAAGCAAAGATTATAACTGAAAAACATAACTGACCTTCCTGGATGATAAACACTTATTAAATGTGATTTTAAAGCTGTTTTCAGAGAAAGAATTTTTTTTTTTTGAATTCTAGCTACCATGGAATCTCAAGAGCTTACAAAAAGAACTTGTCAAGAAAAACCAAATACTTTCCAGGAGGAAATGCTCGCTATGTTGTAACTAATCCAAACAACAATGGCTATAAACCACAACGAAATTAAAAATAACTTTGATGACATAAATGGACATATCTTTACATTAACCTCACAACATAAGAATTTTCAGAAAATGAAAGAATCTACCAATTGGAAGGAATTATGATTTAACGCAGATGGAAGAAAACACACAAGGTGTGACTGAAGCACTGGAACTGGAAGAGATAGTCCACACCCCAGAATCACAAAACAAAGCCAAAGATAAGAAGAAAAGCCTGATAAAATGGATTACAATTATTTCAATTTGTGAGGGAAAAGTCTAAATGAGAATGTTGAAAACAGGACATATAATGCAACCAAGAGGACTAACTAGAAACGAAGTTCTATATTGATGCTATCACTAATTAGATAAATGTTAGGAAAATGTTTATATTTAACTCTTTGTTACTAAAATACTAGAACTATATTAACCTAATGTTTGCAAAAGAGAACAATATGAGAAGAAGAGAAAATGAAAGAAAGCTGTTATGTAGAGTACGATATGATAGAAATTGACTATTATTGATTGTTGTGAAATGTGAACCCAGACAACATGCTGTTTACTAGGCACCAGGTTGTTAGGTTTTTTTTTTAAAAAAAAATAAAAAATAAAATATATATTAAAAAAAAAGAGAGAGAATAAATCCACAAGTTCTTTCTTGTAATAGCTCTTATAGTATTGGAAGACTGCTATCATGTCTTCCCTTAATCTTCTCTTCCTTAGGCTGAAGAGTTCCTGTAAACATTCTTCATAGAATTTAACTTCAAAGCCTTTGTCACTCTTCTCTGCATTCTTTCCAATTCCTCAGCATCCAGTAGAAATTCAAACTGGGCACAGTATTCCAGATATGCTGTGCCCAATGCAGCACAGAGCAAAACTATTACATCCCATGATCCTAACAGTATATTTCTTTTTTTATTTTTTATTTAAACCAACAAAACATAACACACATACACACACAGTGTATACTCCTCCCTTTTTTTAACAGCGATTTTGTAATGGTAATCTTCTATTATTTACATTTCCCCCCCTTATTCTTCTTTAGAATATTTGTCCTTGTTGCCCCATTGTTTCTTATTTGCATTTTTCTTCCTTCATACTATACTTCATACTAAGAATAATACATATTATTATTACTATACATTATTATAGACACATTTTCCACTTTTGACCTTTCCACATTTATTCTCCTCTATTATTTCTAGTCTCCAACCAGTCATACCACTTGTTCCATATTAGATAGTACTCTGTGTCTTCCTTTTCTTTTATCTCTTTTGTTAATTTGTCCATCTCAGCACAGTCCAGGATTTTTCTTATCACTTCTTCCTCTGATGGTATATTCTCATTTTTCCAGAACCTAACAGTATATTTCTATTGATGCAGATCAAGAATGCAGTGGTTCTTTTGTTAGCTGCAATATCTTTGTAGCTTGTTTTTAATCTGTGGTTTGTTGGGGTACTCAAATCCTTCACACCAGTACTACTGTTGAGACAGATACAGCTTGTTTTGCTACCCAAATGCAAAGACTTAGTGTTCTTGCCACTGAACTGCATTTTGTTAGATAAGGCCCAATGTTCAATTCATTCAAGATTTTTTGAACTTTGAGCTGCTTCCACCCAGCACAGTGCTACTTGCAAATTGATGAGCATCCCTCCTATGCTCTCATACAAAGTCATTTGTGACAATGTTGAAAAGCACTGGGCCCTGGGAAACACTATTGCTTGCTTTCATTCATGTGGATATAGTTCATTAAGGCTATTTGCACAATCAACTGCATATCCAACTACTAATGTGATCATCCACCCCACATTGTTTTATTATACTGTATAAAGAAGGAGGCTCAAGTCAACTTTATCAAATGAATTATTGAATTGTGAGTCACTATACAGGCAATAACAGCTATGAAACAGGTGCTTTACAGGCCATAAAGCATCCCAGGATTATAAATGGTCGCATTGCCCCCCTCCCAACATCATGTGTGACTGCATGTTAGGCAGATCAATTTACAACCTATTGTGACAATCCACAGTCACATGACTATGATTCATGGTGTTTTTTGCTGTTTTCCATCAATACCCATTGAAATAAAAGGGTTCACTTAATGACCACATAGCGACCATCATGTTTGCTTAATGACCGCTGTGAAAAAGAAATTTACTTCCAGAAATTATGTCTTGTTTTACAACCATAACAATTTACAATCATAATTTTGGACTCAGTTATGGTTGTAAGTTGAGGATTAGCTGTATCCACAACATTTACTTGGATTACTAATCTTATTATTTTGTAAAAATAAATAATTAAACAAAAGCAGAAAAATTTCTCTGGCACAACCTATTTTTAACAAACTCATGCCAACAGAAGGTTTAAGCCCCATGAAACCCAAACCTGAGCACCTTAGGAGTAAGCATCCCATCAAACCCCACAGTGCTGGTTGGATTGGTGGTAGGAGGTGGAGGGAAGAGAGGGGTGGTCAAATATCAGGGTTTTTTGCTTTCTAGCCATAGGAATATCGATAGGAATATAGGATAGGAATATCGATCTCTCAATCCTCTAGAAGTTTTGGAAATCCCTGTGCATTAAACTCCTTTGCAATTTCTCACCTCTTTGGTTTTTAACTGGTGTGCAAGTTCCTAACATACAAGCCTTAGATGGAAACTTTGGCTTTTGCCATCCCATCCACAAGAAACCCCTGTTTGAAGAACCAGTAAACTATTTACATTGGAGATATGATGATCTACCAGAAGACCAATGAGTCTATCTCCTGGTAAGTTGTCATATCTCAAAAGAAAGGGAAAATTAGGGTCTAAAAGGACTAGCTGTGTGGATTAAGGTGCTAATCCCAGTTAAATGTCTGGTCATTCTTGTGGACAAGACAAAATGGCAAGAGCATCACAGTGCCCAGCAGTCCTGCTGCCCACCATTCAACTCCAAGGAAACAATTAATATGCTTAAGAAATACCTGATATCAGTAATAAGGTGGGTGAGAGAGAACAAGCTGAAAATAAATCCAGTCACCCCTTCTTTATTTCCAGTCATCTGGTCACACATTTAGCCTAGGGGCGTGTGTGTGTGTGTGTGTGAGAGAGAGAGAGAGAGATAATACTCACTATTCTCCTTATCTCGTTGGAATATTGAGTTATTCTCTGAAACAGAACTGCTGGTTCGTTTCCGCTTCTCAAGCAGATTCTAAAATAGAAAAGAGAACTCTAGGCAGATCCACTACTTTGATATATTATTATTAATCTACCCTCAATCCTATAACCTCTGAGCATGCTCAGATTCTGCTCCTGCCCCTTTTTAAGTTCTAAAAGTCAAAGATGCTCCCACCTCCTCATCTCTGCCCCACAACACCAGCTGTCCATCCTGCAGAGATACGTTAGCCACATCCCAAGGAGGAACACCAGGACCCATGCTTAGAATCAAATGGACAACAGAATCATCACCTGTAGGGAGAAATATGGATATAATGTGTGAATGAGCTGAAATATGTCTCTAAACTTACGAAGATCAGATCCCCAGCATATGATATAGAAGAGTGAATACTTCTCACATTTTCCTTCCCACTAAAACACCAATCTGACCTTGACAAATATAAATCACCGGGACCCATCAGTTTACAACCAAGAGTTCTGAAGGAGCTGGCAGATGTTATCTGAAAACCATTGCACCATATCTTTCAAAAATCCTGGAACACCAGGGAAATACCTGAGGATTGGAAAAGAGCTAATGTGGTTCCCATCTTCAAGAAAGGAAAAAAAAAAACAGACTCAAAAAACACAGACCAATCAGTCCTACATCAATACCTGGGAAGATCCTGGAAAAGATAATCAAAAAACAGATCTGCGAACAACTAGAAGCAAACAAAGTTTGGGTTTATCAAAAATAGATCATGCTAGTAAGGCATTTGATAAGGTAGACCACAACCTACTCCTTGGTAAGCTAGAAAAAGGTGGACTAGACAACATCATCACCAGATGGATCTGTAGCTGGCTGGCAAATCATACTCAACAAGTAGTCCTCAACGGCACTACATCCACATGGAGAGAAGTAAACAGCGGGGTACCACAATGTTCCGTCTTAGACCCCGTACTCTTCAATATCTTCATCAATGACTTAGATGAGGGAATTGAAGGGGAACTCATCAAATTTGCAGGTGACACCAAACTGGCAGGAGTAGCTAACACCCCAGAAGACAAAAAGAGTTAGACAAACTTGAACAATAGGCCCTGTCCAACAAAATGAGTTTCAACATGGAGAAAAGCAAAGTTTTACATTTAGGCAGGAAAAACCAAAGGTACAAATACAGATTGGGCAAGACCTGGCTTAAAAATAGTAACTGTGAGAGGGACCTTGGAGTCCTAGTGAATGATCACTTGACCATGAGCCAAAAGTGTGCAGCAGCAGCCCAAAAAGCTAATACAATCCTGGGTTGTATAAACATAAAGATCACGCGAGGTATTAGTACCGCTTTATAAAACCTTAGTAAGACCACACCTGGAATACTGCAGCCAATTTTGGTCATCATATCACAAAAAAGATGTTGAGAGAGACTAAAACATATGAACAACAGCTGCAGGACTTGGGTTTGGCTAGTCTAAAGAAAAGAAGAAACATGATAGCAGTATTCCAGTACTCGAGGGGCTGCCACAAAGAAAAGGGGGTCATGTTATTCACCAAAGTACCAGAGGGCAGGACAAGAAACAATGGTTAGAAACTGAACAAAGAAAGAAGCAACCTGGAATTAAGGAGAAACTTCCTGACAGTGAGGACAATTAACCAGTGGAACAGCTGGCCTCCAGAAATCATGGACGCTCCATCACTGGAGATTTTAAAGAAGAGGCTAGACAGTCACTTGTCTGAGATGTTATTAGTTCTCCTGCTTGAATGGGGGGCTGGACTAGAAGACCTCCAAGGTCCCTTCCAGCTCTATTCTATTCAAATAAATAACTACACTGTACAGCTCATCATGGAACCTTTTTACAGTGGCCAAAGTGATCTTTGTTCTCTTCCCTTTCAGATCTTTGGTCTACATGTGCCAGATGTTCAGGTAATGGATATGTGCTGATCTTCAGTCACTTATTTGTCTTGGCAAAAACCCAGAAGATGGAACCCTTGAAACAAGAAATCTGAGTTACTGAAAGATGTTGGGTGTGGGGTGCAATATGCTTGTCAATGACTCATTCAGTCAAAATGAGATAGAAGCAAACAAGCCTCAGATATACAGTAGGTTTTGGGATAAAATGAAGTTGCATTTGTAAAGCAGAACCAGCCCAGGATATGGGGTTTTATCCCCTTCCCTCACATACTTGCCATCCTTGTATAAGATGCTCCATTTAGTCTGGTTTATCAGGATTATATCATGCATGGCTAGTGAAGCAGGAAGAGCTAGAGGGACTTCTAGTCTCCTGGAGCCAGCAGCAAGGCCTTTCAATGGACTAGGCTGAAAGGATACTGGTAAGAATAGAACACTTATGATTTGCCTTTATAAGGTCACAGTGCTGGACAGACAGTAAAATGGCCGATCGCCCTGCTGCTTCAGACCGTAAGTCGAAGAACATCTAAGCTTTTAGTGCCCCCGTGGTGAATCTGGATGAGAAATTTTTCTTATTTTTCTCTCTTTTCCGTTTATTTATTTTTTTTTCCGAGTGTGTGCCTGTAAAGAGCTTTTGAAATTATTTCTCTGGCTTGGAAAGGCAGCTTCTGCTTTTTTACGGGAAGAAAGGCACTTTATAATACTGAAAGGCTATAATCTATTTTTATTGGGACACTAAAAAGGAAAGAAAAAGGAAAAGGTTTCTCTCTCCTTCCTTTTTAAGAAATCTACTATTTCTACTTTTTTATTAAAAAGTTTTTATTTTCCATTTATTCATACAAAATACAATTAAATTCCTAACCATTGGTACCGCCTGCCCATTCCTCCCAGACTGCGTTCACTCTCTCTAATCCTTCCCCACTTCCCTCCTCTTTCTCTCCTCCCCTTCTACTCTCTTCCCCTCCCCTTCTCCTCTAACCATCCTACTTCCTCCCTACTCCTCCCTCCCCTCTCATCCCTCTCACACACATGAACGCAGCATAGGGGAAATGCCCAAGCGCTTACCATGACTATATTATCATTACCCACCCACTCACCCACCCACCCACCCTCAACCCTCCCCTCCTCGCTTCCCAGAGCAGAGTACAGGGTTATTATTAAGAAAGTTAACAATAATAAAAGAAAAAGAAAAAAGAAAAAAAGAAAAAAAGAAAAGAAAAAACATCATACTTAACCTTTAACTCCCCTTAAATTAAGTCATATAAACAAATCTCTACAACAGTTACTATAAAATTTACTCATAAAATAAATGAAACTTTATAGTCCCATATTTTTTCTGAATATAATCTATCCATCTTCTCCATACAATAATATATCTTTCTTGTGTATGATTATATATATATATATATATATATATATATATAATATATATATATATATATATATATATATATATATTATATATATATATATATATATATATATATATATATATATATATATATATATATATATATATATATATATAATCTTAAAAGACAGAAAAAAAAAGAATTGACTTTTGGAAAGGACTTTCTGAACTCACTGAGGACATCTAGTGGCAAAAACTTAATACTGCAACTTTACTTATTATCTCTTATGAACTTTAAAACATTAAAGATAAGCTGTGCACCTGTGAAGCTGTGGGGGTGGATGTCTCTACACTAAACAAAGCCTCTACAAAAAAGAAAAAGAGATCTCCTTTTAAGCATTAGTATTAAAATGGAGAAACCTCAGATACAACTGAATTCTGCACTTATACTGGAAAAGATTTATGAGGCCCCTGCAGAAATTTATGCTACATTTAAAAATTGTACTTTAGAATTAAGATCCAGAGATTCTACTATATTTGCCCAAAATGATGTCCTGGTTACAACTGATTATGACATAAATCAAAATGTGCCAGAAGAGGAATTTACAGAGATAGAAGTGGAATCTATTTCATCTGACAATCCCTTCGCCAGCAATTTAGACAACCAGAAGAAGCAAAGACCAAGACTTAAAAATACAAAGCAACTATATCACAAAGAGAATAGAAAAAGACGTTTACTGCAGAGGAAGAGATCTATATTCTCTCAAAGATTATTACAAGCAATAAGAATTGACCTAATGGTTGATGGAGAAAAAAGATGCTTACTACAGAGAAAGGGACATACATTTGTTCAAAGATTCCTACAAACATTGAGAATGGACTTACTGGTTGAAAGGGAAGCGTCTTTATGGAAGTCAGTGTGGCAGAGAAAGAAACCCAGAATTAGACTCAAAAACAAATTTAAAGACGTTTAATGGAGTAAAAGGCAATGTTGATATTATGGACTGTTTTAAGGATAATGATTTAGAGTTGAAAAATGCAATTATACACATGCGTGTTTAAATTGTTGATCTTTAATGGAATAAAAGGCAATGTTGATTTCATGGATTGTTTCAAGATAATGAATACGGAAAAATGCAATTATATACATGTGTGTTTAAGTTAGTAAAAACTATCTAATGGATTTAAAGGCAATGTTGGTTTTATGGATTGTTTTAAGGATAATGATTTAGATTTAGAAATAAGAAATCTACAAATATATATGTGTGTTTAATTTAGTTTGATGACTTTTTTGTTTTATAGAAATTTGATATGGAATAATGAAAGTTAAATGTGGAGTGAAAAAAGAAACTTGGCTTTATAGAGACTAAGAATGTACTCCTTGGAATAATAGATTGATTTAGACTGGAATTTTTGAAATGCTTAATTAATTAGGAGATTTTTGTGTATAATAATACGTTTTGATATGGTATGATAATTAATTAGATGGAATTTGATTTTTTAATGAATGGAAATGAATTAAGTCAAAGACTACTATAATTAATAAAAATGGAATTATTGACTGAAAAGTTAAGGATCATGATTTAGATTTAGAAGTAAGAAAACTATAATTATATACATGTGTAATGTTTAATTACTTATGAGATGTTTGTGCATAATAATATGATTTGACAAGATATAATAATATTGTTTTCTTTTTTCTTTTTTTATTAAATTAGTTATTATTGGAAGAAGAAATAAATAAGATTGGTGATAAAAAAGGGATGAGAGGAATTAAGAATTTGAATATATTTGCAAGAGGTATTTGAAGTGATAATATGCTGATGTAAAACACTATCTGACTATGGTAATTGAAATTGATTTTAAATTTTAATAAACAGGTTTAGTAGTAATAGAAATTTAGGATAGAAATGAAATGTATTAAATTTACTATGTTACTTGAGGGAAATAGTGAGATGATAGTGAATGTATTAAGTTGAGCTGTTATTATGTGATTTTATGTTGGAATCTTTGTGTACCCAAACACCACGGTGTGTCTTAAGTACTTTTTTGTTAAAACCATAAAACCAATAATATATATATATATATATAAAGAAGAGCTTGAGCTTATACAAAGCCAACAAGAAGTGGCAGACAAAACGGCAAGAGGGAAAGGCCTTCAGAGAACACTCCAACACATCATTTTCTTGCCCAATAGGGAACATCTGGAGAATGAAGATCGGCATAGCCATGTGCAGGCCTACGTGGACAACCAAAGCGCATTTCAAAGTGAACAGGTGAGAGCGCCACAGCTATCCACAAGCCCCCCAAGACCGAGTAGATGAAGAGAAGAATCTCAACGGCCAGATGTGCCGATCAGCCAGAGAGTTGGCATTGCAACAAGTAGGTCACAAGATCTTCCCACCGTTGCTGCCCCATTGAACCCACCGAATCATACCACTGATGGCAACTGAATGGGTCCATCTACAGTGGCGACGGCCCCACAGCAGGACCAGCTGCCACTCAGGGATGAGACTGCAAGAACTCGAGCCAGACTAGAGTCCCTGCTGCGCCAACAGGAGGCAGTGTCCCAAGGAACTGCTACCAGACCTGACCACAGAGGAGAATCTCGACCACCAACTATGCCAGCCTACACAGGGAGCTAGCTACGCACCACCCGAAAGACAAGAAACCCTCCAACAAGTAAGCACGCAAGAGGTCAGGTCCCCTCAGCTCAACGCCACAGCAGAGAAATTCAGACCAAGCCAATAAGGTCCCTCGCACGTGACATGGCAAGATACCCTCAGCGGTCAACAAGCTGAAGAAAGTTACCAGCCAGACATGGTGCACGCCCCTGCTCCCAAAAGCGATGCACCAACTCCACCAGACTACAGCCCATATGCAGGATCGATGTATCCTTCAACATTCAATGGAAGAAAGTCGGACATGGCATCCAGAGGTGTAAGAAAATTCTCCAACAAACCAGGAAAGGAATATTTAGTGTGGAAGCAACTTTTCAAGCAAGCCCTCCGCAGCGAGAGGTTACACCCTGGGGGAGAGCTCGGGCTTATGACGGCATGGCTAGGTCCAGAATCTTCAAAGGCAGTAGAGGCGATCTTCGCATCATGTTTACGTGACCTACCCACCGCCCTTTGATGAGCCTGGGAAATGCTCGACAAGCACTATGGGGCACCTTCTTTGACACAGTCCTCATTCCTACAGGAGCTCTACGATTTCCCTAACATAAATATCAATGATCCTAGTCAGATTTGGAGATTCTTCATCTTACTAGACCAGCTCTGGGCAGCACAAGAAAGTGGCACCATGCCTAGACTTGCCCACCTTGAGCAGTTTGACACACAGAACATTATCGCTCAAAAACTACCAAGACAGTTGAAAGATAAATGGTTCGACATGACCCAGTCCCATAGGAAACTGTACCCCAGCAACCCTCCACCTTTTGCTGATCTTGAAGATTTTGTTTCTGATCAATCAGATATGTACAATGACCCCAATTACCTTGACATCCATGAAACACGTGTCACGATGCTAAAATGAACCAATCACAAGTTTGGCACTAATAGAAATTCCTTCCAAGCCACAAAGAATAGAACTCCTATTTCAGTGTACAAAACAGAGATCACGACCCAGCCAAAGAAGACTTCAGATAAACAAATGCCGAGGAGTATTCATTCCAAACCCCACCCACCAAGAAAAGGCCTGACTTGTCCAATTCATAAATCTTCACACTTTCTAAACAATTGTAGAGAATTTGGGGGGAAATCCCTGGATGATCAAAAGGCCGTACTCAAAGACCATAGGATATGCTTCAAATGCTGTGACTCCATATATCACATGGCCAAAGATTGCGCAGTTAGGGTGAAATGCCACCTGTGTAATAGTGACAAGCACCCGGCAGCCTTGCATTTAGAATCTAAGAAAGGAGACACAACAAGCGACTTCGACCCCTCCTAAGATGACAGAGACTCAACGTGACTCCAAAGAGCACCCAGAAATGTACGGGACAGATATATGTGGCGACACACCGCGCCCTCCTTCATGCTCACCCATCTGTCAGCAAAAGTCTACCCCGATGGGCAACCTGAAAGTCTACCCCCGATGGGCAACCTGAAAGGGCTGTAAAGATGTATGTCATACTAGATGCACACAGCAAGGGCACAATAGCTAAGCCTGCCTTTTTCGACCTCTTCGACCTCCAAAGTGAACTAAAGCATTTTGCAATAAATATGTGCATAGTACCAATGCTCATGGTGGGGAGGAAAATCACAGGTCTTTGCATAGAATCACATTTCCTGTTACCATCAGTGTTGGAATGGAGACCTTACCAGATGTTTGCAGCGAAATTTCAACACATAAGAAGAAAAATGCCTCACTTAGCATACATAGCCGATTTAATCCCTCCTCTAGATCCTGAAGCCGAAATCCTGCTCATGGTGGGATGAGATGCCCTTGAGTCCATTGGTTCCGATAAAAGAATCAAAGGTCCACCAGGAACCCCAGTAGTCATTAAGACAGAACTCGGATGGGCCATAGGAGGGATGGTTTTTGTCAATCAACCGCAAACTCCAACCCAGGTGAATATCTCAACAACCTCCATTCCCAGTAATGGAAGAGCACCTCACCTAAAACTACACCAAGAATACTGCACGCTTGTGACAACTAAACCTGTTTTGGAAGCAACAGTGTTCCAGACCAGTAAGAATTACAACAACTTAGCCTTATCCATAGAAGACAAACAATGTATGCAGCTGTGCGCATTCTCCCTGAGCACCACACATTGGGATGAGCTGTGTCTGCCAGAACAGAAACAAGACTGGGAGTCGTAGAGTGTACTCCCAAGATGTCCCCAGAGTATGCAAGTGCAGCGCACGTATGTCTCCAACTCACCCGCTACCATACAAAGGAAAGAATTGTACACTTCCTCAAATATGTTAACGAAGGTGAATGCAGCCTTAATATATATCACAGTCTACAGCGGGGAGAGCCACACTTACGTCGTTTTGATTGCAACCATAAGATACACCAGAGTCTACAGTGGGGAGAGCTGCAGTCTCGGTATCTTCTTTGGAAAAGCGAGACTAACAGTACAAGGCCTCACCGTAGCAAGGTTAGAACTATGTGGTACCACTTTGGCTATAAAGCTCACCAACTTGACAGTGAAGACGTTGTGCCTTGAACTACAGTCCACCACCTTCTACGCAGACAGCAAGGTGACGTCAAGCTACATCTGCAAACAAAGCAGACACTTCTATGTATATGTAGGCAATAGAGTAGAAAAGATTGAAACATCTCTAAGCCCTGAACAATGGCAACATGTGCCAATCTGGCTAAAAGGTCCTGAGTTCTTGGTTTGTCCAGACAGCCCGATGCTACAGAGACCAAAACGCTCTATGCTTCCAGCTCCAGATCAACATGCCAACCTTTCACCTCAAGCACCCAGTAAATTTCAACCAATCAGCTTCAAACCCTCCTCTAAGCGGAAACACCTGAGATTAGGCATGTTTTGATTGTTTTGATCACTTGTCTTAGCATCCCAAGAATTAATCTTGTAGGAGCCTGCAAGGACTTACAGACTATTGAAGATATTTGTCATGATCCAGTGATTGACAAATGTCTGAAGGCCAAAAATCACCCTCCCCATGCATCTCACATAGGCAAAGCGTGGGAGCACATGATTGGCATACCCCGCAAAATCATGGACTATATGTTATCAAAGACACCCAGCCCACACATGAAGTCTTCACCACCCTCATGACAACAGTAGCAGCCATCTTCAATGCGCCACTTGTGGTTCTAGCCCCTTCGGTTCCTGAGTCTTCTGCTCCTGCTGTTCCTGATTCTCCAGCTCCTGCTGTTCTTGATTCTTCAGCTCCTGTTGATGTTCCTGATTCTCCAGCTCCTGCTTTTTCTGAGTTTCCTGTAGTTCCAGGTTCTTTCGTTTCTGAATTTCCTGTGGTTTCAGCTTCTTCAGTTCCTGAGCATCCTGTGAATCCAGATTTCTTTGTTCCTGAAAAATTTTGGGTTCCAGTTTTTCTGTTACAGATTTTGTTCCAGTTTCTTTTACAGGAAGAAGACCTTGTCTTTTTGAGAGACAAGAACACATACCAGAACTATTGGCCCATGGGATTTGTGCACTGGGCCCCACCCAGTTTTGATGAACTAGCTCGCCAAGCTGAGGTCTAGATTGTGAAGCCACATGAGTCAGATCGCTACTCAAAGACTCTTGCACCAGGCTGATTATTGATTTGGTCCCGTTGCTGATGAAGATCGAACTAAAAGATTGAACCTCAAACTATGTATTGTGTTTATGCATTGTTTGATGTAACACTTGTTTATCTCTGTTACAATTGTGCATGTTTTATATTTACCTTATAGTTATGCATGTTTTGATACTATGTTTTGCCTGTTTTAGTCACTAGTTAGTTAGTAATGAGAATTGCCTGCTTAATGCTACGTTTTTGCTTATTTCAGTTAGTTAGTAGTGGAAATTTAAATTTCCAAGCGGGGAGTGTTCTGGATCATGTAACCCTAACTAGAGCACGTAGATCTGTATGTTAGAATGTTTGGCATTTATTGGGTTAAGTGCTGTCTCCTTAAGAGATGGCTTATGGGTAATGTAGTTTTAGCTAGTCAGCAATCCCATGTTATCAGATCTGTGGGAGCAGCCACTAAAGTTCTTCACAGGATATCCTGGCCATGTGCCAGTTTGGAATGCCTTTGTCTGAGTTAAGCATGGAACCACCGGAGGACTCAGATGGCCTCATTCCATGTTAGAAGTTGGTGTGGAGGAAGTATTCATTTCTTACCTATAAGAATGAACAGATGTGTATTGTCCAGAAGCAATAACCATAACTACAAGTATTTCTGAATTAAATATATGTTTTAAAATCATTCTTATTGAGTTTGTCTGTCTGATCTGGGTTTACAAAGCAACTTAACTCTGGATCAGAACATGCATGCTTTGTGCAACTAGCATGGCTGCACAAAGATCTTTGACAAACTGAAAGACAAAAAGGACAAATACAAAAAATGGAAAGAGGGGCATATAACTAAGGCCGATTATCAGCAGACAGCCAGAACATGCAAAGATGAAGTCAGGAAAGCAAAGGCTCAGAACGAACAAAGACATGCAACAGAAATCATGGTTAATAAAAAAAAGTTTCTTCCAACATGTTAAAAACAAGAAAAAACTCAAGGAAACTGTAGGTCCACTAAAGATAGAAGATGGCAAGGAAATAATAGGCAATGGGGAGAAAGCAGAGGTTCTTAACTCATACTTTGCATCAGTCTTCACACAAAAAGAAACTATAGCCCAACATAACAAAAAAAAAAACCACCGCAAAAGACAAATTAGAAACAAAAATTAAAATAAGCAAGAAAATGGCAAGAGAACACCTATCTGACCTTGATGAACATAAATCATTGGGGCCTGACAGATTACATCCCAGAGTTCTGAAAGAGCTGGCAGATGTTATCTCAGAACTGTTGTACCACATCTTTCACAAATCCTGGAGTACCGGGAAGTCTTAGGCCCAGTACTCTTCAATATCTTCATCAATGACTTAGATGAGGGAATTGAAGGGGAACTAATCAAATTTGCAGATGACACCAAACTGGCAGGAGTAGCCAACACCCCAGAAGACAAACTCAGAATCCAAAAAGTTCTTGGCAAAGTTGAACAATGGGCCCTATCCAACAAAATGATTTTCAATGTGGAGAAAAGCAAAGTTTTACATTTAGGTAGGAAAAATCAAAGGTACAAGTACAGATTGGGCATGACCTGGCTTAAAAACAGTAACTGTGAGAGGGATCTTGGAGTCCTAGTGGACAATCACTTAACCATGAACCAGCAGTGTGCAGCAGCAGCCGAAAAAGCTAATACAATCCTTGGTTATATAAACAGAGGCATAGAATCGAGATCACACGAAGTATTAGTACTGCTTTATAAAACTCTAGTAAGACCACATCTGAAATACTGCAGCCAATTTTGGTCACCATATCACAAAAAAGATGTTGAGAGTTTGGAAAAAATTCAGAGAAGAGCAACTAAGATGATCAAAGGCCTGGAAACTAAAACATACAAAGAATGGCTGCAGAACTTGGGTCTGGCTAATCTAAAGAAAAGAAGAAACAAGACAAACAAGTCCTTCCATGTTCAGCTCAGCTGTTAAATGGGTCGCAAAGGGGAGAGGGTGGCAGGCTGAGGTTTGAGAAGAAATGGACAGGGAGAAAGTTTTAGGAAATGATTTTAGACAGGTGTTTTTTTAAAAAAAAAAAGAAAGAAAAAAAGCTTAGTTTTCTTAGAAATAGCTACCAAAAGTTATTACCACTTTGTTCAGTTTGTACCCACAATGTAACATAAGTTCCCCAAGATTTAAAAAGAAATTCCTAGAGATCAGCAATGTATTCTAAAGCACACTGCAGTCAAACCTGGCTGCATCTTAACAATACACAGAGCCTGATCCATGTTCACACCCCATTGTCATACCCAGCTCTCACGCCTTCACATTACACAAAAGGGCTGCTATCTGGGAAGCAGGCAGGCAGCATGTTACAAGCAGGTTCACAGAGTATCACAGAGAAAATGCCTTTTGACAAAATAAAAAAATGGCTCTTCTACTGATCATTTAACTAGGACAGATTGCATTGTGGCTCTTGTTAAGCTCAAGCAGAAATCAAAACTGAACCATATCACTGAGATCTCCTGACACTCCATTTTCACAAAGTACAAGTGTTGTTTCTCCCCACTTGCAGAGAACTTTGCTACCTACTTAGTCAACAACCACAACATTTCCTTTTGCACGGAAGCCTGAAAAACAATTGGCTATTTTATTGCACAATACTTTCTAACTCACTCAGGATTGTGCCAACTTAGCTCAAGCAATCCAAATTCTGTGGCGTGAATGAAGCATACCAATTCAAGAGCATAAGCTCCTTGCTCTGCCTACAACCCAATGGTGAAGCCCACCATCACCACTATTTTTTTTCTATTCTAGAAATTGCACTAGGCATGCCTGCATGAATTTTTGATAAAAAAAACACAGTTTGAGCCCTATAGATCTGTAAAGGGGTAGAGGCATCAGATAGAATGGAGCATATTTGGGGGAAATGTAGGGTAATTCCAGATAGCAGGTACTTGTACTCTGGGCTGCTCTTAGGGGTTCCTGAAACTGGCTTAACAAATTTCTGTCCAGATTGTAATGTTGCTGTGCAGTCCAGACCATGGTCATTCCCCTGCTTCTTGCTCTTCAGTGCAGGAAAGATAAGCCTCAGTGGCTGGTCTCTGTATAGGCAACCCACCTTTTCCTTTAGGGATTATAACCTTCTCGCAAGTTTCTTTCCTTTGCTTTCCCAGATGTTTGCATACAGGCCAAAAAATCCAAGAATGACCTGTAGTGATTCACCCAGGCTGAGTTCTTTATTGTTTCCACACCTATACACAGAATCTTCCCAGATTGAGCACTCTACTACTGCATCTACCATATGTTCTGTGAACTATTATGGAGCATCTGTCTTCATCCTCTTTATGTCACCCAACAGCTTCTTTAGAAGCCACTGGAGGGGGGGAAAGGAAGCTTTTGAGAACACGATAGCCCAGCACATCAGCATGAAATTATCATATAGAGAAGCTACCTGCCATTGCAGTGGGGAGGTATGCCAGGCACTGTAGCTAATTGGGGATGTCACTAGATTATCATAAAGCTTGGGGAACCCTCTGTTTAAGACGCTCAGGACAGAAAACGGAACTTTCAAAGCTGAGCTTCAAAGAACAGATGGGGAGTACATTTACAGAGGAATGGCAATGAACAGAGGACATTGTTGTCTTTTCCTGCAGTCAGAAAATGGTGGCTGGCAGGTACTGGTGAAGAGGAAAGCAGAAAGTATACATCTGGCCTTGGATCATGACCTAATTTTACTAGTTATTCCTCTACACTGGCGCCTTCTCTCCAATCCCAAGCTGGACCCATCACATAATTAGCAGGACAATGTAGCCTCCCTTACCTTTGCTTGTTTGCTTGGTCTCCCTCACTATTTGAGAGGGGCTCTCTTGGTTCTTCCAATGAGACATGGAGCGCAGGTACTTCCTCACGCTAAGCTTACTGCTTCTATCTTGGGCCTTGCTCATCCTGCCTGGCAGAGAGAAAGCTCTCTGGAAGACAGATCTCTTGGTGGCTGCTCTGCTGTCTTGGGAGACCAATGGTGGGAGATCGTCATGGCCAGACTCAGGGACTTCACTTTCAGGTGGGCTTTGTATTCGGTTCCATTTCCGTATTTTGCCCCTGCGCCTGCTGCTTTTTGATCCGTAGTGAATAGATCCCAGTTCTGGCACCTTCATCCCAGTTGGCAGTACTGTCTGCCATAGGTAGGCCTTAAGTAAAGATGAGCCCTCTGTTTCAGGCTGAACTGCCATCTGTCAAACAAAAAAAAAAAAAAAAAAAAAGGGGGGGGGAGAAGAGCCATTTCACAAAAGCAACAATACTAGAGCCTCCATTGCCAAAGTCAAGGTAGCCCTATGTTCATACTTCTAAACCAAAATTATCTCTTCTGACTTGGCCATTTCTCCAAGGACACATAGTCTGGATCCCTCCCCTGAGCAGTCACAAGCAAACAGGTATCAGTCTGCACAGACAATGGAAAGATTCAGTTGCTTTCCATTTCAAGCCCTTAAAAGAGGGGAGTTTCTGTCAATGAATAGTCCTTGCTAAGGGAAGGTGAGCACAGTGCCACTCCACCCTTCTCACTCCGAGGTGTAGGGTGGCTACTGCTCACTTTTTGCAAAGAAGAATTTTGTGCTGCCATTGCAGGAAGTAAAGAACTAGCAGCCCCACCACATCCTGCATTGCTGTTAGCTGACTCAGACACTTCCTGCAATGAAAGAGCTTGCACTGCAGAACTGTTATGCCTTGCAAGTCAGTTTTGCAGACCCTTGATGTGAGACTGTCTTGGAGTTCACTTACTTGAGATCATCCCAAGAAACTCAGCCTGCCCTTGTTGGCAACCCGGTGGAGTCCATGACCTAACTCTAAAAATGATGGGCGGAGCATGGCAATGATTGCATCTTGATCAACTAGCTCTTCTCTGAGCCATAGAACCTGTCTGAACATGTCCCTTGTACACTGTGAAGTCACATGGCCCAATCTCCTTGAAAAGTGCAAACTGCCCAGAAGGGACGCTGCTGTGGGGAACATGGAGAAGAGAGAAGTTGTGGGTCAACATTTCATTTCCTGCTCTTCTGACTAAGGAAGTGATGGTTTTCTGCTGTATAGCCCATTCCACATCTCTAGGTTGGTTTTGTGTGTATGTGTGTGTATGTGTATGTGTGTGTGCTGCAGAGTAGTCCAGCCTTAGTAGAACTAAATTTTAGAGGAGAAAGAGAATGAGAGCATGTTTTCTCTGGAACAGGTTCTTTTGAACAAAGAAACAGAAATTTGGCTTAAATATGCCTGCACAGCAGATTTATCTAGAGCATCTTTATGTAGGGATTCTTAGACTGATCTTGTGCTGCTTGATAAATAAGGGAGCCATTAGTCCTTGCTGAATACTTGCAGCCCCAGCAGTAAAAATGAACTTAGACTCTGATAAAACAAAGATAGACAAGAGGCATGACAGCAATGAAACTAAGAATTACCCTCTTGGGCCCACTCCCTTTGTACCCACATGCTTTTATTTCCCAACTCCACCATCACTGCCACAACTACCACCATTGCCATGTTCCTGTCTAATTATCAGAAGGAATATGGAAATATTCTTTGTTTTTAGTATTTCACTGCTCAGCTTTTACCCAGATTCCTCCCCTTGCTATGGCACAACCTCCTTTCTCTAATTACCTTAGCTTTTAGCTGTCCTTCGTCCTCAGCCTAGCCTTTCTTCATCATCTCTCTGAATGACTGGTTTCCTCTCCTGCTCCCTCAGCTCTGCAAATCCCCATGTGATCTTCGGTGACATAATAATCTCACTTCATCCTGTTTGAATAACCCGGAGGCTGCCTTGTGCTATGTGGGTAGCTGAAGCCATCCTTTGCTTGGTTGTGCTTAATCCAGACTGCTCACCTAGTTGAGCTCTGCTGCCACCCAAAAGCAGATGCCACATTTCCTATCCATCCTCCCTTCCATAAGAACTCCCTTAATAGCCGTGTTCAGAGTGGATCTACTGTGCCAAAATTAGTTGGGCCAGTCTTGCCATGTTGCACTTAAGAATTCCACACAAGAGTTTGGCCAGGTCCTGGATCAGCTCTACAGCTGGGCCCCAGCCTGTCCTCTTTAGGGCAGTTCAGCAGCTGTGCAAAAAGAACTCCCTGAGGCTGGTTTTCAAAGGGAATTGGGGGTGGGTGGGTGTCATTTCTTCATCAAAAGGAACTCTTAATTTCTCCCTCCTCCCAACTTTTCAGCTTCAGCTATTTTAACTGGGAATGGAAGGGGAAAGCTGGTTGACAGCCTCACATAATTTCTTCTGTCATTCAGACAAGCCAGAAAGACCAAAATGCTTCTCTTTTACAGAAGACCAGGAGCAACATGGCAATCTGTTCAGATGTCTTATTTCTTTTCTTTTCTTTCTCTTTTGTATAGGATTGTGGGAGGGGAGAATTTTGGTGGGACCAGTGTGTTAGGAATAAAATTTTAGAATAAAAAGTAAAGTTAAGTGACACGTACTCTATAAAATTTCTACACGTAGACTGCAAGATTTCTACATGTACACATACCTTGGAAGAGTTCTGCACGTAGGCTATAGGATTTCCACACTGAGCTATAGGATTTCATGATAAAGTACATATAAGGGAATAGGTGAAGCAAAATAGTAAGGGGCAGGGATAATGTATTTTGTTTAGGCGATCCTGATAAGATTGTAACCTCAGAGGAGGGGCCAAGGCGTTGGGATAGAATGTATATAATGTGTGTTTTTGCTGTGACCAGGTGTGGCTCAAATATTTATTTGGAGTCCACCACGTTTTGCAAACCGTTGTAGCCAATAAATCTCTGTCTAATTTCAACTTGCTGTTTGTTGTTATTCAGTGGGCTAGAATTTCTACCAACAGTTTTGGCGCCCAACGTGGGGCTCGAGACCGGGATCGTTTGTCTGCACCAGATCCAGAAGGTGACATGGAAGGCATGCCCTGTCGATTTCAACAGTCTATCTCATCTTGTTGGTAAAGGAGCAGCAACGCTTTCCTCGGCGAACCAATAGAGTTGATATTAGACAGAGAGACGAATTGAACCGGTGTGTGTGTTGCTGGCTTCCGGGAACTGGGCAACTCCGTGCACGGACCTAGGTAAGTGTTCTGGGGTGGCCAGTATACACTGCCTAGGCAGTCGGTGGGAAGACTGGGTAGGCCTGTGTGAATTTGAGACAGTGTGTGTGTGACATCCCAAGTATCCACTTAGCGAAAGTGGACCTCTGATATGCGAATGCATATCTAGGGGGATCAGGGGGAAGTGAATTAAGGAATTTATGTGAAGTCTCAATTAGAATACACAGGACGGTAAACCAATATGGGCAACACAGGGAGTACTCCAGGAAAGAAGTGTTTGAGAAAAAGAAGAAGGAACCCCAATTAAATATAGATAAAGAAAGTCCATTAGGGATTTTATTGAGTAATTGGGGAAAACCTCCATATAATGAAATAATTAGTAAATTAGACATAACCAAGGAAGATATGGTTAATTTGTGTTGTTTTGTCTGGTGGGAAGATGAAAAAGTAGAGTGGCCTAGATTAGGAACAAATGACTATTTTGCTTGTCAGAATTTATATGAGTATGTGTCAAGGAAAACATGTAAATCGTTAGTCAATGAGTTAGACTATGCTTTAATTTGGAACCCAGGTAAATGGGTCACCTTGACTATGAGTGGCCCTAGCCCTCATAAAATAATCTCAATATATTTACAAGAAGAAGAGAAGAATGAAATAGAGGAAGAAGATGATGAAAAATCCATGAAATATTTACCCCCACCTTATAATCCTAATCTACCACAACCAACAAATGTACAAATACCTATTCCACCACCCCTACCAGCTCCTGTAACACAAGCCCAGGGAGCTGTGAGAGGTGGACCCTATAAGGTATTAATAAAAGAATTGGAACAATTGAAGAAAGATATAAAGAATTTTCCCTTTAAGGATAAACCACTACAGGCTTTTCCTTTAAGAGAAGTACCCAATGGAGTAGATGGCCAAGAACAGGCTCGTATCAGTTTTGTACATGAGCCCTTAAAGGCATCTGAATTACGTGCCTTCAAGAAAGAAATGAAAAGCATGATAGAAGATCCAATAGGGTAGCAGAGCAACTGGATCTGTTGTTAGGAGCAAACATATACACATGGGATGAATTAGGAGTGATACAGAGCACGTTATTTACAGCAGAAGAAAGACAGCTAATTCAAAGAGCAGCTCATTTGGTCTGGACTAGGGAACATAATCCCCAAGCACAGGGGGCAATTTTGGCAGATGTAAAGTTTCCTGTAGTAAGACCAAATTGGGATAATAATAATGCTGCAGATAGACAAAACATGGAAGATATGAGAGTATTATTGATAAGAGGAATAAAAGAAGCTGTTCCAAAAGCACAGAATATGAGTAAAGCTTTAATGATAGAACAAGAAAAAGAAGAATCTCCAGCTACATTCCTCCAAAGACTGAAAGATGGAATGAGGAAGTATTCTGGAACTGATCTAGATGACCCAGCAAATACTCTTCTGGTAAAAATACAATTTGTGGTAAAATCCTGGCCAGATATAAGTAAGAAATTACAAAAATTGGAAGGATGGACGGGGAAAAGTATAGACGTTAAAGGCAGCACAAAAGGTATATGTGCAAAGGTATATGTAGAGAAATTTAGGCAACAGAATAAAATGATGGTTGCCACAATAAACCAGGTAATAAAACAAAAGGAAAAGAATACAGAAGGAAAATGGATATTACCTGATGGATAGCAGGTGTTGAATAAAGCCATAACACGTGAAGTAATCCAAACACTCCATGAGGGTTTTAGAAGACGTGTTTCTGAAAGGTATGGCTACAGGAGAATTTTCACTGTTGTGAAACAAATAACGGCCGGATGTCTCATTTTGCAAGAAAGTTAATAGGCAAGCTCTAAGAGCAAAGGAAATTGGGAAAGGAAAGGATCTCATTGGCTTTTGAACAGTTCCTTGAAATTATAATAATAGTTATTTGTTTGTTAGGAGAAAGTATGAAATGAAATATCTGTATGTGAAAGTGCTTATACAAGCAGTTTGAATGGAAGTGAATGTGTGGCTATGCTGAGCCTGTGTGTGTGTGTGTGTGTGTGTGTGTGTGTGAGTTTCTCCCCCATCCCAGACTGTGAAAGAAACAGTAAGCTGCAGATTTTTTTTTTGTTACTGTAAAAATGAAATGGAAAATGCATGTGAAGAGAAAACTATTTTGTTAGTAGTGAAATTGTTGCATAATTTCTTCTTCTTTTCCTGTCTCTTTCCCCCCACCCCCAGCTGGCTGTGTTGCTTTAAGAGCGAGAAAGACAGAAAAGAAAAGGGGGGTCTGATCTTTTTAACTTTTTTTTCTGCTTAGAATTCTGGTTTGAGGAAGGTGAGCTGGATGTGAAATTTAATACCCATTCTTGCAGTAAGAAATGTTATTTTTTTTAAAAAAATAAATGAAATATGAGAAGAACTGGAATACACCTATATAACCATTAACCAATAGAAATGACTTTGAATTGATTTGTTTAGATTTATAAATGATTTAACCTATTTAATGGAAATTTGTTTTCATCTGAATGAAATCTGATTAAATTGGAATTTGACTAACTTTATATTAAAACCAAAGAGTTGATACTAGAGTTTGATACAAAACTATTTCAGTAACTCAGAATATTTCATTAAGCTTGTTTATTTATTTATTTTGTGGAGTTGCTTTTTGTTGTTGTTGTTTTATTTATTTTTTTTAGTTTTTATTTCTATGCAGGACACACTGATAAAAATAATAATAATAATACCTAAGAGAATTGAAGGAATTATAATTCAACCTTGTTTAAAACGAAGGAGTTGAGAAAAAAAAATTGGGGGGGAGATTATAAATGAGCTATGTTGTTTTGAATAAAGATTTGTATGCAAACAAACTCAAGCAGAGTTTGGTGAGCACTCCTTTGTTGGCTCTTTACTAAGTAATCTGTTTGTAAATACATACGGACAAAGGAATGGCTAGGGGAGGGATAATTGATACTTTTCTATGGTTAATATATGGTTGGTTATACAATAAGTATGATATGTAGACAAATACATAAAATGTTCTATAACATCTAATGGTGAGGCTATTTCAATGCATTCAAGTTGATTTTAAATTACCTCAAGTGGGAAATTCCACAATATGAAACTCAAATGACTTGGATAAAATGTTTACCTTTAGTATTGTTGCAAATAAGAACACAACCACAGAAAGATTTAGGATTGTCTCCTTATGAGTTGTATGGTGTGTCATTTATGCCTGGAAACATCTCCATGGACTCTTTAGTAACAAGGGATAAAGTAATAAGACATTATGTGCATAAACTGTCGCAGTATCTTGATCATTGCAGGAAACAAGGCTTGCTGATCCAAACACCCCCTTTGGAATTTCCTGTCCACAAGTTTGAGGTGGGACAGTGGATCCTGATCTGAATGTGGAAGGAGGAGAAATTGCAACCTAAATGGGAAGAACCATTCCATGTGTTGCTGACCTCTGAAACTTTCGGACGAAAGAAAAAGAGTGGACTCATATACGAGTGAAGGGACCAGTAGCTGAACCAAAAGGACAGTGGACCTGTGTTCCGGGTGACGACTCGTTTAAATTGATACTGTGTAAAATTCCTGTTTAAATGTGTTGGTACTGTGCTGTAAATGCCATGTTGATTGTTGTTGTTTCCATTGTATTGACTGTGTAAGATGTACTGGATGTGAAGAACATTTTGGACCATACGATATAGTACTCATTGAAAAGAAATTGAAACCTTTTGAGGAATATACTGAGATATTGACTGGAGTGGTAAGATATACTCTAAAAGATACTCCTTCAATCCAATTAGTCCAGGAAGAACAACGAGAAGCCTTCATAAAATATCACAGTTTAGAAGAAGATTAATATAAAATATAATTAATATAAATTAATATAAAATGCGAATATTTGTCCCTGGCTGTATATCTCTCCCTCTCTAGGGAGTGATATAGAAGAGCAACAGAAGCAGAAGGATGTGAAGCCTGCATTACCAATGCCACCAAAGGGGTGTATATTTCAATCTATATGTCAATTAAATAAAACACAATATTCAGTTTGTAAGGGAAGAGACAAAAAGATACAATGCTATGATCCATCGATGCCAACATATTTGAATTTCAGTATATATGTGAGTTTAGCTAAAGTAGGAGTGAGACTGAGACCTGAAGGTGAAGAAAGATTAATATACGTCAATTCTACTAAAATATTAGAAAAAGGGGACAGAAAAAGCTTTGATACAATTTGATGCATGCACAGTATTAAGTTTATCTTATCTCACCACAAAGTGTGGAGACTCTAGTTGGATCACAGCATATAAACAAAATCATAAATATGTCCCACCAATTTGAACTTTGCAAATGGAAACCCCAATCAATGGTTACTTTGTGGGGGATCTATTAAATGTTCAGGGTGGAGTTGTGTGTGTGATTACACTGGAGAAGGTTATCCAGAATGTAATGGTTTACCAAATTTAAAAGAATATATGGAACTAATACGATGGAGTTGGAAATCACTAAGAACCATTCTGATATAGTAAGTTATGGATTTGGGATAGACGGAACAGGAACAGATCCATTAACTTATATCACTATAAAGAAAGAAAACATATATTAGCTAAGGAAGGAGGGGTATGTGGGAAGTTTAATTTCACAAATTTTTGCTTACAGATAGGTGAAACAGGTGCAGAAGTGAAGCAATTAACCACTGAAATGAGACAACTTATAATGTTCCAGTCCAGACTTGGACTGGTCTTTTAGATGAAGGGGGATTTTTGGGAGGAAACTTTTGCAATTGGAAACAAGCATTATTCATGGTGGGCATAATATTATTAGGACTAATGTGTTTGCCCTGCCTAATTCATATGATTAAAAATTTAGTCCATACAACTGTAACAAGTATAATGGATGGCATCAAACAGGAGGAAAAGATACAGGCACTGTTAGCCTTTAAGGAAATCAAAGACAAAGTAGACATAATAGAGAATAATCACAAAGAAGAGATTGAAATGAATTTAAGAAGATTCTAAAATTTTATTAAGTATGAAAAGAAAAAGGGTGGATCTGTTAGGAATAAAATTTTAGAATAAAAAGTAAAGTTAAGTGACACGTACTCTATAAAATTTCTACACATAGACTGCAAGATTTCTACATGTACACATACCTTGGAAGAGTTCTGCACGTAGGCTATAGGATTTCCACACTGAGCTATAGGATTTCATGATAAAGTACATATAAGGGAATAGGTGAAGCAAAATAGTAAGGGGCAGGGATAATGTATTTTGTTTAGGCGATCCTGATAAGATTGTAACCTCAGAGGAGGGGCCAAGGCTTCGGGATAGAATGTATATAATGTGTGTTTTTGCTGTGACCAGGTGTGGCTCAAATATTTATTTGGAGTCCACCACGCTTTGCAAACCGTTGTAGCCAATAAATCTCTGTCTAATTTCAACTTGCTGTTTGGTGTTATTCAGTGGGCTAGAATTTCTACCAACAAGTGGTCTCTCTTGTTCTTAGCATTTTGAAGGTAGCAGAAGTGAAGACAATGGCAGATCACTTTCAAATCACTTATGAGTGTCTTAGGGGCAAAAGTGAGTTGAAGATGACATGGTATCAAGAGCAGGAGATTCATAAGCTGGTCTTAATCAGTAACCCCATCAGTGGTGTTGCTAGGAAGGGCTTCTGGGGTAATGCCTAAGGTCCCACAATCCTGAAGCCCACAGAACCAGGGAGATTTCAGCAATGGAAAAAAGGCCTTGCAAGAGGTGGATGCTTATTCACCCCATAACATCCTTTCTTATTTCCAAAGAACATTTTATGTGTTCTGTGGCCAGGGAGCAACCAATTGGGACTTTTATTATCTTGACTTTAAAACAACTACATCAACAAAAATATGCTTATTCCTAAAATCAAAGATCCTGAGCCTCCTGGTAACAGAAGCAAATTTCATTTAATTGCTGACCTGGTGTACTTGAAGTAAGCTTAAAATTAAAAAAAAATTCTGAGCAAAAAGTTAATAAGACATGTTGTGCTGGTTGCTCTACATGAGGGAAGGTGGAGGAGGGCAACAGATTTTGTCTGGAGAGCAGGATGGGATGTAGCAAGTACTACAATGAAGTGGAGTCACATACATTCAAAGGAGTATATTCATTCATACACACAATATACATACATCTGTGACTACTCAGGAAATAGCAGCCTTAATTTGATCGCTCTGGGAACAAAGGAGAGTTTATTACCATGTGCATTTGCCAGGGAACCTGACAGACGTCTATAATCCTGTGGCTCTGCTAGGCAGCACTAGCAGTTTTGTCTTGATTGATCTTGAAAAGTTTGTCAGATCTGTTTAATGTTTGGATGGGAGACCACAAGGAGATTCCAGGGCTGCAAGCCAGATTTGGGGGGGGGGGGAATCAAAGAATCATAGAAAAAAGCAGTGGCAAATCATTTCCATTTTGTTCTCATTGAGACAATATGGACCTGTCCATAAGTCATAAAGAGTTTGATATAAGGGAGATTTAATCCCTTTGTGGTGTCATAACCAGTATAGTTCAGATAGAAATAATGGTGGATGGTGATGAATTAGTAGCAAGGGTACAATTTTTGGCAGGTTAAAAAAATTAGAGGGCTTCAAAAGTGCATGTATTTTTTCCCCATATATTTTATTGATTTTTTAAAACATAAATCACTTAATAGTTGGTAAACAGTGTGTTTGCTGGGTTTACATTTGTAAAGAAAAAGCATTAACAGTTGGTTTCTATAATCCATAATCCACATAATACATTTAGTTGATATCCCCTTTCCCCCAAAATGTCTTCTTTGCAAACCTTGAAATAATACAGTTCTTATTATTTTGATAAATAACAGTTACATATATAATTTTTTCCCAATATTCCTAGAAATAATAATCACATCAGTATACTATTTCTTTTCTATCTAATCATTCTGGTTGCCTCATCTTATATCCTGTTACAGTCTTTATTTAGATTTGTTTCTCCCATAAAGTTCAAAGTATTCTTGCTGGTTAAGATTTGCTCAACAGTTAATTACATTTAAAGATTTAAATCCATTTTTCCCATATAAACCATCTCAACACTTTTACATTTCTTAAAGAATAGGTAAAAACAGTAAAGAAAAGGAAAAGAGAGCAAGAGTAAAGAAACATAAAAAGTAAAATACTACTTAAAATATATATTCCTCCTAAGCTAATATATATTCATTCCCAAAATTTCTTATTCTTTTTAACCATAATTAAAAATATATTTAATCTTTAAATATTCCGTTTAATGTGCTTAGTCATCTAATCCTTTAACTCTTATTCAAAACATTTTTTTCTTTTTTATACATTATAATTTCCCTAAATTCAAACATTTAATTATCTAAAACATTTCCTTCATCTACGCCATTTAAGCAGTATTATATTACTTATATCAAGAATTAAAATAAAAAGGGGGAAAAGCATACAGTATTATTTAAGGAATTCATCTCTCTTAGAATGACATATGTATTCAGAATCTTTTCTATTTCTTTAACCATATTCAAATAAATGTTTCTTTGTAAGGTTTTCCACTTAGCCTCACAATTGCCCCAGCATTACTCAGGAATTTAAAAGAGCCAAAGAAACTCCTGAGCCAAGATTTCAGCAAGTGAACAACTTTTATTTTGATCAAAATAGAGTTGGGTGACCCCATCTCTTTTCGTGGCTGGTAGAGAGATGAAGGCAACAACCAGAAAAGATGTCTTCCACCTTTTATACCTTTCCAGAACAAAAAGATTAGGTCTTGGTACTAGGCATAAGACGGCACCCAAAAATAATTCCTAGATGATGACTCATACACAGCAACCCAGGTTCCATCCGTCACTCCTTTTCCCCTCCCCTTACTGTGCTCTTTTCATATAAGCAATCACCTATACCTAAATTCTTTCCAAATCAGACAATGTGATTGTCTGGATTTATTTTCTCATTTTGTCTCTCATAGTTGAGGTCTACCTATGATGACAATTACAGGCCTCTCTCATCTTTTTAAGTGGGAGAACTTACACAATTGGTGGCTGACTAAATACTTTTTTGCCCCAATGTATAAAGCATCTGATCAAGCAATTAACTACAAAATAATGATTACAAAATAACAAAACAATGATTACATGATAACACTATAAGTATCAATATAAAATGGTCACACACACACACACACACACACACACACACACACACACACACACATATATATATATATATATATATATATATATATATATATATATATATATATTAATGTCAAACTTAAACATACTAAAATCATAAGCACAATAAAATCCCTTCACTCCTCCCTTTTTAATATAAAAGCCGAATAGGCTTAGGGACTCTTAAAGAGGGGAATATAGTCAGAAGGGAAAGGTTGCAAAATCATTGCTTTAGCTGGTCTATCATTATAGATAGGAGTGGCAATAAAAGTTGGTCCGGATATAGTAGATCTAACAATTCTCTAAATAAGTGGGATAAGGCATGATAAACACAACAACCCTCCTAAGGCCAAAACCACAATGAACAATATCTATTTCCAAGTATCAAACATTCCCAAAAACAATCCTCCAACATCCAGTGCTCCTGTCCATGTCTGGACAGTGACATGAGCCAACTCTCGCATACTGTCAGTGACTTCTTTGACATATTCCTTATATGTAATGTCAGACTGGGATCTAATAATACAATTTAGGGCCACAATGACAAAATAGAGGGCCCATTTGGTTGGACGGTCCTTTCCAAGTCAAATTAAAATAAGAAGTGATGTTCTCTCAAGCTTCACATTAAAAAATGAAACAATTCTTTAGGGCCAGATTAATCATCATCATCATCATCAAGAGAGTGAAGAAGATCTTAAAGTCCAAACTCAATGGAGGAAATACCATAAAGGCAATCAACACCTGAGCAATTCCAATCATTAGGTACACAGCTGGAATAGTGGACTGGACTCAAGCAGAACTAAAAGCAATGGATAGGAAGACCAGAAAAATAATGACAATGAATCATGTCCTTCATCCATGCAGTGACATTGACAGACTTTATCTACCAAAGCAAATAGGTGGGCGTGGAATGCTACAAGTACATCAGATGGTTGAAGAAGAAAAAATGGCTTTGGAAGAATATCTAAAGAACAATGATGAAAATGCACTGAAATTAGTATATCAGGAAGGCTTACTGACTACTGGAGAGACCAAACTGGCCTACAAGAAAGACCAAATGAAGAACAGAATAGAGGCATGGGAAGACAAAGCACTATATGGCCAATACATTAAAAAAAATAGCTGGGAAAGCAGATATTAACAAGACCTGCAATGGCTAAGAGCAGGAAAATTGAAGAAAGAGACCGAGGGACTAATTCTGGCTGCACAAGACCAAGCCTTAAGGACAAATGCATATAAAGTCAAAATTGAGAAGACAGCAACAGACAGTAAGTGCCGCCTATGCAAAGAAGCTGAAGAAACAGTGGACCACCTGGTAAGCTGCTGCAAGAAGATGGCACAGACTGACTACAAGCAGCGGCATGACAAAGTAGCAACAATGGTGCATTGGAAGATCTGCAAGAAATATCATTTGCCTGTAAGCAAAAACTGGTGGGATCATAAAATAGAGAAAGTCATAGAAAATGATAAAATTAAACTGCTCTGGGACTTCAGAATTCAAACAGACAAGCACTTTCAACATAACACCCCAGACTTAACAATTGTCGATAAGAAAGACAAAAAAGTCTGGATAGTGGACGTGGCAGTGCCTGGTGATAGCAGAATAGAAGAGAAAGAACTGGAGAAGATACCAAAATACAAAGACCTACAAATAGAAATAGAAAGACTGTGGCAAAAGCAAGCAAGGGTAGTACCAATAGTCATAGGCTCCTTGGGTGCAATCCCAAAACAAATGGAGCACCACTTGAACACAATTGGCATTGACAAATTCGCTATTAGTCAATTGCAAAAGGCGGCCTTACTAGGAACTGCTTCCATCCTGCGACGATATCTGTAATACCATCAAACAGCCACATCTGCCTATCCCAGGTCCTGGGTAAGGACTCGATAGGTAGACAAATGCCAAATCCAGTCTGAACATCTGGCTGACTGTGCAATGATCCATAATAATAATAATAATAATAATAATAATAATAATAATAATAATAATAATAATAATAATAATAATAATAATAGAGAAAGTCATAGAAAATGATAAAATTAAACTGCTCTGGGACTTCAGAATTCAAACAGACAAGCACCTGCAACATAACACCCCAGACTTAACAATTGTCGATAAGAAAGACAAAAAAGTCTGGATAGTGGATGTGGCAGTGCCTGGAGATAGCAGAATAGAAGAGAAAGAACTGGAGAAGATAACAAAATACAAAGACCTACAAATCGAAATAGAAAGACTGTGGCAAAAGCAAGCAAGGGTAGTACCAATAGTCATAGGTTCCTTGGGTGCAATCCCAAAACAACTGGAGCACCACTTGAACACAATTGGCATTGACAAATTCGCTATTAGTCAATTGCAAAAGGCGGCCTTACTAGGAACTGCTTCCATCCTGCGACGATATCTGTAATACCATCAACATCCACATCTGCCTATCCCAGGTCCTGGGTAAGGACTCGATAGGTAGACAAAATGCCAAATCCAGTCTGAACATCTGGCTGACTGTGCGATGATCGATAATAATAATAGTCTTTGATACTGAGGGAATCTCAGTTGTGGTTTCCAGTTCATGAAAATCAACTTGAACCCATATTTGTATCTGGTTCAATTGATAGCGAGTTCAAATGATGCTGAAAAATCCATTGGTCTGGTTATCGTGAAGCACACCAGGTTGCAGGAATCCTTCGAATGTGTCAGTTTGGGTAGGATGTGCAAACATATTTGGCGTTTAATGTGTAGGCCTGTCTCCATACTTAGTCCATTTAGCTTGATTATAGTCAGTAGCTTTACATGCATCAAAGAAGATTCTGGCGCTTGTCCATAAATCTCGTGTTATTCTTCCCCAAAAGGTAATGTCTGTATGTTCCTCCATATGTCCAGATTTAAAGTTGTGGGTAAAGCTGCATTGTATTGATAGGAGCATAACAAGTGACCCTATTGCCCCTTTGCAAGTGTAGTCTAGTGATAAACACAATTCCCATTTGTTCCTTAAAGTATTGGGCCTATGGTCCTTCCTTCTACCAAAGAAAGTATGAGGGAAACAACAGTAGCAGAAGAAAAATACTGCAAGACATAGTTCCAGGTTCTAGGAACACGATTTCCAGGGTAGTCCAATTCATTGAGGTTCTTCTCCTACTTAGATGGAAACAGTTCAACAGGTGAGGCAGGTTGAAATTTCATTTTCAGGCCGTCCAGCTGCGGAGCTTGTCACTGGAGAGGATATGATGGGACTTTCCATGGACTCACGCCTTGATTCCTTAAATCAGGAGGATCTGGCATGGTTGAGACAACCATGAACAACAATGGCCAAAGACAGATGGTATGGCAGCCTGGGCCTGTACTGAGATAGAAGACAAAACCTGCGCCAAATTATGTAAATACTGAGTAACTTTCTTCTCTTCTTCATTGACATTCTTGAACCTTCATGTAACAAAAGCCTCCCATACATCATTTCAAAGGGACAAAGATAGCTTTCCAACTGAGGCCTATATTGAAATGGCCTCACAGCTAAATGTTGTAAAGCGTTTTATTTACTTCTATTTATCACAGATTTGTTTAGCTAAAGTATAAATACAACCATCCTTTTTTAAAAAAAAGTATCTATCATCCCTTGCGACCCCCCCCTTCAGTGGCTGCTTCTGTGTCCTAGCTCTTTCTTTCTTTCTTTCTTTCTTTCTTTCTTTCTTTCTTTCTTTCTTTCTTTCTTTCTTTTCTTTTCTTTTCTTTTCTTTCTTTTTTCTTTTCAATATCTTCCAGTCTTGCAACATCCACCTCCCACTTTCTTCTGTTTCTTCATTGTTCTCTCTTTTCATATTTCTATAGTACATTCTTGTTCCTTCAACATTCTAAAGCTTGTGTTAAGGCATACAATTCACATGTTGGGCTGACCACGTTAATGGCAGTCTCCCTGCTTAATGCATGCAATTCATAAGTCTGTGCACACCCACTTAAAAACAACTTTCCTGCTTCTTCCTTTTATTATCCATTCCTTTACTTCCCTTCCACCACTTTGGTCTAACTTCTCCTTTTTTTTAATTGTAATTCCACTATTACAAAATTGTAATTTTGTAAACGTAATTCCACAATTACATCTGCTATCTACAAGTCTATACCTCCTTTTGGCTTTCTGATTTAAAATTGCCCACACTTGATAAGAAATGCTAACCAACAAGACGTCGCCAAATGTCAATTTTAGGCAAAAATGCCACTGGCTGCCTCTTTCCCCCAGTTCTGAGTAAAACCTCCTCCAAGCCATTACTTTGCCCATATTTAAAAACAAATTACCTAGTGAAGAGCCAACAAAAGAACAGTCACCAAACTCTGTTTGAGTAAGGACCCACCCCACTTTGCATCTTAAGAAGACAGAACTCTTGGAATAATTCTTCCAACAGGAATCCTTTATTAAGAGAAAATGGTTGCAGGCGTTCTAGACAGGACTTGGGGTCCAAGCTCTCCAATTCAAGGTTTTAAGGGTTTCCCCAGTAGCCCCACCCCCTCTTTCAGCGACAGTCTCAGGCATTACACTTCCACCCCCTTTTCATTACTGCCCGGCTGGATGGAGACTTCAAAGAAACTACATGAAAGGAAAACGGCCCCATTCTTATGGTTAGTTCTTTTGCAATACACACATTCAGTTCCTTAGATGTATACTGAAGGAAGTGAGGGCCATAAAGCCCCTTTGTTCTCCCCTTCTCTCCTTCTTATGGCAGAATCCAGAGAAGGCAGAATTGGGGTTTTCTATATTTGATAACTGGAGATGAAGTATAATTGGATTCTGACATCCGGCCCCCCTTAAAAATAAGAGAGATCCACCTGAAAGAAAACAAAACAGGTATAAAAGTTAGTCAGGCTTGTTAGGATACTCTGTGTGAAACTTCTTCAATAGCTTCGGGGCTCTGACATGACGTTTATGGACATACTCATTTTGTGAGGGAGGGAGGTGTTTCTAGGCAACTAGGTACTGAGTTGCTCCATGATATCTCCTAGAGTCAAGGATTTCCTTTATTTCGAAGTGTTGTTCACCCTCCACCATGATTGGAGGTGGTGGGGGGGGGGATTTTTGGCCCTAAAGCTGACTGATGCTCTCTTTTCAGCAAGCTGCAATGAAAAATTGGGTGTATTTGCCTGAGATTTTTGGGTAATTCTAATTCTACTGTTACTGGATTTATGATTCTTTTAATTGGAAAAGGTCCTATATATTTTGGTCCAAGTTTTTTACAGGGCTGTAGGGACTTTAGGTATTTTGTAGATAAGTACACCATTTCTCCTATAATGAATGGTGTAGGCTCAACCCTTTTTTTATCGGCTTGTGCTTTGTATGCCTGCCTAGCTTCATCTAGTGCTTTTCTAACTATTGGCCAGGTGTTTTGTAGTTTTTCCATCCATTCTTTCAGGGAAGGGATCGTTGGGGTTAACTCTGGCATGGGGTTGAAACTTTGACCGGTGGCTATTTGAAAAGGAGTGTAACCTGTACTGGAGTGGACTGCATTATTGTAGGCAACTTCTGCAAAAGGGAGTAAGTCCACCCACTCGGTTTGCTGGAAACTAAGAAAACATCTTAAATATTGCTTTAAGTACGGAGTTCATTTTTTCAGCCCCCCCATTTCCTTGTGGGTGGTGGCTAGATGTCAGTCCCTGAGTGGTTCCTAAGAGGGATAAAAATTCCTTCCAAAATGCAGACGTAAATTGCACCCCCCTGTCAGAGATGATGCGTTGGGGTGCCCCATGCAATCTGTAAATGTGCTGGATGAAAAGTTTTGCTAAGGCTTTTGCAGTGGGAATCTTTTGGCAAGGGATAAAGTGCACCTGTTTGGAAAACAAGTCCGTGACCGTCCAGACCACAGTATTCCCATTGCTTTCTGGCAATTCCACTATAAAATCCATGGCTATTTCTCTCCAGGGGGCTGAGGGACTTGCCACTGTTTGCAATAGTCCTGGCAATTTCCCTTGCAACCTCTTTGCCGTGGCACATTTTGGACAACTGGCTATATAACTTTCTATGTCCTTTTTCATGGATGGCCACCAAAATTGCCATTTAATTAAATGTAAAGTTTTTACAAATCCAAAATGCCCTGCTGATTTTGTGTCATGGCAAAGGTGCATGAAAATGACTCTTTGAGTTGTTGGTATATATAACTTTTCCCCTACCCAAGGCAACCCGTCTCTCATTGTGCACACATTTTTGTTTTTCTGGAACCATTCATCTGTTACCAAACTTTTTCTGAATTCAATTCCAGTTTGGCTGTCCAGTTGTGGTTTTAATTTGGCTTGGGTTCTTGTGGTTACTGGTGCTGCCAGTTGTGACTCTGCCATTATTGGTCTAGAGTCTGTGGTTCGTGCGCTGTTATATTGGGGCATGCAAGACCTGGAAGGGGATTTTGTTGCCTTCCAGGAACTGTCGCCACGTGAGTAATGCCCAAGTTCTTTCTTCCTGGTACATGTTTGAGCTTAAATTGGAACTGGTGAAAATGCTGGGACCAGCGGGCTTGTTTGGGATTGAGTTTCCTGGACGTTTTCAGGGCTTCCAAATTTTTGTGATCAGTCCACACCTGGAAGGGGATTTTGTTGCCTTCCAGGAACTGTCACCACGTGAGTAATGCCCAACGTATCCCATAAGCCTCCTTCTCCCATACGGGCCAGCGCTGTTCTGTTTCCGTGAGTTTCTTGGATGTATATGCACAGGGTTGCAATACCCCTTCATTGTTTTCTTGTAATAGAACAGCCCCCACTGCCACATCACTTGCATCTGCCTGTATTACGAAGGGCTTATCCATGTCTGGGTGCCTTAGTACTGGTTCGGCAGAAAAAAGTCTCTTTAGTCTCTCAAACACTGCTTGGCACTCCATTGTCCATGTTAGTGGCTGGCTAGGTTTTACTGAGGATGCTCCCTTCGTTTTTAGTAAGTTAGTGAGGGGCAAGGCTATCTGGGCAAATGAGGGGATGAATTGGCGGTAAAAGTTTGCAAAGCCCAGGAAACTTTGTAGTTGCTTTCTTGTGCGGGGTGGTGCCCAATCTAATACTGCTTTGACCTTCTCTGGGTCCATTTCAATGCCCTGGGGGGATATGCGATAATCTAGGTAGTCTATCCTTTCCTGGTGGAATTCGCATTTTGAGAGTTTGGCATATAGGTGGGCAGCTCGCAGCTTCTTTAAAACCGTTCTGACAAGGTTGACATGTTCCTCTTTTGTTTCAGTAAAGATAAGAATGTCATCCAAGTAAACAAGGACCCCCTTAAACAGGTGCTCCCTTAGAACATCATTGATTAATTGCATAAAGACTGCAAGGCCCCCTTGTAATCCAAATGGCAAGACTTTGAATTGATATCACCCCATGGGGCAGTTAAATACAGTCTTCCATTCGTCCCCTTCCTTAATTCTCACATGATAGTAAGCTTCCCTTAGGTCTAGCTTAGAAAAAAATTTCCCTTTCGATAGGTGTGACAGCATGTCTTTCATGAGGGGTAGAGGGTATAGGTTGCTTTCACTGATTGTATTCAGGGCCCTATAATCCACGCATAAACGTAAAGAGCCATCCTTCTCTCTAAAAAGGACCGAGGCAGCCACTTTAGGCTTGGCTGGCTCAATGAAACCTCTCTCTAGGTTTTTTTTTAATGAATCTTTCCATTTCCTCCTTCTCCTTTGGGCTCATGGAGTATAATCTGGGCTTTGGGAGTTTTGCCCCAGGCTTGAATTCAATGGTGCAGTCTGTGGGTCGGTGGGGGGGGGGGAGCTCATTCGCCCTCTCCTCACTGAAAACTTCAACAAGGTCTCTATATTCCTCTGGTATTTCTGTTAATCTTTTTTCCTCTCCTATAGATGCTTTTTCTATTCTTGATTCTGTAGCCTCCCTTGGGGTTTTAAGTCCATAGGGTCCCCCTTCAGGAATTTGATTTCTGTCGTCCTCCAATTTACCCAGGGGTTCCATTTTTTCAACCATTCCATCCCTAGAATCATTGGGCATTCCATGCCTGGGGTCACCACAAACGTTATGTCCTCTTCATGTTTGCCCAGGGAGAGGTGTATTGGTAGAGTGGCTAGGGTAGCTGGCACCCCCCCTGCTATGGATCCATCTAACTGGCCAAATGAGATTCGTTGTTCCAGTCTCCTCAATGGGATGCCCAGATTACCCACTAGTGTTGGGCTACTGAGACAGCGGGTGCAGCCAGAGTCTATTAAGGCTTTCACCTTCACAACTTCGGGCATGGGGGGGGGATTAATATAGTCACTGTCTTGAGGATGGGTGTGATGTGTCCACTTACCAGGGGTTCGCCCTCCGAGCTGTCATCTGAGGCATCCACCGGCCCTGTGGTGTAGGCTGGAGTTTTTTTCCCTTGGTGAGTAGAAGTGGGGGGTTCCGCAATTTCCATCATTCTCATGGCAGTTTCTTTTGGCTTAGCTGAAGACTTTCCAGATTTGTTGGTTGGGGATCTGTCTGGGTTGTGCTGGGGGGCTTTGGAGCGGCATTCTACAGCTCGATGCCCTTCTCTTCCACACTTGAAACACCCCATTTGCTTCTTGGCTGTAGCCAATGATTTCACTGGTTCGTGTGTCAGCTCAGGCGGGGGGCTGCTCCATTGTTTTCCTCGGCGGTGTCTCTTCAATAAATCAATCTCTGCTTCCTCTGCCAAGATGTACCATTCCTTATGTTGGTGTGGGTCCCCTCGGGGCAGGCAAGCATCATATAGATCATAATTTAGTCCGTCTTTGAAATGGCTAAGGAGGATGTCTTCTGGCCAATTCAATTTGCTGGCAATGGCCCGGAATTCTTGTGTATATTCAGCCACCGGGCGTTTGCCTTGCCTCATCATTTTTATCCTTTCACGGGCTTTGCGATCAGCCAGGGGGTCTTCAAATCGTCTTCTCAGAGAGGACATGAAACGGTTGAAGTTACTGAGTTCTGGGGCATTGGAGTCATGCAAGTTCACCACCCAATCTGCAGCCGGTCCATCCAGGGCAGATTGCACGATCCGGATGCGGGCTTTGTCGCTGGGGATGTCCTGCCCGTATTCCTCCATGTAGCTGAGGACTTGGGTTAGGAAAAACCCCAAGCGTGTTGGCTCCCCTTTGAATTTCACCTCCAACGGCGGACGTCTTGGAATGGATCGTGCCTCCGTTGTTGGTGGTAGTGTCTTCCGTCCAGATTGCCATCTGTGGTCCGGTAGGGGGTGGGGACTACTGGATCAGCAGATGTCCCCAGGGTTGCAGGTTCCACGTCCCCCTCGGTGTCTCTCCCTTTGCGGCTCCAGGAGCTGGGGCGGCCGTAGGGCTCAGGATTCTCCTCTCCTAGGGAGCTGAGAGTTCTCTTCATCAGGTCAATAGCTTTCTCTAGGATCCAGTCTTAGTACGGTGCCCAGCTTTCTCCCTCTTCACTTACGTGCAGGGATTTCTCCATCTCCTGCTTCCATTCTGGTTGCTTGGTCCCCCGTCTCAGGGTCACTTTTCTTGATCCCTTTCTCCACTCACTTTTCTTTCCAATGCCCATTAACCAGCAAGTCTTGTGGTCCCGTGTCTCCACCACTTCTTCTTCTGAGGAATCTGACCTCTCGGATCCCAACATCTGGCAAGGTTCCAACTGGGTCAGCAGTTCTCTTTCCAGGGAGTTTTCCCCCTCTCTTGCTCCATTGTCTGACATGGTAATTTTTTGCAAAATCCCCCAGCAAGGGTCTGCCTTCCAGGTGGATTAATTTTGCAAGTCCTGTCTAATGTAAGGACCCACCCCACTTTGCATCTTAAGAAGACAGAACTCTTGGAATAATTCTTCCAACAGGAATCCTTTATTAAGAGAAAATGGTTGCAGGCGTTCTAGACAGGACTTGGGGTCCAAGCTCTCCAATTCAAGGTTTTAAGGGTTTCCCCAGTAGCCCCACCCAATCAACCCCCTCTTTCAGTGACAGTCTCAGGCATTACACTTCCACCCCCTTTTCATTACTGCCCGGCTGGATGGAGACTTCAAAGAAACTACATGAAAGGAAAACGGCCTCATTCTTATGGTTAGTTCTTTTGCAATACACACATTCAGTTCCTTAGAAGTATACTGAAGGAAGTGAGGGCCATAAAGCCCCTTTGTTCTCCCCCTTCTCTCCTCTTATGGCAGAATCCAGAGAAGGCAGAATTGGGGTTTTCTATATTTGATAACTGGAGATGAAGTATAATTGGATTCTGACAGTTTGTATTTGTCAACATAAACTCTTTAATACAGTTCCTCATGTTGTGGTGACCCCCAACCATAAAATTATTCCAAGGTCATGTGATCACCTTTTGCAACCTTTTGACAAGCAAAGTTAGTGGGGAAACCAGATTCACTGAACAACCATGTTACTAATTTAAACTCTCTCCCTCTTTCTTTCTCTCTCTCCCTCTCTTTCTCCCTCTCTCCCTTTCTCTTTCCCTCTCTCCCTTACTTTCTCCCTCCATGTCTCTTTCTCTCTCCCTCTTTCTCCCTTTCTCTCTCTCTTTCCGTCTCCCTTTCTCTTTCTTTCTCTCTCCTTCTCTCCTTCTCTTTCTCTCTCTCTCTCTCCATCTCCCTCTCTTCTCTCTCCCTCTTTCTCCCTCTCCTCTTTCTCTCTCTCTCTCTCCCTCTCTCTATTTCTCTTTCCCTCTTTTTCTCCCTCTCTTTATTTCTCTCTCCCTCTCAAAGATCCTTAAAATCCTTAAAAGTTATGTTTGGGTGGAAGACTTTTTCTTTTACAGATGGGGCAGGTGGGCCTGACATTCGCGGGCAGGCAGGACCCCCCCTGCCGAGCTGCCACCTCCCCATCGCCCTCCACGCCAGCTGGCTCCCTTGCCAGAGCTCACAGCTGACAAGCGCAAGTTGGGGGTTGCCAGCTGATGGGCGCAGAGTTCAGCGCTGCGGTGGCCTCCCCTTCACCTTCCTCACCGGCCAAAGCATTGCTGGATGTTCCAACTGACAGGCGCAGGTCCGGGGGTTGCCAGCTGATGGGCACATGAGGTTGGTGCCGCAGCAGCCTCCCAGCCACCTGCTTGTTAGGCTGGAGCAGTTGCCAGAGCTTGCATGGTTGCCAGCAGCCGGGAGCAAGTCAGCAGCCATTGGGGACCAAGCCAGCAGTCCTGTGCCATTGAGGCTTGAGGCACGGAGGCACGGGATGTGGAGCGGCGCAGTGCCGTGGGAGGCAGCAAGGCAGGGGGGAGGGGTTACCTGAATCCTGCCAGCCGAACTCTGGAAGCCTGCCTGAATGAAGAATTTTAGGAGGTGTTGAAAGGGAGACAGACTGAGGGCTGTATTAAGACCATAGATGGCTTCATAAGGAGAGTGGAAGGGAGGCGAATTTGGGGTGGAGCAGAAAACATGGGGGAAAGGCGTTAGGAAATAAGCACCAAGGTACATGGTGCTTTGCAAGGGATTCCCGAGTGTTCTATAATTGTTTTTCCTCTCTCCTCTGCATAAGAAAAACTTTTGTGGTGTAAATCTGAAACCAAGTGTTCCTGTGAGGTAGCGCAGGAGGTCCTTGGGAAGGGCGAGTACAAGCTTGGCGTTTCCTCTCTCCCAATCCCCTTCCTTTTCTTCACCCCCTTCCCCGGCCTGCCTACGATCTTAGCTCATGGCTCCATGGCTTTTCTTTGCTTAGCCTAGCCAAGCTTTCTTCCACCTGCCCCATTCCCGGAGTGCCAAGAAGGTATGGTAGAAACACATGAATTGGTATTGTGGCGCCCTTGGGAAGCTGATTGTGCTTTGAACCTTAGGAGAGGAGGAGGGGTCCCTTCCTACTTCCCTCCCTCTCTCCCTGTCAAGCCCCCATGGGCTCGACATGAATGGGCAGGGGAGGGGTTGAGGACAATGTACGGGGCGGCAAAGGAGACCAGCGGCTGGTGCTGTTTTACCTGCCAGTGTGGGTGTCGGCTCCATGGGCATCCCGACCAACAGCTGAGCAGTTCCAACTTCTGGCTGCCAAACAGCTGAGTCCTCCAGGAAGTAACATGAAGCCCTGAGGGGTATCACAATCTCGCAGGGAAGTGGGAAGGAAAAGAAGATGGAAGAGAGTGAGGCTGCAACAGAGAGAGCGGTGTCTTGGTTCCTAAGACTATCGGAAATATGTGTTTTCCAATGGTGTTAGGCGACCCCTGTGAAAGCATCATTTGACCCCCCAAAAGGGTAACGACCCACAGGTTGAGAACCACTGATTTAGACATATGGCTTGTCTTGCAAAAAGCGAGAAAAATCATGAGGTGATTCCAACCAAACATGTGGTTTTTATAGGGCCCTTTAACCATCTCCTATTTTTCTCACCATTCCAAGCCCAAGCGTAATGTTCTGGGTGCTTATATATAAACAAAACACACAGGCTAAAACAGGCCTCCCCTTTTAATTAAAAAGGAGGGGAACACTTCCAATTTATCCCAGCAACTTCAAAAGACAGTGGGGAAAGATTAAAAGGAATATTGAAGGTGTGAAGGGGGAGGCAAAAGTAGCAGCCTTCTCTCCTCACCTCTGAGAAAGGGGAATTGAATAGCCCAAAGAGCCAGATTAAAAGAAAAAAAAAGAAAGAAAAAACTTGCTTTCAGTTCTTTGAATCTTCTTTTCTTTTCTTCCTTGGCTTTAGTTATTATCAGATAAACTAGCCAACCGGAGGTTTACAAAGTTTTTCAACGTTGCCTTGTTGAAGATTATTTGTACTGCTACACATCAACACAAAGCACCACCAGACATTGTCTGACAGGGTTAAACTTAACAGCTACTTGAAGTTTCAAAACATCCCAATTGTTCAAAACACATTGCAGAGGAGTACATGTTGATTTAATTTGTTTGTTTAAATTACTCCGACGATTCCCCGTTTTTTTTTTCTTTTTTTACCTCAAGATAGTTTCTTGGCTTCCTCCCTTTTCCCTTAATTAATTTGTAATCTTCCCTGGTCCAACACCTTAAAGCCGCAGGACATGAAATTGACTTTAAAAATACCAGAACTATTGCCGAAACTGAACATTTTAATAACAGAATAATCAGAGAAGCCATCGAGATAGAAAAACACCACACAGCATGAACAATTGAGATGATACCTCCCACCTACCAGCCATTTGGAAACCCGCCTTTATTGACAAACGACTCCCTAACACAAAAAATGACACCAGACCCACACTCACTAAAACCACACAGGATGTCACCACCACACATCCACGCAAAAAGCAAACCCAAAACCACACCGATGATGAGGCACGACCACAAACCAGAAGCCAGACCACAGCTGCATCATTAGCCACTTTAAACCCCTCCAATCCATACATGAAGCAAACTGACACCCACCATGAAGATGAGGCACGACCACAAACACAAAGCCAAAAAATAGCAAGGCAGCCCACCATCTTAAATCCCCCTGCAACTCAGACTAACCTGAACACAACAAAGTCCCCACCCAAACAGAACACTCCCCCAGCCAATCAGAGCACAGCCAAGCCCCTAACCAATCAGAACACACCTCCACCCAATCAGAACATAGCCAAGCTCCCACCCAATCAGTTCATACCCCCACTGGCAGTTAAAAGGAAGAAACAGCTAAGACCACACATTGCTCTTGGAAGCACGAAACTGAAAACACCAGCCTAAAGATGACGAATGGGACTTCATCGAAACGTCGCCAAGACACTTCCAATTTTACGTGGGAGAAAACCCGAACAACCAAAGACCTATATACAAATACCCGCGAAAACCTCAGAAAACATATATATATATATATATATATATACACATACATATAGCCAACAAACAATCATTCCCGACCCCCCGAAACCCAAAACAGCGATGATCCAGCAGCATCAGGAAAGAAGGAGGATGGGACCGGCTTGCCCTGTGACGACAGTCCATCAACGGAAACAACAGAGCGCCAATCGGAATGCCCGAGAGGATATAGAGATCGAGAGCAGTGTGAATGGGGGGGAAATGCAAATAAGGGTAGAATGTGATAGAAACTATAAAAAAGATCACTGTGTTGATGGAGGGAGGGATATAAAGGAACCAGGCATACATATTCAAAAAAGGAGGGCACGCAAGGGCTTGTGTGAGGAGGAAGGAGATATTCAAGGGATTCAGTCTGACGTGGAGTCCGAGAACACTAATAATGGGGTGAAAGAGCAAGTAGATGTCAGACAGAATGGCAACGACAGAAACGGAGTTTATGCAGCCAAAGAGAGGGAAATGGAAAGCAAGGGATGGGGAGAAAGGCTGAGAGTGCGCCCCCATAGAATGAGGGATGACAATTGGGGAGCAAGTAAAGATCAGAAGAAGGAGGAAGGTAGGAGACATGGAGGTGTGAAGAGGGAACAACTTAGAGATACGAATGACCAAAAAAGGGGAGGAAAGAACCTCCCTAATTCAAGACAGTGGGAGGTAGAGGGGAATAATGACACACCCACAAGCAGTAAAAGCAAGAAAAGAGGAGTCATCAGTATGGAAGCCATAATTAAAAAGCAGTTAAATCAATTAGGACCTACGACAAGATCTAGGAGCCGTGTGCAAATGACGGCTCACCTATAAAGGCACTCTCCCACAGACCAGCATTAACCCTGACGATGTCAGAAGTATCTGACGAAAGCTTGGTGATCGGTGATGGTATTAAACTTTTATAGTTTATTATATTCCTGGTGTTCACGTTTTATTGGTAATTGACTATGGATTCACCCAGGAATCATATTTTTATTTTCACTATTCTTATTAATACATATATATATATATATATATATATAGAGAGAGAGAGAGAGAGAGAGAGAGAGAGAGAGAGAGAGAGAGACAGAGAGAGAGAGAGAGCGCATCTGATCAAGCAATTAACTACAAAATAATAACTACAAAATAACAAAACAATGATGATAACACTATAAGTATCAATATAAAATGGTTAGGTCTTTGGTTATTCGGGTTTTCTCCAACGTAAAATTGGAAGTGTCTTGGCGATGTTTCGACGAAGTCTCATTCGTCATCTTCAGGCTGGTGCTTTCAGCTTCGTGCTCCTAGAAGCACGAAGCTGAAAGCACCAGCCTGAAGATGACGAATGAGACTTCATCGAAACATTGCCAAGACACTTCTAATTTTACGTGGGAGAAAACCCGAATAACCAAGGACCTACATACAAACACCTGCGAAAACCTCAGAAAACACATAAAATGGTTACTATATATATATATATATATATATATATATATATATATATATATATATATATAAATGCTAATGTCAAACTTAAACATACTAAAATCATAAGTACAATAAAATCTGGTAGATCCCATCATCTATTTTCTTAATTTTCACTTTGATCTTTTTCCTTTGACCAGTATCTTTCTTGATCAATGGTGTTTTGTTGAATCAAAAAGTTTTTCCATATATTCATGACTGTTGCTATAGGTATAAGAAGTAAATCGAATAAAGTGTCTTTATGTGAGGCTTTTGCCTTTCCATGTTTCTTGGAAATGCTTTCCTCTTTCTCCTTCTTTGCTTCTCTTATTACTTCCTTTCTCTCTGATGTTTTCAACATCTCTACATTCCATTTTATCCAGTCTGTTTTTTTGTCCTCATATTTATTTTGTAGTCTTAAGGGATGAGTTGTTTTTTCCATTTCTTGTAAATTTTTTCCCACTAGGATTAAATCATGTTTTCTTGCTTTGTTAAATTCCGTCTTTGAGTCTCTATTTTCACTTTTATGTCTACTTATTTGTTTTGTCTGTTCCTTCTCTGTTGTTGTTTCCTGGAAGTTTTTTAACTTTTGTTCTAAAGTTAACTTAGAGATTGATTTGTATTTTCAAAGTTATTTTAGATTTCTTTGTGATTTGAACTCAGTGTTATTTGAATTAATTGCAGTATACTATATATCTCCTCCTAAGAGGTATTCATGTTTTATTGGTATGTTCTGTCTACATGTCTCTAATCCATGATGGCCAAAAGCTGGAGTTTTCCTTCTTATCTGCAAATAGCTTTAGAGTCCCAGTTAAATAGATATTTGTAATCCAAAGAGTTCAAAAAAGATTTTTTTCCCTAAAGTTTATAATTCTCTCTGCCTGCAACCCAGATTGTTGTCTTTTTTTGGTCACAGCTGTTCTTTATTATTAAAGTTTTGAAGCTCACAAACACAGATTAACTTTTCCCAGGTTTTGGCAATCCTCTATGGAAATCATAGCTTTTACAATCTTCATCCACCACTAGGTGTCAGCATCTATTTAGTTTTCAATATGAACAATGGTCTTTAAAATGAAAGTCTTAACCATTCAACAATCTTAAACTTGTCCAAACTAAATTTTAGCTTTCAAGATTATAAATTTATCTCACTACCATATATTTTGATCCTCCATAAAAATTTTAATTCGCTGTTTCCGTTAGTATAAGGATGGGGCAGAAGTCCCCCTCCTTCACTTTCAGAGGTATTTTGCTTCTTGGGGATCTTTTCCAGGAAATTAAGTGTAGAATAGAAAAGGGAAAATCAGATTCCTCACCCAGTTTCAAGCACGCTGTTTACTGTAGTGCTGGTTAGTTCTTTTGGACTCCGGTTGCAAGTAGCTTGGGCTGATCAATGAAATACAGCCTTTCTCCTGTCAAGTTAGAAGGCTTTCCCCATGACAAACGTAATGACCACCATCATTCCAGTGTCGCTGGGGTACCCTTCTTTCTTTGCCACCTCTCTGGGGTAGCTTGGGCCCATTAGGGTCTCCAGGCAGGATGAAAGTTGGCTTTGGGGGTGCAGCAATCTGCAACTCCACGACCAGTCACTACCACGCAGGACCAGAAGTCCAAAAGTGCGTGTATCCTGTAGCTTGGGGATGTATATCCATTATATGCAGTTCCAAGAAGGAATATGTACTTCTGGAATGACATTTGTGCAATTCAAAATCTGAAGCCACATAAAAGTCATATTAAATGTGTAACATTACTTAATGTGTATTTAACTGAATTAAATGTTGTCTTAAATAATTTAAATAATATTTATTAAGATTGTTTATTTTATTTTATATAGGCATTGTATTTATTAAAATATTATATTCTATTGTAATTATTTCAAAATAATATAATTAGGATATACTACAATATTATATATTTGTTATATACATTATAATTATATTAAAATTATTTAAGAACAAGTTTCATGGCTTCCAGTGGTGACGCTGTGCTGATGGTAGCTTTCTTCTGGCTGCCAATCTTGTGATTGTGTAAAAGCGCGTGGAGATGGCGAAAATCAGCTGTCCCGCGGCTTGAAAACCTCTCTCCTCAGGAGAAGAGGGGGAGGAGAGTTCTCTTCAGGTAGAGGTAGAGCTCCCCTAGACCTCCTTAAATATTTAGAGGTCGGAGGGTGAGAGCTCCCTCAGAGCCCGAAGTTTTCTCCGAACTCCGGGATGCCTTTGCCCTGAATTTCAGGAGCAAAGCAAGATGCTGCTTCCACATCTGCATCTTAAAGGGACTTGTGAGTAAATTAAAAGCAGACAGAGCTGACCAGGAGAAGTTAAAATTGCAAGAGCTGGTATCTTTAATTCGGGGAGAAATAATCTTCTCCATATTTTCATTTGACTTAAAATGGAAAATGGCGCCAGAATGTTGAATGAAAGGACAGTGTCAAGAAAGAAATACAATTGGTAATAAAGTTCAAGGGGAAAGTGAAACTTATATGAAGGATTTATATTGGCAGGAAAATGGCTTCAAAGCATGTAGGAATTTCTGCTGTTCCTAAAAGTACAATCTCTTCTCTTGTAGCACAGCCTGTAGTGCAACCTAAACCTAAATCCCCTCCACCTTCTCCTCTACCACCTGCAGTTACGCTTAAAGATATTCAAGTTGTTTTAAAGCAAGCAACACAAGAAATAAAGGAGAAGATGGCTGATCTTCTTGAGAATAAAAATAGAGAAATGAGGTTAGCTACACATATTGAACGCTTGGATGATCAGGTGGATGAAGTTGTGGAAAATACTGAAAAATTAGAAAGCAGAGTTGTCAAGGTTGAAAATAGGATTGATATGGCAGAGGATGAAGTTACTATTTCACAATATAGAGATATGGAATTTGCACTGCAAATAAGAGGATTAAAAGAGGATCCACGAGAAGATTTGAAAAAGGAGGTGGCAACAGCAATAGCTCCTATTCTGGGATGTCTACCTGAGGAATTATTAAGAGAGATGGATAAAATATTTAGGGTCAACTCATGGGTTGAGAGGCAAAAAAAACTTACCCAGAGATGTGGTTATTTATTTTTCTAGAAGATCACTTCGAACTGAAATTATTCAGGCTTTTTATAAGCAGAGATTTCAAATTGCAGATCAAAATATTATAATTTTAAAAGATATACCTCCAAAAAGTCTTAGAAAAAGAAAAGACTTCGCCTTTTTGTCTGAGGAGCTTAAAAACTGTCAAGTCCAGTTTAGATGGGAGATACCTATTGGGATAGCAGTGAATTATGCGGGGACAAGATATAGACTTAACACAATTTTAAAGGCAAAGGATTTTTATACCAATGTCCTGAAAGCAGGTTCACCACCATCTTCAAGAGTTAAGATAATAGAAGAAAGGCTAGAAGACAGATAATTAGCTGAAGGTGAAAGGTCACTAGTTGCAGGAGATTTACCGCAGGTTGAGCCTACTGATCAGAGTTTGGAGGTAACGGATGATCCAAAGGAACAGAGGATGACTCGTGCTGTGTATAGACGTAAAGAAAAGGAGCAAAAGCAGAAAGTTAATTCTGGACCAATGATACAAGCCCGATTACTACAGAGCTGTATACTTTATCTTGAGGGATGGGATTTATTATATGGGTGGCATGCATATCTAATTTATAATTATATGGGTGGCATGCATATCTAATTTATAATAAAAAAGTTGACAAGGTTTTTAAATCTTATATTTTAAGAAGTGCTTTATTGCGTGTCTGGAAAAAGTATTATTATAAGTTAAATTATAAAATACCTATTTGGGGGATTCCTGGACATGCGATAGAAGGGGTATCTATGGGTGTGAGTTTGGATAGGATTTCTTATAAGGAATTACTTAGATTGGTAGGGAATGATTGGCATTTAAAATCGTACAGTCTTGGTTTCAGTATACTCAATTGTTGGCTAGGTGGAAGTTAGATCAAAAGGTTGGTATTACACTAATGGAGGAGAATTTGGTAGAACAGATTAAAGATCAAAAGCGAGCACACATAAAGAGAATTTATAATGCTTTAATAGAATTGGATTCGGAAATGGAATTAGTTAAAGATTGTATGGTAAAGTGGGCCCAAAATATTCAAGAACCGATTTCATTGGATATATGGGAGGTAATTTGGGTTAGAAATGTAAAATTTACTCAGGCCCAAAATTTAAGAGAAAATTTCTACAAATTGTTTTATAGATGGCATCTAGATCCCAAAAAATTGTCTTGTATGTATCCTAACTTACAGTCCAAATGTTGGAGATGTAGTAGTTTTGAGGCTACCTATTTTCATATTTGGTGAACTAAAAAACATAAAAGCTTTTTGGATCAAGATTTGGTGGAACATTCAAAAGATTTTTAAGAGAAAGATAAAGTTTACTCCACAATTATTTTTACTGGGTGTTATTATAGATTGTGATACTAAAGAAACTAATTTGATGTTGAATTTGATCACAGCAGCAAGGTTATTGGTAGGGCAATATTGGAAGAAGGATCGCTTGCCTACTATAGAAGAATGGATGCTTAAAGTGTCAAACTTAGCAGAAATGGCTAAGACAGAGAGCCAGACAGAAAGATGGCTCTGGAAAAACAACTGACCACATGGAGCAGAGTGGTGGGCTTTTAAACCTTCTGGAGCTTTTGAGGTTGTTTCCTGTTCCTGTTTGAGGCTTTGCATTTCCTGTGTCATGTACTTTGACCTGAGTCTGAGTGTGCCCTTTTGGTATTGGTGGATTAATCCTATTATATCTATCTTAGAGCTTGGGTGGGGTATGTAGATTTTTTTTTTTCAAAACAATTTTTATTAGTTTTCCATTTTACACCAACACAGCTTAGGAACCCACATGGAAACATGGTGATCCATTTTTTAAAAAACAAGCAATAACATAGTACATATATACCCAGTACTTCTTAAAAATTTCCCTCTCTATCTATATAGAATATTATGATCAAATGAATACATTTTCAAATGAATTCATTCATTATTATATCTAACCATCAACTGCATTATTCAATAAAAAATTTAATCTATAAAAACCTATATTTCTTCACACATTTAAACTTAAAAACATTATAATCAAGACATTATCTTTCTAAAACCAATTCATTCATTAATATAACATTTCATCCAAATTATATAATTAAAAATAAACTAACATTCTCTGTCTATTTATATTGTTATAAGCTCATTAAAACATTTCTAAAACAAATTTTCATTGAATATATCACTCTATATAAATTTCATTAGTCAATAGGAATTTACAAACTCATTATCCATTTCAAAGATCCTGTATCATGCTTTCTTAATTTTGCAAATATTTAATCTTAAGATAACATATTCATTTACTATTCAGATGCCCCAAGTGTTTTTATTTATTTATTTAAGCATTATTAACTCCAAAAATAAATTCTTCTCTTTCTCACCAATCTTTGATTGTTTTTCACTGTGTCTCCAAATCTCCAATAATTAATTCCATCTTTTCCCATATTTCAGTCCTTTTCTCAATATACTATCTTTAATATTAAAAACATATAAAGCCCTTTTAACAAATTCCAAATCCAAATCAATCTGGATCGCTAATGAAACCTTTACCACATTACTAAAATCAAATTTAATATTTATATTTTATCCTGGGCTTCTTTTTATTCCAGATAGGTTTCCACAATCAGGCCTCTGCCTGCCACACTATACACACCAAAAAAGAAACTCCCATTATACATTTTGTTAAGTTAATCTAAAAGTTATAGCTAGTCTAAATAACTCATGGCAGAACATCATTTCCCCTTTCTTTTAGCACTGTATAAATTTCAATTAAAATCTCTTATTTTATATCGTCCTTTTGATCAAACCTTGCTCCTCTTCCCATGATTTTTTCTCTATCACAAAGTCAAATGGTGTCTGGAAGCAAGCTTGTTCTTTTGAAGTAAAATTCTCCATTTCCTTATCGTGGATTATTTGTCCATTGGCATCAAGTCTTTTCTCCACTATCAATTGATAGTCCAACTGTGAGTCTACTTCTTCCAACTCAGTAAGTGGAGAGCAAGTCTCTTGAACATAAGCTGATGTTTCACTTAGTCCTTGTGCTCTGCTTTGTTGATACAAAGAAATCTCCTTTGAGCAAGCAATTATCTTCTCCGTATTTTCCAAAATTTTGTCCAAAATATATTTATAAGTAATATCTATGCCGGTTTCCTCCATCTTTATTATCTTTCAAATCCTTATCCTTTTAGAGGAGACTATATTTAAACAACGATCACAATAGCCATCTCCTCCCAATTTCCTCGCCTTTTTCCTTTGTACAAAATGAAAGCCTTTCCAGCGAAGAAAAAATAGTAAATACAATGAATTAATTTGTCAGAGAGTGTCCCCCAGAGAGTAATCAGATGTTCAATCCTTCCAGATACCATAAAGGTAAAAGCAAACAATATTCTCCAAATATTAAAAAAAAAACTTTCTTGAGGCTCCCAATATCCAAAAATAAAATCAACCATTAAAACAAAAATAAATTTAATCCTTTGTGTTTCTCTTCCCCCATTTAAAAAGCCGCTTCACCAGAAAAGGGAATAATTTAAAAAAAAAAACACCAACTTTTCACAGGCATAAAGAAAATAGAGGTGAAAGGAAAGTCTCACCAAGTTCTCCACGGTGGGTCCGTTTGCTTAGCTGATCCTGTGGTTTGCGGTTGGCACAGCTAAATGATCAGCCATTTTACTGGCCGATCTTTACTCTGTCAGCCCAAAGGAGATACTCGGAGCACAGAGGATGCCGCCGCTCCTCTGTAACTCTCCAAGAAGCCTCCTCAATGGTAGATGCTCCTCCAGAGCATCTTTTCGACCCTGTAAGTGGTCTACCAGCAGTGGAAACTCGATCAGCAAAGGGACGACTCCCTTCGCTCGACCGCACCTCTGTGAACCGGAACCAGAAGCCCCGGGTATGTAGATTTTAAGGGTGTTTGTCTTCCTAATTTCTTCAGTTTCTAGCTAGAAGGCTCAAACCTTTCTGAAAGGATTATTGAATGTGCATTTCTAAAAACTGGTTACTGCCTAGGGGCTGGGCTGATTTCTAGGGGCTGGTTTCTGTCTTTTTAAAGATCTTCTCCATTATTCCTTTCGGGAAATATATTCTGCCTTTTTAAATATTCCCCAAAATATTTCTTTCTCTGAATTCTTGCCACAGAGGAGTATTAAGTACACTCATTGCCTTGAATTATATCTAAAAAGGTGGAATGAACATCTAATAAAAGAACATTATGTTAGCTAATGTATTAGTAATCTCATTTATAAGGAACTCAAGTGTGTGTTCAAATCCTAGGTCCCAATCATGACACAGGTAAAATTTATTATTCTGTCAATGTAGTTGTTGACTTTTAACATTTTAAATTTTTCCAGAATTAACCATTGTGTAGAGTCTGGGCTGTTGCTTCCTGATATATTTGATAAGAGAATCCTTGTAAATTGGGGTTCAAAAGTATAGAAGCATCACCGTCTGAGGGCTGGCTGCTTAATTTAATTAAATTAAGCCAGATTTGGGGTTTTCTGCTGCTTTTGCAATATTTCTTCATTTATTTCATGCCTTCTCCACCCTGAACCCACTACTCTTGACCCAGAATATTCATATTACAGCTCCCACCCCAAACATTTAAATAAAGAATGCAAATGAATGAATTTTTGATAATGTATTTTAATTGAGGATTTTGCATTGAGCCATTGAGTCATTGCTAATGTGAAAGTTTGCCCCCTACTGTCTGAGAAGGGTACTGAGATAAAGGTTTCTTTAGTTCTAGGCTGCATATTAGATACAAAGCTTATTGCCATACTTGTCTATAACGCATCTTGTTTTGAAACCTTTCCATGTTTCTATCTCCTGGAAAAGTCTGTCTCCTGGGCATAAGGTGGGCACCATCTGTCGGTGTCCATGGATAGTGTAGTTGGCCTGCAACCTGGCACCCTTCACTGAGCATTGAATGAAGTTGTTCTTCATCAGCTCCAGCTCATAGGAGTCTGGGAGGACCTTCATGTAGTCTCCAATGAAACTGATGCCATACCCTTTGCTGTTGTAGCCCCGGGTGTGAGCTCCTACCCAGTGCCAGCCCCGGCCTTGGTAGAGGTAGCCATCACTGCCAAAAACAAAGCTGTGCAGGAACAAAATAAAAGTATCACAAAAAGCAATGGAAACAGCTTGTGGAATTTTTCCTATTTCATACATAAAGAAAAATGCACTTTAAAAACACTTCTAGGAAAAATAAAAATCATGTAAGGATGTATAGCTTTACTGAATGAGTAGAAAGATACTTTCAAAACCAAAAGTATGTGGAAGTGAATACTATTTAAATAAGCCTGCCTAGAAATAAAAAGTAATCAATATGATTTATATTCCAGTGCAGCTAAAATGGGAACATATGAAATGAATATATAGGATTTCTGCTTCAAACCAAACATTGATAGAGGAATGCAGACAACATGCAGATGGCTGATCTATGCTCATGTTTGATCTAATAAAATATAGAGCTCTCCAATATAATTTGAACAGGGAAGATTTTTTTTCCATGGGTTAATTGGAATTTTGCTCTTCACCACATTTTGCCTTACTGTAAATGCAGTAAATAACTTTTAATAGTCAAAATATAAAATACATTCTATAATATGATTTGATAAAAATGCTATTAAAATGTCCAGCTAATTTGTTAATTGGAAATATATATTGCATAAAGACACTCATACCTGTAGCCAATGTCATCCCAACCACGGTCATCTTGGTGGAATCGCTGCATGTTTCGCATGTCAGCTGCACAAGAGGAGAAGGTTTGGCATGGCTTAGAAGGGGTACTGGTGTGATGGATGTAGACAAATCCTAAGGGCAGCTTAAGTTGAGTGGGTGTTCCTTTATAAGGACGGGCCCCCCATATGCATCGTGGAATTATGGCAGGACATTCTGTAGGGGAGTGGGGAGAAAAACATCAGATCTGAAGGACAAAAGGCCCAGCACATAGTCAAACTATGGATATCATTATCCCAACATCTGGCTTCTAAACCTGACAGCTTAAAGTGAAACCTGACAAATCCAGGGAAGTGAAGGTGTCAGTGGCACCTGTTCCTTATAGCTAAGCAGTATATACAGTATCAGGAGCAATGTATCTCTCAATGCCATAAGTGTGCATAGGAAGAGACATGCTTGCTCTCATGTTCTGTTTGAGAGTTCCCATTGGGATTCCACCTGCAACAGGATGAAGACATTCTTGAGCATCTTCTGTAAATTAGCCAACCTCAAATCCCCAAGTGATTGTTTATATAGCCCTCAGTGAGACACAATATGCTAGACCAGCGGTTCTCAACCTGTGGGTCACGACCCCATTTGGGGTCAAATGACCATTTCATGAGGGTCACCAAACAACGCAGTCCACCATTTTTCCCCCTTTTCCTTAGCCGTGCTACTCCCTTTTATTCTATTGGCTGTTGAAAGCCAATAGAATAGACTCTCTTGAATAGAGTCTAATTCTATTGGCTTTCAAAAGCCAGTAGGAATTGTCCAGGCTGTCTCTGCCCTGCTGAGCCCGCCAAAAGTCCCATTCTGCAAACGGTGCTGCAAGTTGTCTGCAGCGAAGGCGAGCTGTCTGGAAGTTTCCACCCCTCCCTGCTGAGCAACTACTAAAAATGTAAGTAAAAGAGGGCCAGGGGTGGGAGGTGGGAGGCCGACAGGCACAGGGAGGGTTGCTGGCGTGTGTGGGGCCCGGCAGGTGCCTTACCTCCCTTGGGCTGGGCCAGCTGGTGGCCCAGCCGGTGGTCGGCCTGTTCCGTCTCTGCTGCTTGCCAGCTATGCCTCGGCCGGCACAGGGGGCAGCACCATGCATGCGTGGCACTTCCGGGCAGGGAAAGTCCTTGACTTATGACAGGTTGGGTAGTCCTCAATTTATGACTGGTTGGGTAGTCCTCGACTTATGACCGGCTGAGTGTCATGGCATTAAAAAGGTTGAGAACCACTGTGCTAGACTGAGTTACTGTGCCACGAAATAATGGTAGGATAGCAAAATATTGTGATTGGCCTAAAAAGCATATTGCAGCAGGTGGTGGGCTGAAGCCAAGATCTTTTAATTAATTCCACAATGTCTACACAGATGGTTCATGAGCCTGAGAAGAGGTTTCATTTAACTAGTGTCTGTTAATACTGCAGGTACTGTACTTCACATGTCATGAGATGTTTGCTTAGAATAGACTGTAAGAAGAGAGGAGTATGTAAGTATTGCAAATAAATGACCTCATTTGAACTAATTACCAGCAATGCAATATCTCAGCAACTTAGAGGATTAAACATCAGCAGTAAGTGAAATGATCCTATCAGGGTGTCTATTTTTCAAACAAATAACATACCTACATACATCGTCATGAATTCATCAACAGCTTGTTTTGCCAGAAATGTCAATTCTTTGTCTGTGATTCCTTCAAAGAGGGAGCTGGTTTCATTCATCTTCCAGAGAAAGCGCAGAGCATTTTCTACCTGCTCCTGTAGCTTTTCTTTACTCAGCAGTGCTGCAAAAATTTTTCTGCGGAAGTTGCTCCGCATTTTTTCTTCCCCATCCAGGCCCTTAAAGCCATAATAGTCATTAAGCAGAACACTGATATTGGATGGTAGATCAATCTTCTTTACCAAGTAAGTGCCCAAAATAAAACCATCCATTGCACCATTGATAACAGCATCAGGCATATATGAGGGAGGACCCATTAAGGTAAAAGTACAGGGTTCAGAGATACTATCCCAACAGCCATTTGGTCCCAGGGCTACCTGGCTCTGCTTAGAGTAAAAGAAGAGAAAAGTCATTCCAAGGTCCATTGAAATAGTGGAAATAAGAAGATCCAAAGAAAGCTGTGATTCTTCTGCAGAACTAATTTGAGGACCAGTGGTCAAAGGTTTCTCGTACAGAAACAACTCATTTTTCATTCTGAATCCAGCTGTGATTCCAGCAAGTAAAGGACTAATTGAAACTGTGGTTCCATCAGGAGTTAAGACTACCCCATGTTCCACTTGGGAGCCATCAAATGTATGATTCACTAGATTTTTTAAAAATGTTCTCTTTGCCTTACTCAGGTAAGGCAAGTCAAAGGTCCTGGAAGTCACTGGACCAAGAAGGAACTGGCAAATTTTACTATTACACAACTCCAATTCCTGGTACAGCTCCGCTATAGTTAGGTCTGGGGTCCTGTTCAGGTGGAATTCCACATCGTTCAGAATTTCAATCACAGTGTCCATATGGAGTATCAAGTTGCCTGAAAACAGTAGGATTGAGATATCATAATTAGAGTAGCAAGCAGTGAGTGAGAAGGGGCAAGCAAAGCACATGGATTATGCACTCTTGGATCGAACATTCTGAATGAAATTGTACTTGCACAAACAGATGGAATATCTGGCCAATAACACAGAGGGAAGCATTATCTGAAATGGATCCAGGTGTTTTGTTATGACAAAATGAAGCTAAGGCTGATTATATGGTGAACTGTGGAATAGAAACAAGTGCATTATTCTTTTGGGAAATAGCCATTTGTGTCTGCATGTGGATTAAATTACTGAAAATTACTTCTCTGAAAGACAAAAATTAATGCCCAGGCATCAACCAACTTTAATTTCCATTCCACCATACACTTTCATAAAATAAGAAAACATGTTCTTGGTAATGAACATTTCTGCCATTAACATTTCTCCACCCAAACTGGACTTTCTTTGTTGTACATTTCTTTGGTTAAATTAACCAATAAATTGAACTTCACCTGCTAAAACCGAAACATGTTCAGTACACGAGGGACCATAAGTAAGGGGTTTTTTTGTGAAAGAAAATGTTTTTTTTAAAAAAAGGAGTCATGCATATTCTCAAATGACAATATGATATTTAACCCTAAACCTGTTTACATATTGGATGACTATTGCCAAATTATGCCACATTACTTTGCTCAAAACCTCTGTAGTTCAATTGGTATTATTAAATGGAGGAGAAAAAATCTCATTGAACTGAGTAGAATTTACTCCATATGCCTAATTATATCAGACTATGAATTATTTTTTTTGGGGGGGGGGGTCCAATTATGGATAGGACCTATCTGAACCATCAAATACTCCAGTCATAGGAGATACATCTTTTTTTTTAAGCAATGTGTTTCTGGATACTGAGTGTGCTCCCAAAATGTGCTTTAACCACTTCATGGTTATGGAAGGTAATATTGCAGCCAATTTTGGTCACCATATCACAAAATAAAGGTTGAGAGTTTGGAAAAAATTCAGAGAAGAGCAACTAAGATGATCAAAGACCCGGAACCTAAAACATACGGTTGCAGGACTTAGGTTTGGCTAATCTAAAGAAAAGAAGAAATAGGGGAGACATGATAGCAGTATTTGGGCTGCCACAAAGAAGAGGGGATTACATTATTCACCAAAGCACCAGAGGACAGGACAAGAAATAATGGTTGGAAACTGATCAAAAAGAGAAGCAACCTGGAATTCTGACAATGAGGACAATTAACCAGTGGAATAGCTTGCCCCCAGAAATCATGGGCACTCCATCATTGGAGGTTTTTAAGAAGAGGCTAGACAGTCACTTGTCTGAGATGGTATAAGTTCTCCTGCTTGAACAGGGGACTGGACTAGAAGACCTCCAAGGTCCCTTCCAGCTCTATTCTATTCTAAGTTATTATTAAATATAGTGTAGGAGTTAAGAAGTACAAATCTAACATCCAAGGTTTATCAGCCTTACTGATGAAAACTTACTGGGGGACTTTGGGCCAGTCATATCCAACCTACCTCACAGGATTGTTGATATGAGCAATAAAATGAAAGGAGATACCCCCTCCCTCCATATAAGACCTGCTTTGAGCTCCTAGACAAAAGGTATTGTTGGAATATTCATGAGCAGGAAAACTCATGTGGTAACTCAGTCAGCCAATGTGAATAAAGTGCTACTGAGTCTGTGCAAAAGGGTATTGAGTTAGAAGCTAAATTTTCAGTCTCAGGCTTGTTTCTGTATCTCTCTGTAAGAAGTCTTCAATTGAACTATGTTGCTGTAAAGAAGAATGTATGGTATTGTAAATATTTTGATATGAATTTAAAGAAGTTATTTTGAATCAGCTAAATGCAGTCAACTGTGAGAGCTTCTGATTTATTTTTTCACCAATAGAGAAATTAAAATTCTCTAACAGGTTATGGGCCCAGAGCTTACTAAGGACTGCATTGTAATTTAAAGCTGGAAGAAATTGCCTGTGTTTAGAAAGTATAAGAACAAGGCAGAATAAGCAGAATGGCTGCAATGGAATTTAAGGAAAGCTCTGTGCCTCGTTTAGGCCAGAAGGTTTACATTATATGGGCTGCTAAAATGGAATGTTTGCTCAAAGCAAAAGAGCTGTGGTATATTGTAGAAAATCCACCACAAATGTTTGCAGCTGCCGATCAGAAAAGTCATGATCAAGCAATGACTTATCTCATCTTGAATTTAGATGATGAACAATTTCTAAATGTTGCAAATTTAAAGACTGCAAAGGAGATTTGGTTGAAGTTGAGAGCTGTGCACGTGAATGCTTCTGCATGCAGTATAGTGCAATTGTCAAGAAAACTTTAAAGGGCCTGTTTGCAAACAGGTGAATCTGTGGAACAGCATTTAAATAAAATGCAAAATTTATTTTTGGACTTAGAACAATGTGGGATTAAATTCCCTGAGTCCCATAAGGTTTTATTGGTGTTGAACAGTTTAGATAAAACCTGGGACACAGATTCTGCCATATTTGAGTGTAAAGAAGAGCAAGAATTAAATTTTGAGGCTTTAAAGGCATGTTTGCTTAATGAAGAGGAAAAGCGCCATTTTAGAAGCAGCCACGAGGAGGTGAAATTCCTAAGGAGGGGGTCCAGACTGCTTAGTCTCCAGAGAATAAAGATTTTGCAAGCAGAGGGCTCAACAAGAAAAGAATTGCTACATTTGTAGAGCAAAGACACATCTGAAAAGGAACTGTTTGCAGAGGAACAATTCGCAGCAAAAACATTTGTGCAAGCAAAAAAGACTGATTTGCAAAAGGAACATTTTGGTGTTGCAAAGGTTTGCTATAGCAACAACAGAGACAAGTGGCTAATAGATAGTGGGGCAAGTCAAACAATTGTTAATGACTCTGAATTATTTTGCAGGTTTGTTCCAGTAGCACAAGAAGCTGTGGCTTTGGCAAATGGCCAGAAAGCAAAAGTCATTGGAAGAGGTGATGTAAAAATTCCATATTTGGAATCAAAGTTTACAAATGTGCTTTGTGTACCTGAGATGGAACATAATTTGTTAAGTGTGTCTAATTTAGACAAACAAGGTTTTGAGGTCATTTTTGTAAATGGGAAATGTCTCATCAAAAGGAATGGGAATATTTGTGTAGAAGGCATAATGGAAAGTAATCTCTATGTACTGCAGGGACAAAAGGTTCAATGTTCCCATATATTTAAGAATGTTGCAGAGAATGATTCGTGTGTTCACCTTCTACATAGAAGACTTGGCCATGCAAGCTTTACAGTTTTGCAGCAAATGCAAGAATTTGCAGAAGGGCTAAATTTGAAGGGATGCAAAACATATTTGGACTGTGCAATATGCAAAGCATTGAAGTCAAAGGCATTCCCAGCTAGTAAATATAGCACAAGATAAACAAAAAGAGCTCTAGAGCTGGTCAATGCAGATCTGGTGGGAGCTATGCAAGCCAGTTTGGGAGGAGCAAAATATGCACTGGTAATTGTTGATGATTATAGCAGGTATAGTTTTTGTTACTTGCTTAGAGCAAAGACAGAGGTGCTACAACAATTCAAACAGTGGGTAAGTTTTGTAGAGAGAAGGTACAGACAACAAGTGTGTCAGTTGCAAACTGACAGAGGTACTGAAATTATGTCAACTAAATTTCAACAATGGTTGGGGCAGTTGGGGATAAGACACAGACGTACAAATCCTTACACAGCAGCAGAGAATGGTGTAGCTGAAAGAAGGAATGGTGTTTTGCAAACAATGAAAGATTCATTATTAGAGGATACTGGTATGAGCAGGTCATATTGGGAAGAAGCCATATTGACTGCCAATTACATAGTTAACAGGCTGTGGAATTCCTCCATTAATAATACCCCATATGCCATTCTATATGGGAGAAAGCCATCACTGGCACATTTGAGAATTTTTGGAAATATTGCATGGGTACATATTCCGAAAGCAATCAGAAGAAAGGGACAGCAAAAGACAAGAAAGCTCAGGTTTGTGGGCTATGAGCAGGGTCAAAAGGATATCGTTTTAGTGATGGAAGTAAAAGCATTGTAATTTCAAGGTCTGCTAATTTTGCAGAACAAAATTGGGACAGAATTAATGCAAATTCTGGGTATGTCTCACTTAATGACAGTGATCTATTTAATGACAATAACTCATCTAATGATGGAAAAATGAGTATTGAAGATGTCAATGTTCAGGGAGGAGAGGCTGAACAAGATATGAAACCAGAAAAACTTGAGACACAGGAGCAGCTAATACCACATAGGTCAGAGCGATGTAACAAGGAATTCCGCCTGACAGGTATTCTGCCAGCAAAGTAAAGGTTTGCAATGTGTGGTATGAGCCAAGAAGTTATGAAGAAGTGTTGGCATTACCAAAAGCTGAACAAGAAAGATGGAAGGAGGCCATGGATAAAGAGATGAAATCCATGGTAGACCATGAAATATTTAAATCAGTGACTTTGCCACAGGGAACCAAAACTCTGGGTTATAAGTGGGTATATAAGAAAAGGGTATTGCCAAATAATGATGTACAGTATAAGGCCAGGTTAGTGGCACAAAGTTTTTCACAATTAAAGAATGTACACTACAATGAAGTATTTGTGCCAACTGTGAAAAGTTAGAGTATAAGATTAGCACTGGCGTTGGCAGCGGCATATAAGCATAAAATCTGGCACTTTGATATTACAACTGCATTCCTCAATGCTGAGTTAGAGGAAGAAATTTATATGATCCAAGCACCAGGATATGAAATTGCAAAACCTAACATGGTGTATGTTAGGCTATTTATGGGCTGAAGCAGTCAGCCAGAAACTGGAATATCTGTTTAGATACTGCTTTAAAGGATCTTGGATTTAAGAGTTGCAAAGCTGATAATTGTATATATACTGGACAGTTACAAGGAAGGAATTGTCTATTGTTATCATTTGTGGATGATCTTTGCTTCATCGCAAAGGATGCATCACAAGTCAAGGAATTTGCTGATAAATTAGGAAAGAAATTCGAATTAAAGAATTTGGAAGAAATAAAAAATTATCTCGCTGTAGAGATACAGAAAAATGAAAAAGGTGGTTATATTCTCATTCAAAGGAGAAAAATTGAGCAGTTATTGGAAAAATATAATATGAAAGATTGCAATACTGCTCCCACACCCATGAGTACGGATTTTTATAATAGTTTAAGTGCGGACAAAGGTGAAACCTGTGATCAAGAGATATATCACTCAGCAATAGGGTGTTTGTTATATCTATCACAGTGGTCCAGACCAGACATAGCTTGCGCAGTAAACATTTTGAGTCGTTTTACTGCTGCACAAACAGAGTTACATTGGATGGGTGTAAAAAGGGTTTTCAGATATTTAAAGGGAACTATAAATTTGGATCTTCAAATACAGATTACTGAGGAATTGAAATTAAAGTGTTATGTCGATAGTGACTATGCAAATGATATAAACACAAGGAAATCAAATTCTGGGATTATAATTGTTAAGTCCTTGAAGCGAAGGTGAAGGAAGAGGACACATTGTTGTATAACAACTCTTTATTGTGCATTCAGTCAAAACTCCAAAAATGAACAAAGGCACGCAGCCCTCCTTTTATATATGCCCAGATCCCCGGACATAATGGCAACATCATCAGGCCCTTTTCGCGCTTTGCGCATGCACGCAAGGCCGGCGTCACTCAGTCTGGTCCCAGGCAGCTTCTGCAAGCCCGGGACCATTGCACGTCCCCAGCCTGCATTTGCAGGCTCAGGACACAACACCCCTCCCCCCTAGCTTGAAACAATCCTGACAGTCAAGCATGGAAGGGAGTGCCTGAGATTGCCACCACCCACAATTCTTATCCTTGTTATGTCAACTAAGACACTTAAAATCATAAGTAAAACAAAATACAATAGTAACCAATAATCTTAAGGTTAATACCCTTGGTAGCTGGTCAGCAACTTCACAAAGTCTGAAAGATATTTGGGAGGGTACTTGGCCCTTTTCGACCTCATTGGACTGGGATAGTTTGCTGGTTCCTTCCCTTTGCTCCCTAGGCTAGGTGAGCCAGGACATTGCTGCCTGGTTGCCTCAGGAGACCCAGGTATTGTTGCCTGACCTACCTGCTCGCCTGCCAAGCTCAGTAGGTCAGGGCTTTGCTGCCCAAGTACCTGGTTGATCTGCCCATCTGCTAGTTGGCTGTGCCCTCTCCACTCAGCTCAACATCCCTTGGAGGGGTGGTAGTCCCCAGATATACAATGGACCCTTCTTGGGAGCACTGTCCCTCGAACCCAAGGTCAGCAGATGGATAGTCAGGGGTGGCTACAGGGCCCCAGTATCCAGTGGACTCCAAGGTCAGGCCTGAGGTGCCAGAATCAGGAGTAGCCTCACCGTTTGCCCCCCTTACAGAGGACTTTCTTCTGGGAGCAACTGCAGAATTTGGCCTGCTCCCGTGCTGTGTTGCCAGTTCTCTTGAAGAATGTGAGTTATTTGGATACCCCCAGTCAGTCTCCCTGTCTGGAGTATTGCTAGCTATGGGTGAATAATGTGGATGCCCCCCGGTGTGACTCCCTGGCTGGAGTATGTATGGGTGTATGGGGTGGTCCCCTGCCCCATGACTTCCTGTTCGGAGCACTTGCGGAACCCCTAGATGGGGGATCAATGACCTTCTCAGTGGCCAGTAATGGCTGCTGACATTGACCCACAGAATGCATTCTATAGCCTTCCTCCCCCCCCCCCCAGTTCAGAGCCAGGAGCAGAAGATTGTAGATCCAGCCTTGCACGCAGCTGATCTATGTGCTGCCGAATGACGTGGCCGTCAGCCAAGGACACGTCATAGGACAAAGGTCCCGAGACCTTGCAGACCACAGCTGGTACCCATAGATGACCAGGCCCGTAGTTCCGAGTCCAGACCAGATCACCAACATGAAGGCACCTTGATGCTCGTGGATGTGGCACCTGAGACATCACCCGGTCAGGATGCAGTCTGTCCAGTTTAGTAATGAGCCGGCGACTCCAGCGGAGTTCAGCAGGACTCTTCCCAATGGATGTGTAAGGTGTGGTGCGATGTGCAAGAAGAAAGTCTGCTAACCTGTGATGCCAGTCACCGTAAGTCAGTCTCTTGAGGGCATCCTTGGTGGTGTGCACCATACGCTCAGCCATCCCATTGGTGGATAGGTGGAAGGGAGCCGAAGTTGCATGGTGGATCAGGTTGGCTTGAAGAAAAGCCTGAAACTCAGAAGAAGTGAATTGAGGACTGTTATCTGAAACCAGAACATCTGGAAGGCCATGAGCTGCAAAAATACCTCTTAGCATCTGGATAGTCTTGGCAGTAGTAGTGGAGGTCACAGGAACAACTTCTAGCCACTTGGAATGGCTATCAACAACAACTAGGAAAAATTGCCCCTGAAAGGGCCCAGTGTAATCAATATGTACCCTAGACCATGGTGTTAAGGTTTCCTCCCACCTATGAACTGAGACTGAGGCATTTCAGGCCGGGACTGTTGGCACACATGGCACCCATGTACCTGGGCCTCAATGGCTTTATCAAGGCTAGGCCACCACAAATGGCTGAGTGCAAGCACTTTTATCCTGACTATCCCAGGGTGTCCCTCATGTAGAGAGATTAAGATTCTAGACCTCAATGAGGCAGGGATTACTACCCTACTTCCCCATAACAGGCAACCCTTGAAAGTGGACAACTCATGCCTCTTATGCCAGAAACTTTGGAACTCAGTATCAGGGCGCTTGTCAGACTAACCTGACAACACCCACGACAACATACGTGTAAGTGTGTGATCAGTGGCAGTTTCTGCAGCTACATCCCTAGCATTGAGGGGAGACTCAGGCAATTCTTGAATGGACAGAATTTAACTGCTGGAGCAGGATCAGGCTCCAAGACTGGCAGGGGTAATCTACTTAGGCCATCAGCATGGCCCATTTCCTTTCCAGGTTTGTGAATCAGCGTGTAGTCACATATTGACAAGAAAATGGACCATCTCAACATGCGAGGAGAAAGGATATGTGGGGTCTGTTTGGTTGTGGTAAACAACTCCAGCAGTGGCTTATGATCGGTGTAGACAGTGAAATGGCAGCTGTATATGAAATCATGAAACTTCCTAATGCCAGCCACAATGGCCAGCGCTTCCCTGTCAATCTGAGCGTAATTACACTCAGCAGAAGACAGTGTTCTGGAATAATAAGCCACAGGGACCTGTGTCCCATCAGCCATCAGATGGCTAAGGACAGCCCCTACTCCATAAGGAGAAGCATCTCAGGCAATGCAAACAGGCAGTTGCTCATTGAAGTGAGCTAGTACAGCATTAGAAGTAAGCAAGGCTTTAACCTCATTGAAACTTTTTTCATGGATCTTAGTCCACTGCCAACAGGCTTGTTTGTCTAAGAGCCTATGCAAAGGCTCAGCTATAGCAGCTTTATGTGGCAGAAATGCATGGTAGAAGTTCAAAAGGCCCAAAAAGGCTTGAAGTTCGCCATTAGACTTAGGGCTTGGGGCCTGCTGAATGGCTTTTAATTTAGCATCAGAAGGGTGAATGCCTTGAGCATCTATCCTGAATCCCAAAAAGTCAGTTGAATTGACTCCTATCTTACACTTGTCTTTTTTAAACTTAAGGCCTGCTCTTCTGAAACGAAGTAAGACAGCCCTTAATCTCTCTGCCAAGTTTTGGGATGATTCCCCTGCAATGAGGACATCATCAAAATATGGACAAACTCCAGGAATACCCCTCAATGTGTTTTCCATGACACTTTGGAATATGCCAGGGGCTACATTCACCCCAAATTGCAATCTCTTTACCTTAAAAGCCCCTCGATGGGTCACAATTGTTTAAGCTTCAGCAGCTGCCTCATCAACAGGCTTGTACCAGGTCAAGTTTCGCAAAAATGCACCCCCCTTTTAGGGAAGCCAGAATGTGACTTACTACAGGTACTGGATAAGCATGTTGCTGTAGTGCCTTGTTTAGTGTGCACTTGTAATCTGCACAAATACGTATGTCCCCATTAGCCTTAAGAGGCATTACTATGGGAGTTTCCCAAGGACTAGAATCTACAGGTTCCAAGATGCTCTGCTGGAGCAATTTGTCCAGTTCAGCATCAATCTTGCCTTTGAGGGCAAAAGGTACCCTCCTAGGTTTGATCCTAATGGGTGTTATGGAAGGATCTAATCTTAATGAAACTGGAGGCCCCTTATAGGTTCCAAGCTCAGAACTAAACACATCTGCAAATTCCTTGCAGACTTCTACAAGACTTAACATTTGCAAATGGTGCAGGGCCATGACCTGGATTCCCAGAGTCTCAAACCAATCGAGTCCAATGAGACTCGTGAGTTCACCCCCAACAACCAACACATCTAAGGGACCTTCAAAATCCTTGTATTGTACCTTAAGGGTGGTCTCCCCCTTAACACACACTTTAGAATTCTGAAAGTCAGTGAGTATCATGTTGGATGGCCTGAGTTTAACTCGAAGGCCACTGCTGCTACAAATCTTCCTGAATGTGTTGAGGGAAATTATGGAGAGAGCGGACCCAGTGTCCAATTCCATGGATAAAGGAACCCCATGCAACCTTACTTTAAAGGACAGTTTCTTCTTTAGGGGTTTATGTGTGCCTGTCCTTAGAACACTTCTGTGTGTTATGCAGAAACCCAACCTATTTTGGCTGGGGACCCTGGTACCTTTTAGATGCAATTCTTCTCTAGGTTGTACCTTCTGACGACCCAAACAGACGGATGAGATGTGGCCTTGCCTACCGCATGCCCTGCAAATGGCAGAACGGAACCGGCAGTCAGCTCGTTTGTGGCGTCCTCCACACCCGAAGCATTGCAGGGCCGTTGAAGCCTTTTCTGTGCATTCCTTCTGTCTCCTTCCGGCTGCCTGGTAAAGCTTGTCCACCTCATCTTCAGGAACTTCTTCCAACTCTTCTCTCATGTTCTCCTGGTGGAGGGTGACGGTCTCCGGAGAGCTTCTGTTGGGCCACATGTTCCTGACTGCCCCTCCTGCTGCTTCCTCTGCTGCAACCTCTCGCAGAGCATCTTGGAAAGAGACATCTTCCTTAGTGAAGAACTTTTGCTGTAAGTCTCTATTCCTTAACCCACACACAAAATGGTTGTGCAGCCTTTCTTCTAAGTCTTTAAACTCACACGGTCTGGCTGCTCGTCTCAAGGCTGCAATAAAGTTTTTAGCAGATTCTCCTGCCTTCTGATCCCTTTGTTCAAACGTGTGCCTCCATACAATGACGGACAACTTGGGCTGGAAATGTTCCTTTAGAACAGTGGTTCTCAACCTTTTTAATGCCGCGACCCCCAACCGGTCGTAAGTTGAGGACTTTCCCTGCCTGGGAGCACCGCACATGTGTGGTGCCGCCCCCTGCATCGGCCGTTGCGTAGCTGGCAAGCGGCAGAGACGGCACAGGACGACCACCGGCTGGGCCACCAGCTGGCCCAGCCCAAGGGAGGTAAGGCACCTGCCGGGCCCCATGCACGCCAGCAACCCTCCCTGCACCCGCCAGCCTCCCACCTTCCACCCCTGGCCCTCTTTTACTTACATTTTTAGTAGTTGCTCAGCAGGGAAGGGTGGAAACTTCCAGACAGCTCGCCTTCGCTGCAGACAACTTGCAGCACCGTTTGCAGAATGGGACTTTTGGCGGGCTCAGCAGGGCAGAGGCAGCCTGGACAATTCCTATTGGCTTTTGAAAGCCAATAGAATTAGACTCTATTCAAGAGAGTCTATTCTATTGGCTTTCAAAAGCCAATAGAATAAAAGGGAGTAGCGCAGCTAAGGAAAAGGGAAAAAATGGCAGACTGCATTGTTTGGTGACCCCCGTGAAGTGGTCATTTGATCCCAAATGGGGTCGCAACCCACAGGTTGAGAACCGCTGCTTTAGAACCTTCTTTAAATCCGTGTACATTATGCCTTCCAGAGAAGCAGGAGCCACTAGGTTTTCAGCAATCTCAAAAGTCTCTTGTCCACATACACACAACAATGTGGCAGCCTTCAGCCCATCTTCACAAATTTGGTTGACTCTGAAATAGTTCTCCACCCTCGCAATGTATGATTCCCATCGTTCCAGGTGTGCGACGTCGAATTCTAACAAGCGGCCGATCTTCGCTATTGTAGCTTGTGCTTCACCACTCACTTCTTCAGGGAAAGGGTCTTTCAGCCAAACTCACCCTCCAGCGATGCTGTACTGGCAGGATAGATGCTGATTTTTAATGCCATTTTTCCCTTTTCAGGACTTCTTTTGGGTGAGTCTTATAGCTTCCTTCTATTTTTCTTGTGAAATATCCCACCTTCGTCGCCAGTGTTAAGTCCTTGAAGCAAAGGCAAAGGAAGAGGACACATTGCTGTATAACAACTCTTTATTGTGCATTCAGTCAAAACTCCAACAATGAACAAAGGCACGCAGGCCTCCTTTTATATGCCCAGGTCCCCGGACATAATGGCAATATCATCAGACCCTTTTCGCGCCTTGCGCATGTGCGCAAGGCCAGCGCCACTCAGTCTGGTCCCGGGCAGCTTCTGCAAGCCCGGGACCATTGTATGTCCCCAGCGTGCATTTGCAGGCTCAGGACAGAACAATAATAATGTTTGGAGGGACTCTGATTAGATGGAAGTCCAGAAAACAAACAACTGTTGCTATTTCAACAGCGGAAGCAGAGTTTATTGCTTTATCTGAATTGTGTTCTGAAGTAACATGGTATGTACAGTTGTTGCAAGATTTAAATATTAATGTAAAAGAATCTGTAAAGGTATTTGAAGACAATGCTGCCTGTATAAAATGGCAACTGGTGACTTCTGGCTGTGACGTCATCGTGGAGCGGGTGAAGAAACAGAGCTCTGTTTCTAAATCCCGAAAAATCTTCGCTAAGAGCCCAGCAAGGGCTTTGCCAATCCCGGAGAGATTGGTAAATTAAAGAGGAAGCTTCAGAGAAGCTGGGTGGAAAGCAAACACCCGAGTAGAAAGGAGCAGCACTTTTAAAATTGGCGAAGAAGAAGCCGGTCTTTAAGGCTGGCCTGGAACGATGGCAGCAGTCTGAGAGGGAGTGAAAAGTAGAATTTACAGCTTCGTAACGGAGACAAGGAAACCCCTGAAGGAGGTGAGAACATTTGGCTAGAGAAGACGCAAAAAAAAGCAAAGTTATAAGGAGAGAGACACAGCGGCAACTGAAATTGGAATAGAGCGGAGAAGGGAGCAATAGAGCAAAATGAGAGCAGCGTGAAGAAGCAGAGAGCCCACAGTAAAGTTTAAATGTGAGAGACTGGAATTTAAGAACTGCAAAAAGTAGAGACTGAAACCAGAGAAAGGACTGGATAAAGGACGGTTGGAGGCAATAAAGGGTGATTAAGAAGGACTTTGAAAAATTAACATAAGGATTAAAAGGTGAAGTGAGACAACGGAGAAATTTAATACTACTTAGTAGAACCTACTTTTGAAGAACAAACTGCATTGAAATTTGGACTTAAATGACATATATCTGGGTAAAGTGATGAGTGGACGTTTTAGAAATATTGGATATATAGAAGAAGAAAGAAGAGGTGACATTTGGTGGATTGGTGGATATATTAAATTGAGACAGAGAAAAAAAAGGCTGATGCAATATTGTAGCACTCATATACAAGTAGTGACTAAGCTACAAGTAGAAAAGGGGCATCTGGCAATGTATTAAAAGTAATGAAGTAAATGAATTGTATCAACGAAATAGAAATAAGCATAACTGTGTAATTGAACTAAATAGAAGTGAGAAAGTAATTATAGTATTGTAAAGAAATATAGACAGGTGATTATTCAAATAAGAGTAATAGTGAATGAAATTAAGAGTGGTGATAATACTTAGAGAATAGTATATGTATATGCATCGTGTGTAGTGCTATAGAAATATATATAAGAGGTGTTTAGAGTATTATAAATTGTACTAGATAAACAGTGAGATAAGGAAAGGTACAACTCTACTTGTAATTTTACTTTTCAACGTTAATCCTAAGAATAATGTTCTATAAAGGTATTATAGTCATATATATTGATACATAATTAGAAATATTATATATATATATATATATATATATATATATATATATATATATATATATTCTTTACTATCTATATTATATATACATTTGCATATTTAAGCTTAGACTATATAGATTGAAAACTAACTTGATCAACAAAAATAACTTGCCATAAATTGGTATATGCAAAAGTGGAGAAATATTATTCAAATATTATTCAAATAATAAAAATGACAAGTACTGCAACAACAACTAAAGTCGGCAAAAAACCAGTTACAAATCCCACACCTATAATGGCCTCTCCTACAGGTCAAAGAATGATAGCGACCATGTTGGGGAAAGAAAAAGAAAAAGCAGAATTGGCAATGAACCCACAGAGCATGCAGATAACTCTACAAATGATTCAGGAAACAATGATGATGACCCAAGAGGCAATAGCAAACAATCATGAAGAAACGAAAACATATCACAAAGAAATTAAGAATGATATTGGAGAAATGAGAGATGAAATTAAAAACATGAATGCTAAGATAGGCAATATACAACAAACAATGATGGAAAATGAACAAAGAATCCAAAAAGTCGAAATAAAAATGGAGCATGTTGATAGCAAAATAGAAAGGATGGTACAGAAATCTGAGCAGGTAAATAGGGAGTTGACTGAATCGATTGCTTTTTTGGAAATGAATAAAGCTTCGTTCTTTCTAAGATTTCAAAATATTGTGGCGGAAAAGGAAGAAGATTTGGGAGAGAAGATGGCGGAGATGTTGGTGGAGATATTAGGCAAGGAAAAACAGGAAGTAAGAAGAGACATAGACAAAATATATAGAGTATATACAAATTATGCACGAAGGCATAGATTGGCGAAAGAGGTCCATATAAGGTTTACTAGAAGATCAATAAGGGATGAAATATATAAAAAAACAAGAGATGAACCAATAATATATAAGGGTAAAGAAATAATTGTATTAAACAAATACCACGTAGTATACGAAACCAGAGATGAGAATACCAATTTCTAACGACCCAATTAATTAAATATAAAGTTATGTTTCGATGGTTAATACCTGAAGGCATATTTCTAACTTGGCAGGAAAAAAAATATAAGATAGATACACTTGAGAAAGCACAGGATTTTTATGAACGTTACTTTTCACAGGGAGAAGAACAAGAAAGTAGGGAAGAGTCGGAGAGTAAAAGTCAAGATGAAGAAGTATTAGAGCAGTGGTTCTCAACCTTTTTAATGCCGTGACCCCCAACCGGTCGTAAGTTGAGGATTACTCAACCGGTCGTAAGTCGAGGACTACTCAACTGGGACAGCACCGTTTGCAGAATGGGACTTTTGGCGGGCTCAGCAGGGCAGAGACAGCCTGGACAATTCCTATTGGCTTTTGAAAGCCAATAGAATTAGACTCTATTCAAGAGAGTCTATTCTATTGGCTTTCAAAAGCCAATAGAATAAAAGGGAATAGCACAGCTAAGGAAAAGGGGGAAAAAATGGTGGACTGCGTCGAACGACCCCTGTGAAATGGTCGTTCGACCCCAAATGGGGTCCCGACCCACAGGTTGAGAACCACTGCATTAGAGGAAGTTGAACGAGAGAGAGAAATACAAAAGATACAAGAAAGAGAAAGGTTAGAAAGAGAAGGAGCAAAAGGAAGAGTAATAGAGACAAGAAGCATAAAGAAAATAGATCAAGTAAAAAATGGGAGACGCAATTAAGCTCTTCTCTGTAAACATTAATGGATTAAATATACCAAGAAAAAGAGCACAAACGTTTAACAAATTAAGGAAATTGGATGCAGATGTGATATGTCTTCAGGAGTTCATATAAAAAAGGATTATAGAAAATTACTAGAGAATGTAAAATTAGGAACACTATACACAACATTAGCACAAAACAAGAAAGGAGGAATTGCTATATATGTCAAAGAAAAAATAAAATCAAAATCAATATATTCGGATGAAGAAGGGAGAATTTTAATGTTGGAAATAGAATTAGAGCAAAAACAAATTTTATTAACGGCAGTATATGCATCAAATAATAATCAACAAGATTTTTTTAAAAAGGTACATAAGAAATTAGTGGATCTGGATTACGAAAATATTTGCATGATTGGGGATCTAAATGCAATAGTTAAGAAAGATTATAAGAGTAGTAAAAAGAACAAAAAGAAGAAAAATATATTACCAAAATCATTCTTTGACATGGTAACAGAAGTCAATCTTCAGGATATATGGAGAGAGACACACAGATCAGACAAACAATATACATTCTATTCGTATTCACATCAGTCTTGGTCTAGGATTGATATGTCCTGGGCAACAACAGACGTGCAAAAAGGGATAGAGGAAATTGAAATAGGGCTTAATGATTGGGCAGATCACAACCCAATAATAATAAAATGGAAAGGCCAGAAACAGAGAAAAAGATGGTCAATGAATCAAAGACTATGTAAAGATAAACAATATATACAGATGCTAGAAAAGGAGTTGACATTATTTTTTCAGGTAAATAAAAAGGAAGAGACATCAACACAAAATTTGTGGGATACTACAAAAGCTTACATTCGGGGACTGACAATTGCATACAACTCAAAGAAAAATAAAGATAGGAGACTTCAACAAGGGAAATTACAAGAAGAATTTAAAAAAAAATAGAAGGTGATCTACAGAAGGACCCACAAAATAAAAAGATAAAAGAAAAATGGAATATTATAAAACACAAGATTAACCTGACAACACAAAAAGAAATGGCACAGAAAATCAGGATGTCAAAACAAAATTACTTTGAAAATGCGAATAAAACTGGTCGATGGTTGGCTTATAAATTAAAAAAAGAAAAAGGCAAAAGAACAATACACCAACTACAAGATGAAAGTGGAACAGTACAATATAGACAGGAAGAAAAAAAGAAAATAATACAAAATTTCTTTTCAAAGCTATACCATCAGGAAGATATACCAGATGATAAAGTCAAACAATATATTGAGGCAGCAAAAATGGGTAAAATTACTGAAGAACAAAAGGAAATATTGAATAGACCAATAACTGCAATAGAATTAGAAATAGCATTCAAAAAACAAAAAAACAACAAATCACCAGGCCCAGATGGAATTCCGGTCAAGTTTTATAAAAATACACAAGAGTCACTACAATGGATAATGTTGGAGATTTACAATGAGGTGTTGGAAGAGGCGAAGATACCGACAACTTGGACTGAAGCAATCATCACCCTCATTCCTAAGGAAGACTCAGACCTACAACAAATTCAAAATTATAGACCGATTTCTTTACTGAATACAGATTATAAGACATTTACAACAATAATAGCAGAAAGTATAAAGAAAATTTTGAATAATTATATTCACCCAGATCAAAATGGATTTTTACCAGGACGACAAATAAAAAATAACATGAGGATAATACTGAATACTTTAGAATTTTACGAAGTTCATCCTGAAAGACAAGCTACGCTAGTTTTTCTTGATGCCCAGAAAGCATTTGATAATTTGAATTGGAATTTTATTATAACACAATTGTACTATATGGATTTTGGGACAAAATTTGGAAAGATGGTTGAGAAAATATATATTAAACAAACAGCTAGAGTAATTATAAATGAGGAAATGACAGAAAAAATTGATATAACCAAAGGAGTAAGACAAGGATGCCCACTTTCTCCTCTTCTATTTATTTTATCATTAGAAATATTTCTTACAAAAATCAGAGAGGACCAAGAAATAAAGGGTTTAAAAATTAAAAAGGAAGAATATAAGGTCCAGGCCTTTGCTGATGATTTGGTATTTATTTTGGAAGATCCATTAGAAACCGGCTTTAAATTGATTCAAAAAATAGAAGAATTTGGTGAGGTAGCCGGACTTAAGATTAATAGGAATAAATCCAAATTAATAACAAAAAATCTTACAAAGGCACAAGAAAGGGAATTGGAAGATAAATCAAAGATAAGTATAACCAAGAAAATAAAATATTTAGGGATCTGGCTTACAGCGAAATGCTCCTTGATTAAGGAGGACAATTATGATAAAATACTACACCAGATAAAAAAAGATTTAAAAAATTGGGAACATTTGCAAATTTCATTTTTAGGGAGGACCACTACGGTCAAAATGAATGTATTGCCAAAAATATTATTTCTGTTCCAGGTTATTCCAATAAAATTAGGGAAAACATTCTTTCAAGAATTAAATAAATTGATCACTAAATTTATATGGCAAAGGAAAAAACCCAGGATTAAATTAAAACTCTTACAAGACACGAAAGATAAAGGGGAATTGGTGTTACCAGAGTGGGAAATATATTACCAAGCATCAAGCTTAACTTGGCTAAAAGATTGGATGGATTTGAAAAATACTAGAGTCTTAACAATGAAGGACATGATTTGCAAGCAGGGTGGCATGCATTCCTATGGGACGAAAAACATAAAATACACAGATATTTTCAAAGACACATAGTTAGGAATGCATTGCTACGGGAAAAAATAAAACAAAAACATTATACAAGAATTCCAATGTGGTTATCCCCAACAGAAGCTCTGAAATACCCAAACCTACTGGATATAAATAAGATAATTAGATACAAGGAATTAGTAAATGAACAGGGAAATTTGAAAACAAAACAAGAATTGGAACAAGACATTGGCAGAGAGATTGATTGGTGGACATTTACACAAATTCAATCTAAATATACAGAGGACAAAAAATTATATGAAATCCAAAAAGAGCCGCAAGAATTGGATAAAATTATACATGGAACAGAAATAAAATTAATTAGCAATTTATACAAATACCTATTGAGATATAAAATGGAAGACGAGGTTGTCAAAGACACAATGATTAGATGGGCAAAAAATTTCGGATATAATATAGAATTGGAGAAATGGGAAAAATATGGGAAATAAATATAAAATTGACTATGTCAGTGGCATTCAAGGAAAACCAGTTGAAAATGTTTTACAGATGGCATCTTCCACCTGCAAAGCTTGCCAAGATGTTCCAGAATAATTTGCCAACATGTTGGAAATGTAAAAAAGTACATGGAACATATTATCATCTATGGTGGACATGCCCAGTTGCAAAAAAATATTGGTCTACAATAAGAAAATGGATTAAAGAAATAATAGACCAACCTGTAGACTGGAAACCAGAGATCTTTTTGTTGGGTACTTTAAATAGAAAATATAGTAAAGAAATATGGTACTTAATTTTACATATAATAACAGTGGCAAGAATAGTATATGCACAGTGCTGGAAAAATGAGAATATACCATCAGAGGAAGAAGTAATAAGAAAAGTCCTGGACTGTGCTGAGATGGACAAATTAACAAAAGAGATAAAAGAAAAGGAAGACACAGAGTATTATATAGTATGGAACAAGGTGTATGTCTGGTTGGAGACTAGAAATAATAGAGGAGAATAAATATGGAAAGGTCAAAAGTGAAAATATGTGTATAATAATGTATAATAATAATAATATGAATTATTCTTAGTAAGAAGTAGAACATGAAGGAAGAAAAATGTAAATAAGAAATAATGGGGCTATAAGGACAAATATTTAAAGAAGAATAAGGGGGAAATGTAAATATTAGATTATCGTTACGTAATTGCTGTAAAAAAAAGGAGGGGTATATATTGTGTGTGTATGTGTGTTATGTTTTGCTTTGTTCTGTTTTGTCTTGTTGGTTAAAAATAAAAATTTTAAAAAAAATTAAAAAAAATGGCAACTGGTGACAGGGTGAAGAACAGAAGTAAACATGTAGACATTAAGTATTGTAATGTCAGGGAAGCTGTAAAAAGAAAATTGATTAGTTTACATCATTGTTCTTCTGAGGATAATTTGGCAGACATGATGACTAAACCATTGGGTAATGTTCACTATGGAGAATGTATTAAGTCAATAGGTCTGATGTCTCTTCCTGTCATGAAGGGAGGAGTGTTGGAATATTCATGAGCAGGAAGAGTCATGTGGTAACTCAGTCAGCCAATGTGAATAAAGTGCTACTGAGTATGTGCAAAAGGGTATTGAGTTAGAAGCTGAATTTTCAGTCTCAGGTTTGTCTCTGTATCTCTCTATAAGAAGTCTTCAATTGAGCTATGTTGCTGTAAAGAAGAATGTATGGTATTGTAAATATTTTGATATGAATATAAAGAAGTTGTTTTGAATCAGCTAAATGCAGTCAACTGTGAGAGCTTCTGATTTATTTTTTCACCAATAGAGAAATTAAAATTCTCTAACAGGTATATATAAAACAAATAGTAACAACAAAACAGCCAGCCATATTTTAGCCTAGCATGTTCTGCAAATCTAGTCTATTCAATTTAGTTTATGGTTCATTGTCTTATGTATCAACTCAGTAAGCTATACAGTAGTTCCTTTTTTCCGTGTAACAATGGGTTATTGTTATTCCATTCAGTCACCTAGAATTAAATTAGTGGAAAGGGAGGAACTGATCACAAAGCAGTAAACTTCCCAAATGTCCCCTGCTCCATAGCACTTGCTCTTTGTCAGCATGCCCTACACTTCAGCACTAAGATGGGAGCATGGGTGGGATAGAAAGACTGACCCGAATCCACAGGGTAGGAGGCAGCCTAGGCCAGGCTTTCCAACCCAGTTGTTCTATCTGATTACAAACACCTTTTTCTCTAGACAGCATGTTTTTTTTAGATATAAGAATTAGCATATCTTGAGGGGAAAAGCTGATAAATGGAAGAGTAGTGGGACCATTCCAGGACCATTCAGATCATTGCCTGGAATGCTGTGGTCAAAATTATTGCAGTATAGCAGATAGATAATGATAAAGAAGAAAATGATACCTGTTGTGCCCTGAGCCTGCTAAAGCATTCAGCAGGCTCAGAAATGTTGCAAATGGTCCTGGGCAGACCAAAAGCTGCCTGGGACCAGACTGGCTGTCGCCAGCCTTGCACATATGCACAAGGCGCAAAAACAGCCAGATTTCTATTGGCTGACACTGTCCAGGGTTTGGACACTATAAAAGGCCTGTGCGTTGTCAACACTGCAAATATTGTATATTCTTGCTTTTGACAATATGCAGAATTGTCTGGTAATTATGGGGTTAATACAGAGCAGAAGGAGGGTTGGGGGTAAAGCCACAGAAAGAAAGAGGAAGAAAACATTTGACCTTCACACTAATTGGTTAATGTGAGATATGATGGCTAATTTAGGGAGGGAACATGCTGATAATTTAACTGCTCAGAGGAAGAGAACTTAGATCCTAGCATCCCTCCGTTGTGCCTGTGCCAACATTTTGTAACAATAAAAGACTTTTAGGAAAATAATGCCTGGAAGTTCTTTGAAATGTTTCATTAGCCGGAACCATAACACGCGCCTTTTGCTGATTGCTGGTTGTGAGAAGAGATCAATAAAGGAAGCTTGTTCACACAATGTGTCTCCGCTTAATGCCTCAACCCTGCAAACATAAAACTGGCGATGAAGGTGGGATCACTGCAGGCAAGAGGAAGATGTCAAAGTAATATATATCCTATATTACAACAGAATTTAGGACTTAGAAGGTCTGGAAGCTTGGGAAGTCGGCATCCAGCATAGCGACTCAGTCTGCCAGTATACCATCGCTGGAGGTGAGCTCGGCAAACGGACCTCTTCCCCCAAGACAAGGCTTACAGCAAAGACATTAACGAGACTGTAAGGCTTAAGATGTCTAAGATTGGCTGGTTATCTGATTTTGATGTGTCCCACCCGGAGCGCTGGAACTCATATGTGGTGCAGGTAGAGAATTACTTTAGTGTCAATCAGATAAGTGAAGATGGCCTTAAAGCAGCAACCCTGCTGTGTGTCTGTGGGCAAGAAACGTTCGACATAGCAGAGAATCTGGTAGCCCCAGCGCTTTTGGAGTCAGTAACGTATGATGACTTGAAGAAAATGCTTAAAGAACATTTCCAACCTAAACCTTCTGTAATCGCTTGGAGGCACGCATTCGAGTAGAGGGACCAGAGGCTGGGTGAGTCTGCCACGGACTTTATTGCTGCCCTAAAACAAGGGGCCAGGCCTTGTGAATTCAAGGATCTGGAAGAGAGGCTGTGGGATCATTTCATTTGTGGCCTAAGTAGCCAGGAGCTGCAACAAAAGATCTTTGCCAAGGAAGAAGTTTCATTCCAAGATACCTTGAGAGAGGTTACAGCTGGGGTCTGTCTCTACTTTGATGATGTCCTCATTGCTGGGGAGTCATCTCTAAACTTAGCTGAGAGACTAAGGGCTGTCTTGCTTCGTTTCCACCAAACGGGTCTGAAACTGAAGCAAGACAAGTGTAAAATTGGAGTTACATCCACTGAATTCTTAGGATTCAGAATGGATGCTCAAGGCATCCATCCTGCTGAATCCAAGCTTCAAGCAATTCATCAGGCCCCAAGTCCTAAGTCCAAAAGCAAGCTGCAAGCTTTCTTGGGACTCTTAAATTTCTATCACACATTTCTTCCCCACAAGGCTGCAGTGGCAGAGCTGTTACACTGGCTCTTAGATAAACAAGGTCCAAGGCAGTGGACTAAGGTCCATGACAGGAGTTTCAATGAGGTTAAGGCCTTGCTCTCTTCAAATGCCGTATTAGCACATTTTAATGAGCAATTGTCTGTATGTATCGCATGTGATGCATCTCCTTATGGGGTGGGAGCAGTACTTAGTCACATGAAGGCTGATGGGACCCAAGTCCCTGTGGCCTACTATTCAAGGACTCTGTCATTGCAGAGCGTAATTACTCTCAGATTGACAGAGAAGCCTTGGCCATAGTGGCTGGCATAAAGAAATTTCATGATTTCTTATATGGCCGCCACTTCACGGTCTACACAGACCATAAGCCTTTGTTGGATTTGTTTACTACAAACAAACAAACACCACACATTATTTCCCCACGTATGCTGAGATGGTCTATCTTCTTGTCAGCATATGATTACACTTTAATTCACAAACCTGGAAAAGAAATGGGCCATGCAGATGGCCTCAGAAGATTATCTCTAAAACAGATAGAGGCAAATCCTGCTCCTGCTACTAACATTCTCTCCATTCACGAATTGCCTGAATCTCCCCTCAATGCTAGGGATATGGCTGCAGATACTGCCACTGATCACACGCTTACACAAGTGCTGACATGGGTGTTATCAGGATGGCCTGACATGTGTCCAAATACTGAGTTTCAAAGCTTCTGGCAAAGGAAGCATGAGCTTTCCACTTTCAGAGGGTGCCTGTTATGGGGTAGTAGGGTAGTCATCCCAGCTTCATTGAGGTCTAGAATCTTGCTCTCTCTGCATGAGGGATATCCAGGCATAGTACGGATGAAAGCGCTTGTGCACAGCCATCTCTGGTGGCCTGGGCTCAATAAAGCTATCAAGGCCCAGGTGCATGGGTGCCAAGTGTGCCAACAGTCAAGGCCTGAAATGCCTCAGGCCCCAGTACATAGGTGGGAGGAAACACAAGCCCCTTGGTCAAGAGTACATATAGATTACATTGGGCCCTTTCAGGGTCAATTCTTCTTTCTCCTCATTGACAGCCATTCCAAGTGGTTAGAGGTTGTTCCTGTTTCCTCCACTACTACTACCAAGACCATCCAGGTGTTGAGAGGGATCTTCACCTCACATAGACTTCCAGATGTCCTGGTTTCAGATAATGGCCCCCAATTTACCTCTTTTGAGTTCCAGGCTTTTCTTCAGGCCAACTTGATCCGGCATGCATTCCATTCTACCCATCTTCCAACGGCCAGGCAGAGAGGATGGTGCGCACTACCAAAGATACTCTCAAGAAACTCACTTATGGCAGCTGGCATCACAGGTTAGCAGATTTCCTTCTTGCATACTGCTCCTGACTCTGGCATCTCCGGCACATACACAGGGGCTATGGGGTACTGGGGCACTTCTGCCATTCAGGCCACTCCAGCTGCTGGTCTTGGGCTCGAGGGACAGTGCTCCCAAGAGGAGTCCATTGTGGATTTGGGGAATTCCACCCCCCCCAAGGAATCCTGGTTTGGATTCAGAGGATCCAGCCAGTCAGCAACTGGGTGGGTCACCTGGGTCCTTGGGGCATCAAAGTCCTGGTCTGCCTAGCCTGGCAGACAAGCTGGCAGGCCAGGCACACTCACCGGCCATTAGAAGGTCACAGCGGGTCAAGGGCCCACCTAAACATCTTAAGGACTATGTGAAGTTTCTGTCAATTCTAAGGGAACCTTACTAGTCCTTAAACAAGATGCAGAACAAACACTCAGTGAAGGAGTGTTATCTTCAACTTATTATTTGTTGTATTTTCTTTTATAAGAATTATTAATGTAAGAGTGTGTGCAGGCAATTGTGATTCCACTAACCCCCAGTCCTTTGAACACATGTACCTGTGCTGTTACATCATAAGGTATATTGTTTTATCTGAGGGGGGGGGTTTGTTATGTCCTGAGCCTGTTGAAGCATTGTTGCAAATGGTCCCGGGCAGACCAAAAGCTGCTCGGGACCAGACTGGCTGTCACCAGCCTTGCATGCATGCACAAGACGTGAAAACAGCCGGATTTCTATTGGCTGACACTGTCCGGGTTTTGGACACTATAAAAGGCCTGCATGCCTTTTGCTGGTTGCTGGTTGTGAGAAGAGATCAGTAAAGGAAGCTTGTTCACACAATGTGTCTCCGGTTAATGCCTCGACCCTGCAAACATAAAAATACCCTTCCATTTTCCTAATATGCATGTGGAACCATGGTTGGACTCATCTGCAGTCCTCCCCCCATCCCCCCTACTTCTGCTGTTTTGCAGCCAAATTTATTTATTTACTTTGTGTGTTTTTATTAAATTTATGTGCCACCCATTTCATCAGAGATGATACTGAACAGCTAATAAACATTAAAACTAGTATACAGTATATTAAAATAATAAAATAAATAACAGTAATAAATACTTTAAAAAACAGGGAGGAGCAGAACACAAAGCACAAAGAGAGAGATGGGGTCTTTCCTAATCCAATTGCCACCCCCAGAAGGGGTAACCCCAGTTGAGGCTTCAGGCCAACTGGCAGAGCCAGGTCTTCAAGCCCTTATAGAACGTAGAGTTGTCTTTTATCCCAGCAGTTTAGTGAATATATTGTACTACTTGTCTAGGTCTGGTGGTCGCCTGCAAGAGAAAGTGATCTGCTCAAATCTTACCTGCATGGGCTGTGCTGACACAAAAACCCATCATTGGCGCAAGTCCCAGCCATATCAGGAACATCCTATTGGTGGCGTGAAGGACAACTTACGATTATGGCACCTGCAAGGCAAGGAAAAGGAAAATGAGGAAGGAAATATAAATAAAAGCTAGTGGGCTGGGCCACAGAGATAGTTCAAAGGCCAATCAGGAAAGCCTGATCATTGGACTCTGCCCCACATCATGCTGGGAATCTGTTAAGAAAGCTAGTTCATTTGTTGCTAAACTTTAATGCTGTGTATTAAACAATTTGCTCCTCTATGTGAGATCTGTACTGAATTCAGCCTTGCCTCCTCAAATTAAAGCGCCAGCTGTGACCAAAGGTGCCAGTTATCAGTTTAAATTAGTATAGCAGCTGTGCCATTTCCTTTAAAATGTTGACTTTTCTTATATACACTTTGATTTCAGATTAGTTTCCTGTAATACTTTGGGTACAGGATTGCCCTTGATGAGTTCCTTACAGCTACAAGTGGACTACATCCAGCTATTTTCTCCAGTTGTGGAACAATCCTCCTCTTGCACTTTTTGATCCATATTGTCCCTTGAGATCATCAAAGGATTTCATTTTGTTTTTGTTTTCTGTCAGGGATCAGAGGAACTATAATTCAACATCATTGACGTGTGCTGCACTGGCCAAATGTGGACTAAATGAGTTTCAGAAATGTCCTCATTTTGTTAGAATTAGATACCAACTGAAGCAGCTACCCTCCCCCATCCTTAGTTAATACAGAATACAGAATAACAGAATTTGAAAGGATTTGGAGATCTTCTAGTCCAACCCTGTCAGGCAGAAGATCCTATACCATTCCGGATAAGTAGATGTCCAATCTCTTCTTAAAAACCTCCATTCATGGAGCATCCACAACTCCTGAAGGCAAGCTATTCCACTGATGAAATGTTATCACCAACAGGAAATTTTTTCTTAGTTCTAGGTTGGGTCTTTCCTTGATTAGTTTCCATCCATTACTTCTTGTCCTATCCTCAGGTACTATGGAGAATAGGTCAATCCCTTATTCTCTGTGACAGCCCCTCATATTTGAAAACTGCTATTATGTCATCCCTAATCCTCTTAGTTAGACTAGACACACCCAATTCCTGTAACTGTTTATCATATGTTTTAATCTCCAGTCCACTAATCATCTTTGTTACTCTTTTCTGCATTCTTTCTAGAGTCTCAACATCTTTTTTGTATCATGATGGTCAAAACTGGATGTAGTATTCCAAATATGGTCTTACCAAAGCAGTATAAAGCAATACTAACCCTTCATGTGACCTTGATATTATCCCCTCTGTTGATGCAGCCTAGGACTGCTTTGGCTCTTTTGACAGCTGCAGCACACTGCTGGTTCATATTTTTTATTTTTATGGGAATGGATTTCAATTCCTTTCTGATCCATTGTAGCGCTCACACAAGCTCAATCTGAGGTCTAGGTGGGGGAAGCTGCCAAAAAAAAAAAAAAAAAAAAACAGGCTATAGCTGATCTCACAACAAAAGATGGAGGTTCCTATGCTCTCCTGAAGAATTTAGAAAGAGCCTGCATCATTCTCAAGCTGTGAAATGCTGTTTCCTTCAAAACTATGACTGTCTATCCCTATTTCCTCAGCATCAGAAGTAATTTAAGATTTATCTCTTGTTCTATATGCATTTTGTGCTTTTTCTTTATTAATCTTTTCTTAAAATTTGGGTAAACTGCCTTGATTATATGTGACTACTATAAATACTTTTTTTTAAAAAAGAGGAGGTGGGTGGAGATAAACTAAATAATCAAATGCCAACATGCCCTTTAATAAAGAAAAAATGAGCATGGCAACAATATTTGCTTTATTTTTCTTTTGATAAGTAATTGCCCTCTTTCTCTTTTGCACCACTAGCAACACTTAATTTCTTATTTATTCTGATGTAAAAGAATTAGGCAGATTTTCCTGGGGCCCTCCACAACTTCATGGTGCTACATGCTTTCCCCTGTGTCAAAGCAGAATCATGGAAGGAGATGGATTCTTTCTTTCTTTCCACCCCAAGGAGTTAAAGAAATTTAAGAAATGACTAGAACATGGACTTCCGGTTTGCCATCGCGGTGCTGCAGATGCTGGAAGACAAGCTCCATCTTTTGTGTCTGAATTCATCCCATTGGGGGCCCCCAGAAAGGGTCTAAAATCTCCCTGTAGGTGTGTCGAGCAAGGAGGTGACCCACACCTGATTGCGGGAAGGCAGCGGCCCTTCTGTTTGATGTGGGGCAGCCCTCCAAACCAGTGGGGGAAAGACCGGCCATATCAATATGGCCCGTCACTCAGCTGCTGACAGCCAAAGTCAAAACTACCACCAAGCACCTTTAAAGCAATGTGGATGAAACTGGGTGAGATCTGATCTTCTCTTTAAAACTTTAAATATCTTTTCCTGTAAAAGCTGCCCAAAATATTTTTCTCCCTGTGAGGAGAGAGGAAAGGGAACTTTTACCCCACCCTCTAACAAAAGCAGCAACTAATTACACAGGGGAATCAAAGCAATTATAAGAACAATTTTAATCTAATTGGATGTATATGCTTTTGAAACTTGGGGACTAAAAGTTTTCCTATTCTTACTGGAGACGTTTGTTTTTATCTAAAAAAAAAAAAGAAATAAGACTTGAAAAATTATCATAAAAACTTTGGACTTAAAAAGCTTTAAATGGCATCGGTGACATCTTTTGGCAAAGTATAGTATTACAACTTGTTATTGCCTAAAAGAGACTTGGCTTGAAGCCCAAACTCTAGAACAAACTCTTTTGACCTTGACAGATACTACCTGTGAAGAACTCAGCTGTAAAGAAGGAACTTCTGGGTGGCATATCTGGCCTGTTTGAACTATGAATCTAAACCTTTACTGATTTTCAGAGTTGTATGTGGGGAATTGCTTTCCTATTTCTTTACATGAGAAGCATATGTTATTATACGAGATGATGGAATACCTTGGACTATAAATTCTTACTTGGCAAACAATTCCCACTATAAAGACTACCTACAACACATGAAATATATGTTCCATACCCAGTTATAAAAAACAAAAAACTATTTTTAACATTTGATTTTAAAGTCTTCAACTTAACACATTATCAAGAGAATATAAATGAAGATCAGGAAAAAATCCTTTCTATGTTGAAATCAATATATGAAACCATTTTTTTAGCTGTGACAAAATAAGAGGCAACATAAAGGAACAAGATGCCAGCTTACATATACAAACCCAGATCTTGACTATAACCAAAGAACTAACAATACAGAAAATAATAGGAGAAATGGAACAACTAAACACTAAGACAGAGGATTCAGTTCACCAAGAGATCCAGCCAATGGAAAAATCAGAAAAGGGAGTGACAACACTGAAAATGGAAAAGACTTTTTACATAAATCAGAAGAAATTTGAGGAAAAGGAAGAACAGATTGAATGAAAGATAAACCTATCAGGACAATTTTGGGAAATTGGAATAATAGGGAGGCAATCTAATGAATACAAATGGGCTTGTTCTTCCAAAAAAACTGTAACCAAATGGTCTTTCTTATTTCAAATAATATATATAAAAATAGAGGGAGAACTATTTGATGATTCAAAAGTACTGACTTGGAAGGTTAGTTGGCAAAGAAAGAAAGCCAGAATAAGGCTGAAGGAAACTAGGGTTTTGATTTATTAGAGGAGATTTCTTATTACTGATTAGAGGATTGAATATGGTGGAAAATACATACTTTTTAGAAAATAAAATAACATTATAATTGAATAGTAAGATGTGTAATAAGACTAATAGACTTTTGGTTTAATATGGTGGAAAATAGATAACTTTTAGAAAACAGAACAAGACTATATACAAATAGATAAGATGTGTATTTAGAATATTAGATTTTGTTATGAAAAGGGAAAAAGGAAGGAGTTGAGATAAGGAAAACTTTGGTTACCTAAAGCTTTGAAATTATAAATACCAAATGTTAAGTTGAATATTGATGGGAAATTAAAGTTTGGGAAAAAAGCAATAACAGGACATTGATTGTATACAAGGATTGAATGTAAACACAATTAAGGTATGTATAAGCTAAAAATTATTGATACATGTAACAAAGATGTTTTTACTTAGTTGATAATAATAAGAACTATATTAGCCTAATATAAGATAGTAGATATTAACTTGAGATTTGTACTAAAGATTTATGCATGTTATTGATTAATCCAGTCACCATGTTGCTTTTTAAATACTTAATTGTAAAATTAGAAAATTAATAAAATATTATCCAAAAAAATGACCAGAACACAGATATCTTAAATAGGACTGTTGTAGTGTCCCTGATCAATGAGAAATGTAAATAGCTTTCTACCTCTTAAACTTTCAGCTGATAGAGCATTCTGTAATAATGGAAGCTCATTTTGCTGATTGGACCCTGATTGCTGGGATTCGCACGTAGAATCATATTAGGAAATAGATTAAATAGAACTCATGGAGCTCTTTGATTGAATTGGGTAACCAAATGATTACTATGAAGTGCAAATGACTTTTGTGTGGTCTCTTCTTGCTTTTTGTTTGCAAAGGTTAACATAGGCTAAAACTAATGTCTGTAATAAGAACTTTATGCTCAAATTTAGTCATATTTAATCATATCCCAATAAATCCCTGGAAATGATATTAGTTATATATTACAAGTCCAGTTGAATGCAATGGACTTATTCTATTTTGAGACTGGATCCATACAAATATAATTCAAATTATTTTGAAACTGATAATGTAATATATCCAAAAAGCAATTCTTCTGTCCATGTTGACCAATGAATGATAAGCACCAAAGTATAGTTTTAAGTGAATTCACCTAGTCTACCACAATGGCAGATGCAATTCAAATCTGGAACTAGTAGACTCCCTGCTTCCATTTTAATGCCAAACAGTACTTGCTCATTAAATTTACACTCCATCCAGTTTTTCTTTACTCATGAATGTCTCCTAGTGAAATAAACAAAGCATAATTAACTAAAATTACCATAACATATGGTTATATATGTCTGTCCAAATGACCCTTTGAAAAATGAGGCTATCATTGTTGGATGGTAAGTCTGTTAGAGCAGGGGTCCCTAACCCCCGGTCTGTGGACCAGCACCAGTCTGCGGCGTGCCAGAAACCAGGTCGCACAAAAAAGCGAAGCCCCATCCATGGGATGCAGTCAGCACACAAAACCACACTTCCTCCGGTCCATGGAAAAACCTCTCTCCGTGGAATCAGTTCCTGGTGCCCAAAAGGTTGGGAGATAACTGTATTAGATAATAACAATGAAATAGGCAGCTAGGTACAGCATCTGTGCTTCAACAGCAGAATACGTCTTATTAGGAACAGCCAATCAGAGTTCTGAGTTACTTCTCTGTAACTCAGAAGTATCTAACTTCCTAGTGCTGGAAATCCGGGGACAATAAGATCATATTATATAAGGGAATTCTAGTCCACAGAATGAATTCCACAAGTGATTTAAAAGGCCTCTATTTCTGGACCACAATATTCTTAGTAGTGGAACCAGCAGTATCTAACACAATGCTCTCCACTTTTTTCCTTTTCATTTCTAAGGCAGCACCACAGTTAAAATCATGATGTTGTACCATATGCGGCTTGTACTTCATAGGTATATGTTAACTCCATAGTAAGTAGGAATTTATAAACAATTAAATGTATTTCTCATACTGTATATGGAGCATTTTTTAATTTTCAGCAAGGGTGGAAGTTTCTGTCTAGAGAGCAGTCATATTGAAGAAAGATTTCTTAAAAAATACACAGCAAACTTAGTTGGTAAATATGGAAGACATTTTAACCACACTTTTCATGTATCTATGAACATTCCAATATTTTCAAAAAATAATACTAGGCAGAAATTAGCAAGGGGGGGGGTACTTATGCAAATATGAGCTATGTGCAAGGATATTTAATTCAGAAGTGATTGTCTCTATAGAAATAAAGCTCTATCAGAGACAGAGATTTCCAGAGTTCCGTTCTCTTCTGTGATCACTGTGTTGTAATATTTTTCCCCAATCAGGAAGCACACTCACCTTAAATATAATAGCAACTTTGAATTTCCCCTTTGTTTTAGCAGCTGAAACAGTCATTAGTCACCCCTTCATTCTAGTATATTCATTTTGCAGCATCACAGGTTGTGGGCCATGTATTTCCAGGATTATTTCACAGGACTGGAAAATATAGCTTTTGCAATACTGTAATCTGAAAGCTGATCTCCTGTGATCATAAATGCATAGAACATATAGACATGACCTGCTGAATGGGTAATTTTATGACTTATCTCTCTGCCTAGGTGTCTTTGCTTTCTTGAAAGTTCTATGGCAGGGGTCCCCAACTTGTGGACCACGGCCTGGTAGTGGGCCGTGGCCTACTGGCCACTCGGCCGTGGGACAAGCTAGCACAGCAGCCGGGTGCAAAAATGGGCCGCCGCCACACCTCAGGATGCTAAAATGGGCCGCTCACGCACCTCGGGGTGTGAAAATGGGACACCACTATGCCTCGGGGCATGAAAACGGGATGCTACCACTGCACCTCAGAGCGAGAAAATGGGGTGCCGTGCCTTGGGGTGCAAAAATGGCATGCTGCTGCCATCTCTCAGGGTGTGAAAATGGGATGACAACAATGTACCTCAGGACGTGAAAATGAGATGCCGCCACCGTGCCTCAGGGCACGAAAATGAGCCGCTGCTGCACTGCAGGGTGCAGAAACAGGGTGCTGTGCCACACAAGAATGGCACGGGGCTAGTATCACATGGGCAGTAGCTCCACCCCATTTACGGCGCACGTGCTCGCAGCCCTGTGCATGCACATGCACATGCACACATGTAAATTGCTTCCCCCTCCCTTTTCCTCCAGTCTGCCAACCGAGAAAGGTTGGTGACCTCTGATCTACAGCATAGGTGTCAAACTCGCCATGTCATGTGATGTATCGTGACGTATTGTGACTTTTTTGCATTGCCAGAGCTGGGGTGGGTGCAGTCTCCATATGATGCAACTGGCCCGCAGACCAGCAGTTTGACACCCCTGATCTATGGCATATTAAAGGCAAAATGTCTTGTGGGTTACATAAATTCTCCCCAGCTGTTTGAGGCAAGCAGTAACTGTTTCTTTAAGCCTGCAGGTAATCCTACCTACACAAAGCAATTTAAATGACTTCAAAGCTAGAACACCCATAAAAATTATCCTGCAGTCTTGGTGGTAGAAAGACTGTCTTGTTTCTTAGTTCCTGCTCCATCATGAATAATGGACCTTTGCCCATTATTTGTGATATCAACTGTGTAATGGTTTGCATTTTCACAGATTTGAGGCTAGGAGAGGGAGCATTTCCTTAGTTCCCAAAATCCCTAAAGTTTGAGGGGCTGTTACACAGAGGAGGGGGTTGACTTATTCTCCAAAGCACATGAGAGCAAGACAAGAAGTAACCGACGCAAGGTTATCAAAGAGACTACCAACCTATAATTAGGGAGAAATTTTCTGTCAATTAGAAAAGGGCTTTTCAACCTTTTCACCAATTGTATCACTTTTCGGATATGGCAATATCCAAATACCACCAGTCGCCTAGCAAGGTGTCAAAAACTTGATGACCAAAAAAAAAAAAAAGGAAAAAAGTGATAATACAGGTAGTCCTTGACTTACAACAGTTTGCTTAGTGACTGTTCAAAGTTACAATGGCATTGAAAAAAGTGGCCCCCAAGCCACAGCAGAGCAAGACACCTGCCTGCCCACCTGGTGATGCTCTTCCTCCTGTCTGAGGTTTCCATTGTTGTGAGCATTTCTGTTGAGGATTGGCAGTGGGGGTGGTGTGGGGTGTGTGTAGTTTTTATTCCCCCTGTCTGATGGGTGGTTGCAGCAGGTTTTGGTCACTTCACATGACCCTGGAACACTGTGACCATCATAAATATGAATCAGTTGCCACGCATCTGAATGAAAATCACAAGACCCTGGAAATAACGCAATATTCCAGCTGATTAGTGCTTCTTCAGGGCTCAGCAGAAGAGCCAGGATCAGCGCCGAGCTCCAGCTGGAGCCTGGTGCTGATCCTGGCGCTTCCACTGAGCCCTGACAGTCCCAAAGAAGCGCCGATCAGCTGGAAAGCGGCACTGATCCTGGTACTTCTGCTGAGCCCTGACAGTCCTGCAGCTCCAGCCATCTCTCACTCAGGCTTGTGCGGTGCTGCCACCAGTTCAGCTCATTCCCCTCCCCTGCTACCACTTTTCTAGGATGGTCGCATACCACCTGCCATGTGCCAATGTACCACAGGTGGTACCCGTACCACTGGTTGAAAAGCCCTGAGTTAGAACAATCAATCAGTGGAATGGCTTGCCTTCAGAAACTGTGGGTGCCCCATTACTGGAGGTTTTTAAGAAGAGACTGGACAGCCATTTGTCTGAAATGTTATAGGGCACAGGTGTCAAACTCACCATGTCAGGTTTTGTGTTATGACAGTGGTTCTCAAACTTTCTAATGCCGTGACCCCATAATACAGCTGTCCATGTTGTGGTGACCCCAGGGGCGTGGCCGAGTGGGTATGGCCACTGAGTGGGTGTGGCCACTGAGTGGGTGTGGCCACCGAGTGGGCATGGCCAAGTGGGCGTGGCCACCGCGGGCCCCACTGCCGCAGCAGATGCACAGCTGCCCTTCCTTTTCCTCGACGCAACCTTTCGCTTGCCCCAGTGACTCCCTCCCCTTTCCGGGGTCCAGGCATACCCTCTGGAGCCCCGGCGTTTACGACTGCATGAAGCGCAAGGTGCCCACGTAATCCTGCTCGGTTGACACAGAGGCGAAGACGTAGCTGGCGGTCTGTATCCTTTGCCGGTTCCAAAGAGAGAGCACTGGTGCCAGGGGCCACTGTCCCCGCCGCCGCTGCCACCGACGGCTCAGATACCGACTGCACTTCCATGGCTCCTGCCTGCCTCAGCTTCGAGAAGATCATCCTGACCCCGCTTTCCTCACTCTGTGGCTGGCTTTAGGTGCCCTTCATCCCCGAGGCGCATGCCAAACGCACCACAAGGATCGAGTCTCTTGAGCTCGACCTACCAGCAGGAGCGCCGCACTGGGACATGGCGAGGAGGCGGCGTCGGCGGCTAGGAGGAGCAGAGCACAAACAGCGCTGAATGGAGAGAAGTGTTTCTCTCCATTCAGCACTGTTTGCGCTCTGTTCCTCGTAGCCGCCGCCGCCTCGCCATGTCCCAGCACGGCGCTCCTGCTGGTAGGTCAAGCTCGAGAGACTCGATCCTTGTGGTGCATTTGCCGTGCCCCTCGAGGATGGAGGGCGCCTAAAGCTGAGCGGGGAGTGGAGCGTGCGCCAGCAGGAGCACCGCGCTGGGACATGGCGAGGAGGCGGCGTCGGTGGCTATTAGGAGCAGAGTGCAAACAGCGCTGAATGGAGAGAAGTGTTTCTCTCCATTCAGTGCTGTTTGCGCTCTGCTCCTCGTAGCCACCGCCGCCTTGCCATGTCCCAGCGCGGCGCTCCTGCTGGTAGGTCGAGCTCGAGAGACTCGATCCTTGTGGTGCGTTTGGCGTGCGCCTCGGGGATGGAGGGCACCTAAAGCCGAGCGGGGAGTGGAGCGTGCGCCAGCAGGAGTGCCGCACTGGGACATGGCGAGGAGGCGGCGTCGGTGGCTACGAGGAGCAGAGCGCAAACAGCGCTGAATGGAGAGAAGCGAGTGGTGAGTGGAGCGCGAAGGGACTTGACCAGGGCAGTGGGCGGAGGGGAGGGTCGGCTCCAGAGGCGGAGGTGGCGCTCAGAAGTGAGGGAGGGGGCGGTGGCGAGATGAGCCCAAAACAGTAGTCTGGAGAGCGCAGCAGGCGGCGAGGGGAGAGGCCGGAACAAAGAGAGAAGCGGCTGGGAAGCCGGAGAAGCAGGGAAGATGCGGGGATTTCTACGATAGGATGCAAAAAAAAAAAAAAAAACCCTTGCCTTGGCACGTTGGTGTGCCTTTGCCCTTCCGACCCTAGGAGAAGTTGGCTTGCAAACTTGTTTGCGGTCGGTTTCTCAGTTTGGGAGATTGCGTGCGTGTAGAATGCCATGCAGTACAAAAACGAGTAAGCTTTTTGTCCGCTTTATTGGATAAGAGGGGGAAGCCATTCTCTTGCGGGATGTTTCTTGCACGATTGGTTGCTGCATTTTGCTGCACGGAACTCTTGTTCCGCAAAGGCTTGCATGGAGAAGCAGTGGCTGCTTCCTTTGCAGCCAGCCAGGCTAAAAAATCTGGGAGTCCCACCATTTTTCTGCAAGCAACGGACAAAATCCTTCTCACCTGGAACCTACAAATTCGGGACATGTTTAGCACAATGGGAAATAGTGAGAAATTGATGCACAAAAGTAATTTGGGGCTCATGTTGCTTTGCGATCCTTGACGCTTAGAGAGATAAGTAAGCAAGGATTTTTGATTCATTTGTTTAACTTTAACAAAACGAACTACAAACTTAAACTCCACTGAAATAATTAGAGAGTACCCGTATACGCCGGAAAATATGGTACATATATTCCTCTGCCAAGCAGAGGAAGCTCAGCGGCAGGCCAGAGAGGAAACTTACTGTTTTTAGTTGTTTTCTCTCTTGCTTTCCGCTGCTTGCTCTCTCTCGCTTGTCCTCTGTATTGCTTTCCTCCATGTGCTCCGAAACCGAAACTTCCTAACTTTAAATAGAAAAAAGCTGCGCATGCGCAAAGAGGAGGGAGGCAGGAACGGCACTTTCTATAGCCAAATAAGAGGAAGTAGAACAGTTAGAGAAAAGGGAAAAAAATGGCGGACAGCGTGGTTTGGCGACCCCCGTGAAATGGTCGATCGACCCCAAATGGGGTCGCGACCCATAGGTTGAGAACCGCTGTGTTATGACATATCGTGACTTTTTTCACATTGCCAGAGCTGGGGTGGGCATTGCCTCCCATGATGCAACCAGCCCATGGGCCGGCAGTTTGACACTCCTGGTATAGGGTTGCTTGGGGGGGGGGGGTTGAAGTAGAAGACCTCCAAGGTTCCTTCACCAACTTGGTTACTCTGTATTCTATAAGTCTGTCCCTAAAGATGGGGTTTGATACTATCAGTACCAAAGATATTGTTTAATATAGACATATCCAACCTGTGGTCAGAGGCTACATGCAGTCCTAGACAGCTAGTAAGCTACAAGATTGTCAGTTTTTAACATTATTATGTGCACTTACAGATAGTCTTCTACTTATGACCATAACTGAGACCAAAATTTCTGTTGTTAAGCAATACAGTTGTTAAGTGAGTTTTGCCCCATTTTATGACCTTCCTTTAACAGTTGTTAAATGAATCAATGCAGCTGTTAAATTAGTAACACTGTTTTTAAATGAATCTGGTTCCCCTATTGACTTTCCTTGTCAGAAAGTCACAAAAGTGATTACATGACTGCAATCGTCATAAATAGGAGCCAGTTGCCAAGTGTCCAAATTTTGATCATGGGGATGCTGCAAAAGTTGGAAGTGTGAAAAATGGTCATAGGTTGTTTTTTTCAGTGCTGTTGTAATTTTGAACAGTCACTAAATGAATGGTTGTAAGTTGAGGACTACCTGTGTATATTTTAACTATATTATATATTTAATGTATTGCTCAAGACAGTTCCTCTTCACCGAATGCAGCCAAAACAACCCAAAAGTTTTAATACCATCAATACCAAACAGATTAGGAATTAGTGTGAATATTTTTTTGTCCTAAATGTCTAGCACAATTTTAGATTTCGCATTTTAAACTTCCCATCCTATTTTCTGTAACATCTGGAAAACAGTTCTGGGGCAATTGAAAGCTTGCAAATGCTTTGGGGACACTGTGGTTGACTGAGGTAACCCAGAAATTGGGACACAAATCAAGTATCATTTATATAGAGAGGACCTACCCTCATTCTCTTTCCCACCAAAGTCTTACTAAGGAGACAGGTAGCAGTTGCTGCTTTAAAACAGGGCCTCTGTGGGCTAAAGAAAATGCAAGATGACACACAATCCAACCAGATGGAAACACATTTTATAAAGGTTTGTCTCACTTATTCTTGGATGGCAGAGGAGTTGTATGCCTCCTAAAGATTCCAGAAATCTTTTTATTCTTTCCAAGCCTGTGGAAGATTACCAAAAAATAGATAAAGGTACTTGGGACTCCATTTATTTATTGAACTGGCCTGTACAGAAAGACTTGGATTGAGAACAGCAATTTGGTGGTCAGCACTCTCTCTGGATGCCCACCCCAGATGTTCCTATAGAAAAATGAGTACTCACCTCCCTCCTGAAAGCAGCGGATTTGCTGGTGTTTGCCTGGGCTTCCACAGATCTTATATAATCCCCTGAATTACACAAACAACTTCCCCCTTTTCAGTATAGTACAGATGCTGTACCTGTTGTTTCTGCACTGTCGCTAAGCTGGTTGGCTCAGTGTCAATCAACAGGAGCCGCCCAGAGGAATTCAGCCCTGCTCTCAGACTCTGTTGACATTTGAAGGGAGATTCCTTGAGTGCTCAACACAGGGATCTGGCACAGTTCTGCTGGGAGTCACAATGAGGGCACCAGGAACAGCTATGCAGGAACTTGCTTGCCCCTCTGGAATTGAGATGGGTGTGTCAGGCCTATTGAGTGTGGTAGAGGCTTGGTTTGCTAAACTCCCTCAAAGTCGCATGTATGAGAGCAGGATAAAGAAGGGTTCTTTTTGATGCTGTGTTTAATGTTTGCAAGTCAAGGCATCACCTGCCTTCCTTCTTCACTAGCTCATAAATATTTCTGTGTTTTGTGCGGAACACCTTTCTTTTACTCCTGATTCCTTGTTCCTGAAACCCAACTAAGTCACAAACTTTATTTTCAATGTTGGTTAAAGGGAGTAGGAATTCCCCCAGCACAAAGCAAGGTTTATTAACAGAAGGTCCAGTGATTATTAATTTAAGGAAGTTAAACATTACCTGGTCCACGGATGTCCTTCATTGGACAAGTGAACATTTTTAAATAAATTCCAGCTCTTGCGTCTCCTCACCGGGCCTCCAAAACCTCCAATCCTCATGCAGAGTTTTTTTTTCCTATCCCTACAACAGTCTCCCAGTATAAATAGATCAGCAAAATAAAATGGTGGTGATGGCAGGTGGTAGGTGGATGGAGACAGTCAGAACTGGAGTTAAAGAGTCTTTGGAAATGAATTAAATGGAAGGAGTTGATGTGAGGGACTTTCAGCCTTTGCTAAATTAATGTATGGCCTTTATTAAGGATTAATGACCTGTTCTGCAATAGGACGTGAGAGGAACTGCTCTTTGCCAAATGAAAATCAGATTACAAGATTCATTTTAGGCTACTAGAGATAGAATGTGGGTGTAGGGCTTACAGCTTCCTTGTCAACTTTAGCAGGTCATAGCTAACCAAAAAGGTTTCCTTTAGGAGCAAACAATTGGTTGAAGGCCCTGAGTATAGGACCTTTGCAAACATAATCAAGGGTGATGATGATACTCTGAGTTCCAGGAAAATAATGACATACGCAGAAGGAGCACTTCTTCTCCCCCTTCTCTTTCCCAAGTAAAGGATCAGTACAACTCCTGTCCTGTTTACTATCTGAACTGATATATAATAATTCACCCACATATAGTAATTAAAAAAAACTAGTATACATGTTCTAATGACTATTTTGCACATATTAGTAAACTTACTGACTGAAACCACAAACTGATAATTATATTTAAGTTAGTACTCACAGATACAGTAAGGACAAACATAACATTTATTCAATATTGTTTAAATATCCTATATTAATACTTGTCATGAAATAGGGATAAGCAGAAACCAAGGATTTTAATGTGCACTAATCAGCAATTACCCACCCCAATTCTGGTCTTGGTCCCTTCCATCCCTGAGCCTCTGATTATCTCCAACTCACCACAACTACCTATTTCCTCCTTCTCTGTCTTTTGAATGTCCTGTAACCTGGGGATGCTGCAGCCATCCCAGCCCAGTCCCAACCAAAAATGTCCTGGCCACTCTGCACTCTGAGACCCCTGCTGCCCTGTGCTCTGCTGCTCCAGCTCACCTTCACCATTTTCTTGCTCCTGCTGCTGACAAGGCACACTTGGCTGGGCTGGGCTAGGTAGGGCTTGATCAGCAGCTGGACAAGGAAATAGCAAAGGTGAACTGAGGCTGCAGAACTCAGGGCAGCAGGGGTTTCAAGGGCAATTGTGGCTGAGACTGGGCTGGGCTAGTTGTGGCCTCCCAGAGCATGGCAAGCCAAACCATAGTTCTGTGGCTGTTTGCTGTCCCACAGGTAGGCTGCAGGGTTGCCAAAGAGCAGAAATGGGGGTGAGATAGCTGTGTGTGGGGGGGGGGGGAGTTGAAGTGATCTTGCAGTGATAAGTGCAGACTGACTGCCAAGCATCTGAATTTTGATCATGTAACAAAGGCAAAGGCCATAACTTCAATTATGGTTCATGTCCAGGTTTTTTTCAGCAACTCTCAACTTTGAACAGTTGCAGAAGGAATGGTGGTAAGTCAAAAACTTCCTTTGGTTGCATAATCATGGCAAGGTCTGCATCCCTCCTTCTGAAGTGTTTCTACCTTCATGACTCCCCTGAACCTTCTTTATTTCACATTATTTTAACTTCAATAGTACCAAAATGGATTATGGGAAAAGAGTAGGAAAATCAGCCCAGAGGTTCCCTGGCCAGAACCTGAAATCAAGCCCACCTCATTCCTGGTCCAGTGCCCCAATTGGAAATTTCCTGGCTGATAGCAAAGCCAAAACTCATTCAGTTTATCTATAATTACTGGCACACTTAGAAATCCCATTTGATAATTAGGCAGAATAGATACAACAGCAGAGGCAGAATAGGGATTAGCAAGAGGACAACAATGTCCATGGCCCATTGTTTGGGGCTGATTCAAGGATGAGCGGGGAGCATTTTAATTCAGCAAACTTAAATGAATCATCTCTCCAAGATTCCAGGAAAAGTCTTTTTTCCAAGGTTCCAGAAGTTGTTCAGAGATCTGTTCTGCCACTGAATGTGTGGATATATTTACACTAGAGTTATTCATTAATTTTCTTTTGAGATTCCCATAAACTTCTTCCTTCTCATGTGTCCTCATGAGACTGCACTTGAGATTCACCCTTAACCACATTGGTATAAAGTACAGTAATGTTTTTCCTCTTATTCCAACATAGGTTTAACATAAATACAAACTGACATGGTGCCCTACTCACCTTTGTATTGGTAGCATAGCCAAGTGACCCTAATAGGTAGAATCATCCTGGTGTGGAGACATCTCCCCTCTGATCCTTGGGTTACTCTACTTTGAGCTGGGGGACAGTCCGGTTCTTTCAAACGTGGCTCTCACCTTCCCCCACACATATCTTCCAGTCTCTTAGTTGGCTCAGAAAGTTGAGACAACTTTAGTTGTGAAATGCTGTCTTCTTCTCACACTAATCAGCTATTGTTTGGGCTCCTTTTGAAGAAACTATAATGCTGCTCCAGAAGAAACATGGGGTTAAGCACTACTCATCTCCTTCTGAACATATGTTTAGTGTTTGAATGACTTTTGTGTGGAATGATCTTATATAAAGCACTAGTACAAAATCAGGGATGTTGTAAGGAATGACTCATGTCAAAACCATGAAGAACAGCTGCAGGACTTGGGTTTGGCTAGTCTAAAGAAAAGCAGAAATAAGGGTGATATGATAGCAGTGTTCCAGTATTTGAGGGGCTGCCACAAAGAAGAGGGCATCAAACTATTCTCCAAAGCACCAGAGGGCAGGACAAGAAACAATGGTTGGAAACTGACCAAAGAGAGAAGCAACCTGGAATTAAGGAGAAATTTCCTAACAGTGAGGACAATTAACCAGTGGAACAGCTTGCCTTCAGAAATCGTGGGCGCTCCATCACTGGAGGTTTTTAAGAGGCTAGACCAGTGGTTCTCAACCTGTGGGTTGGGACCCCATTTGGGGTCGAACGACCATTTCACGGGGGTCGCCAAACAACGCAGTCCACCATTTTTTCCCCCTTTTCCTTAGCTGTGGTACTCCCTTTTATTCTATTGGCTTTTGAAAGCCAATAGAATAGACTCTCTGGAATAGAGTCTAATTCTATTGGCTTTCAAAAGCCAATAGGAATTGTCCAGGCTGTCTCTGCCCTGCTGAGCCCGCCAAAAGTCCCATTCTGCAAACGGTGCTGCACCAGTTGAGTAGTCCTCGACTTACAACCGGTTGAGTAGTCCTCAACTTACGACCGGTTGGGGGTCATGGCATTAAAAGGTTGAGAACCACTGGGCTAGACAGTCACTTGTCTAAGATGGTATAGGTCAGCGGTGGTAAACCTTTTAGAGACCGAGTGCCCAAACTGCAACCTGAAACCCACTTATGCATCGCCGGGTGCCAGGGGCGTGACTACCGAATGGGTGTGACCAAGTGGGTGTGGCCACCAAATGGGTGTGGTCACCAAATGGGCGTGGCCAAGTGGGCATGGCCACCTCGACATTGCTCCTGGGGAGAGATGCCTGTGGGGACCAGGCAGGATTGGGGGTGATCCAGGGGTTCTCTGGCGGTTGAGGCAGTGGATAGGAGGCTCGTCCTGCAGGGTGAAGTGAGGCAAGGGAGGGGGCAGGGCATGGGTACCATTGCTGTGGGGAAAGGCAAGGTGAGGCAGGGGCTAGGGTAGGTTGCAGACAAAGAGGGGCTCCAGTGAGGAGGAGGTGGAAGAGGATTTAAGCAAGCTTAGCAACCAGAGTGGGGATTCCTGCCCCCCAAAATAAATGTACTTCATGGGTATCCTTAAAGCACGACAGAAGAGACCAAAACCTGCCGCAACCACCCAGCAGATGGGAGGGGAATTAAAAACCAAACAGCTCCCCCCACCAATCCTCAATGAAAGCCTCAGACAGGCAGGCAGGCGTTTTGCTCAGCTGATGGCTTGGAGAAGGGTAGCTACACCCCCTCCCCAACGCTGCCCTCTCATGAAAGCAGGCTGAAAACTCCAAAAAGCAACAAGGAAAAAAAGTTAAAACAGAAGAGTATCACGTGATGGTTTTCTTCCCCACTTCCTTCTAGCTCAGTGTTTCTCAACCTTGACAATTTTAAGGCATGTGGACTTCAACTCCCAGAATTCCACAGCCAGCATTGCTGGCTGTGGAATTCTGGGAGTTGAAGTCCACATGCCTTAAAATTGTCAAGGTTGAGAAACACTGTCTAGCTGTAGGCTAAATATGTAAAGACCACAAAAGAAAAAACTTGGCTTTCTTTCATTTTAATTCAGAAAGAAGGAATGGGAGGATTGGGGGATTGTTTCAAAGGAAGGAAAAGAGGGGCTGGGGGAGCGCAGCAGGAGGACGGCTGTGCTCCCCCAGATGGTGTGAAGCTTCTGGCTATGCAGGGAGGCATTGGGGCACATTCTTTTTAAAAGAGCAAAACGAGGCAAAAAGTAAAAATCCCCCACTCACTGGGGCAGCTTCAGACACCAGCCGCCCCCCCCCTACCATTGCCACTGCCTATGAGGCTGGGTAGCCAGCTGAGGCAAGAAAGACCGCCCCAGCCATCATTAATGCTGTGCCACTGCTGCATGTATTTTAATGCATGTTTACCCTGCCTTTAAATGTGGGGCCAAGATTTACAAAAAGTTAGTAAATAATAAATAAAAACAGGCTGCTTTCATTTGAACCATAGATTATAGTGGGGACCTGGAGGGATTTTCTTTCAGTGAAGATGAAAGAAAATATATAAAAGAGAGGGAATAAAAAGCAAAGCAGAAAGGAATAAAAAGAGTGAGAAATGGCATTGGAGGTTATAGGTTTCCTGGATCAGAAATAAACAGAATAATTAAATCAGTTTTAAGAGAATAAATGGCAATAAATAGAAGTATCAAACCAGTTTTAAGGGAAAAAAAGGAAATAAATGGAAGTATTAAACCAGTTTAAACAATAAATGGAAGAATCAAACCAGTTTTTAAAATATCAGCAAACACAATGAATGCTTTAACCAAATTTTTGTAGCTTGGATGTGATAGCCTCCTCATATTTGTGCAGTTGTGCATTAGAATAGCACAAAATGTTGGTTTCAAATAATTTTACTGTGCAACTGATAAACAGTATAGCAATGCAAAACTGTCAGGATCCAAACTGTTCATTATCACAATTTTTTTCTGGGCTTTTCCCCCCTTATATTTTGTTTAGTATATTCTACATATGGTAGTATTTTGCAGGAGAATATTCTTACTGATGTTTCTTTAAGCAAGAATACTTAAAGCTAAAGTTATAAACTTTCCTTAGGCATTATCCGGATATAACAGAGATAGTATTTTTGAATAGGTTTAAGGATCAAAAAAGTGCGGGAGACTCAAGGAGTAATTCAGGGCAGATGGAAGGACAGCAAATGGCTCTTCTATGGCAGAGAGTACAGCCAGTTCACACTTGCTCCAAACTAAAGACCATTACAAACGATAATTTGAAATCCGACCATATGTGAGAATCTCCCACCATCCACCTTCTCCACAAACTCCCTCATTACCACCCTTCCAACTGTTAATGACGAAGCCCTGCCCATTCTCCTTGGGCCCCTCTCCTCCCCTTCCTTTAGTGTTTGGTGCATGAGCATTGAAGGCAGGCGCAGTGTGTGAAGGCCAGTTCGCAGCTGTGTGGCCAGACTACATTTCCGGGGTGGCAGACACCATGCAAGACAGGAAAGAGAATACAGCAAGCCGAGGAGATTGGCCCAGGGGTGTTCAGGCCACTGCTACCTTTGATGCTGGTAGTGCTCCTGCAGGAGGCTGCAGGGGAAACTTGTGCCGCTGCTGCGTCTTGTTCTTGCTGGCGAGGTGTATTGGATTGCAGCCACATGTCCGGTCAGAGCTTAGAACCAGGCCTCCTGCCATCTTTGCCTCGTAGCATCACCACACTGTATCGCTCTTGTCGGGTCATGGTGTCTTGCCTCTGTCTGTTTCTTAGCGGGTCTGGAAGGCTTCACCTGGTTGCTTCAGGGCCGAGTGGGGGACCTGGTAGGTGCTTCTCCCTCTCGGTAGCTTTAGATTTGCTCCCAAACTACATGCCCTGCCCTTCGGCGCCACCACCAAACTACCTTCTGCGCTGCTGGTGTCGCTGGAGCCTCCCGTGCTAACCGGGCTCCTGATGACCAGCTGTGCGGTGGCCTCTTTCCGGAGCTGCTGGCATGGCCGGGCCAGGCGGCACCACACAGTGGTCTCAGCAATCAACTGTGCGGCGGCCGCCATCTGGAGCTTGCTGGCTTGGCTGGGACCACTCGCCTTCCCCCCCCCCATGAATGTCGAGCCCACAGGGGCTTGACAGGTGGGCTGAGTGAGGCGGGCTGTGAGATGAGAAATGGCAGTGCCGGGCACCGCAAGATGCCAGCACTGGCGGGGTGTTCCGGGGCCGCTGGGCCGGGCTCTTTGGCCTTGGCCTCCCCCAGTGGCTGCCACCTCGTCTGCTGTGGCCAAGTGGCACAAGCTCAGTGGCAGGCCAGAGACGGCACAGGGCGGGCTGCACGAGGGGGGCTGGCTGCAAGATTACGAGAAATGCCAGCGCCGGGATCACAAGATGCCGTGCCAGTGGGGTGTTCCAGGGCCACTGGGCCAGGCTCTTCAACCTTGGCCTCCCTCGGTGGCCGCCACCTCATCTGCTGTGGCCAAGCGGTACAAGCTCAGAGGCAGGCTGGAGACAAGGCAGGGCATGAAGTGAAGCAAAACTTACTGCTTTTGCTCGTGCTGTCTTTCGCTTTCGCTTTCTGCTACGTGCTCCGAAACTTCCCTCTTTTATAGTACCCTGCAGCATGCACACAGCGCAAAAGAACTGCACATGTGCAGAGAGGAGGGAAGCGGCAATGGTTTGCATGCCATCAGGGACGGCTCTGCGTGCTCTAGTGTTTTTAAAGTAATCAATAGCCTATATTTGATAAATGTTAAAATTTAAAACATAAAATAAAAACATATTTTAAAATTCTTTTTATTTTAAATCTTCATCAGATTGCCCTCTTCTTGGCATAAAAAAGTTATATGCCTTTGACCTACCCTATTGCACAAAAACATGGCTTATGGAACTATGAAAATATAATTAAAAAAATAAACAACTCTTTGTTGAAGCTTTGGCAGATCAGATTTTTTTCAAGGAATGACTCTGTAAGGTCCCAGTCCCTTACTTGAACTTGAGATACCATATCAATCTAATCAGATAACCCAAGCGGAGACTTCTTGATCAAGCAGCACTTTATTTGATCAAATTAAGCAGCTGGGTGGCCAACAATCTGGAACGCTGGCAGAGTTATATCCAGAAATGCCACGCCTTAGAAAGGTGATAGCATTGCTTCATAAACTTTGTTAGCCAATGAAAATCAGACAACAGAGCTATTACATTGTAAGAAATATATCAATCACTCCTGTACACTCCCTTATTCCCTCCTTCAGTATATCCCATCCATGTGCATATTTTCCACACTCCCATAAAATTTCTCTGGTGCAAAAGCTGATTACAAAAAGCAAGAAAGCAACAGTTAGACTAAACAAGTTCCCTTTGTTCCAGAACCCTTCAACTCCAAGCAGGATCTATTTCTCTGCTAGCAGAACAGATGTTACTCTCCCAGCAGAATGTATACCCCAAAAAAGAATTTAGAAACTTATTATACATTCCAGCATTTTATTATGTTGAAGGAAAAGTCTTCATCATGGTTCAGTCCAAGACAGGAATAAACAACATGGCGACTGCTTTAGAAAGAAGATTGCAGTTTATTGAAGAGGAGAGCCAGACAGAAAGATGGCTCTGGAAGAAAAGAGAGAGAGAGCACATGTAGAGTGGGTTTTTATACCCTCTGGGGTTCCTGAGGTTATTTCCTGTTCCTATTTGAGGTTTTGTATTTCCTGTGTCATTTATTTTGACCTGACTCTGAGTGTGCCCTTTGGCATCTGTGGGTTAATCCTATTATGTCCTGTCTTAGAATTTGGGTGGGGTATGTAGATTTTAGGTGTCTTTGTCTTCCTAAACTTCTAGCTGGGGGCGTCCAACCTTCCTGGATTATTTACATCTGCATTTCTACAGAGCTAGTTTCAGCTTGGGGGAGGGAGACTTGGGGATATTAAGAAAAAACTGGGCATGCTTTTCTGCCTCTTTTAAGATTCTTTGAGGAAACATAATATTCTCCCTTTTAATATTTCCTTCTCTGGGGAGCTGACTTCCCATAAATCCCCCCTTTGTGCCATAAGTGTGTGAATGACAAACTTACTGGCACAAGATTAAAATTGATCTGGTTAGGGAGGCATGGTAAACAAGCTTTAAACTGTTAAGCCCAAAAATAAAAAAGAGGGGAAGAGACTAATGGAGGCAGCAGAAAAAGATCCCTGCAGTGGCTCCCAAAAGGGGAGCTTTCAACCCATAAAGGTCTAAAAGTCAGGGGGAAAGTTCTGTTAGATGGAAAAGAAATTTATATTGTCCAATTTCTGTGCCAATCATTTTCAAATGTTGGACGTCACTTTGAGCTTCCAGTCAGGTTTGCACATTCCTCCCAAAATTCTTCACAGCCATGGTTTGCCTCATATATAACCTCTGGCTACCCATTTTCAAAGGGTTGTTTCCTGCCTTAGCTCTTAGGTCAGTGCATCCAGGTTTGTGATGTCCAATTGCAAGTCAGGCTATTAAATTTTCTTAAATTGCACATAGTGAGCCCTAGGACTCCCAATCTGAGTCCACCAGTGCAAGATATCCAGGGCTCAGGTTTTTAGATCTCTTTCCTGCTATTTCCCTAGTCAGGGCATATGAATTACAAATTGCCTGAGGGGGCCTGGTTCCCTCCCCCTTAGAATTTGCAGGAAGTTGTACATGCAAAGCTTTGGAGCCATAGAGCAAAAACAAGCCTGGGGAACTTTACTGAAGGTATGTGGAGGGGATAGACTCAGTGTGATTATGAATGGTGTGTGTGCATGTGTGTGTGTAGCTGCTTATATAAAACAGGCATTACAAGCATCCTGCACAAATTTTCCCTCCCACCAGGCAGAAGTCCAAGGTGTTCAGTACTTGCTGTGCCAACTATTCCCAAATGCCATCACTTCAACTGCTTTATTACAATACAAATGGGGCAAGAAAGAAAACCTTACAATGAGTTTCCACCCTCCCCCCATAGTCTTCCTAATTTTCTTCTGAGGCTTCACGTGGGGACCAATAGCTCCAGGATTCCTTCCTTCCTTTGTAGCTTTTACAGGCATCTGGGAAAATGGTAGGACTTGGGAAGATCTGTTCCACTTTGGTTGCATGGTGGCTTTTTAGTGGATGGCTGGATTCAAAATCCAATTCCATGGCTCAAATGGATGGAGGCAGCATCTGGGTCAGTGTGCTTTGCTTCCAAAGGTTGGGGGGGGGGTCATCTGTGTAGGGCTGAAAGACATGAGAACAAGATTTCCTCCCCCTTTTCTGGGGGGATTCTCCCAGGAGAGGCAGACAAAGGCATGGAGAACAGAGGATAAGAAAAGGAGAAGTAGAATTGGAAGGGGGTAGCTTGCAATCAGAGTTTGAAAAGAAACAGATAAGATGGGGTTAAAGAAACAGATAAGATGGGGACAACATAGATGAGGACAAAAGAGAGACTGGGTTCTGGTAAAGAACAACAAAATGAACTGAACTGAACATCTGTAACATATTAAAGAGGACTTAAGGAGTTGCAACTTGAAAAATGCTGGTCATGTTTCAGGAAAAGGATAGACAAATAAAACCCATTTACAACATACAGTAAACGCAAGAGTGAAACTTTTTCAGCAGATGAACTTAAAACATTCCCTCCTGTTAACTTTGGGCTGTTCTTAAGAGTACACAGAGAGAAAGGAAATAATATATATTTTTCTTCACTCTGTTTGTTGGCCAGACAAACAGAGTAAGGGTATTTTATTTTTGGTGGCTTATTTTAAGCAGAATTTCTAGCAGAATTTTTAAATTCTTTTCTCTTTGGATTAGAGACAATTAACAGTCACATTTACCTCACACACAAAGACTTTGACATACATATATACACAAAGACAAGAGAACAGAAAAGGAAACAGAATCTTTAGTTCTACACACCCTAGTCATTCCCGCCATAAATCTCAGTTAACTCAAATTAGGGAAGGCACAAATCTTAAACATACCACATGGTTGCATAGAAAGAGAGTGAAAGAAAATCACTATTCTATATTTTAATTTCCTTTTAAGTACCTTTATTTAGCCAAATTCGTTTCCCAGCAAAACCCTGAGCAAAGCCTATTCTTCACAAATTTGTCTTGCTCGCTTCTTTTTCATACAATTCAGGATAGGCACTCACCTCTTGTTCCACGCCTTGAGCATATCTCCAATGGGTGTCCTAATTCCAACCCTCGAACTACAGCTACCCATCTTCCCTTTATGATGTGGGGTTCAATCGGCTTAGTCGGGTCATAGAGGCACTGCCCAGCCACTCTTAGCAACACTATCCTTGCTGCCCTGCTGTCACTTTTCAGACCAAAAGGGGGTCTGGGGAGGACCTGTGGCTTTCTGCTCCAACAGCTACAGGTGCCTCCTTCTTCCTCACCCGCCTTCAGTTTTCGGACTCAGAAGGAGTCTGGGAGGACCTGTGCTTTGTGCACTAGTAGGAGCCCCTCATGCAGATGGGCTTTGCTTACAGAGCCTTACCAGCTGGTTGTCCAAATCCAATTCTCTCATTCACTCATTCCATTTGCACACAGCCTCTCCTTTTTCCCTAAAAAAAGGCCCTGCACTCTGGCCAAACCCCCATGCTTTCCAGGGTCTGCCACTTGAACAGATCCTTTCTGCTGTTAGGAAAGGCCAGAGGGAGCAAAATCCAACTGTGATTGAGAAAAGGATCTTCTCACTCTCACACACAGAAACATACACACATTTCTCTCACTCCCCTGAGCTTTAAAGTTAAATTTTAGAGGTACTCACCTTTATCTTCTTTCCAAAGCAGCCCTTGAGCTCAAACCCAAAGCTCCCTTAACTACCCTGGCTCCACATGGGCAGAGCCTGGGAAATCCATCCACAGACACAAGGGGTCTGATGCCGGCAAGATGGGACTTACCAATCTCAGTCCATTGGAGAAGTATGTAGATTTTAGGTGTCTTTGTCTTCCTAAACTTCTCGCTGGAGGCCTCCAACCTTCCTGGATTATTTACATCTGCATTTCTACACAGCTGGTTTCTGCTTTGGGGAGGGAGACTTGGGGCTATTAAGAAAAAATTGGGCATGGTTTTCTGCCTCTTTTAAGATTCTTTGAAGAAACATAATATTCTCCCTTTTAATATTTCCTTCTCTGGAGGGTTGACTTCCCACAATTATATATGTGCAGTAAAATGATATATTTCTTGTCAGCATTATATGGATATTTTCACATTCTAAGTCATTGCTTATTTGCCTTTTTTGCTTTGATGTGATGGCATTTTCTGTGCAAGTGTACTTCCAAAAGCACAAGGCCACTATTAGAAGAGAAAAGGCATTTTAAAGATGTAAATGCTTTCTTTTACAACTATTATATGAACATTACACTAATAAAAATAAATGTATATGTCATAGTGGTTAAAGTTTTTGAATTAGAACCACATAGACTACAGATTCTAGTCCAGCCACAACTTTATTGGATACTTTGGGACCAATCATTCTCTCTCACCAATCAACCTACCTCACAGGATTGTTGTTGTGGGGGAAAATTAGGGGGAGTGTTTTTTATATCACTCTGAGCACAACAATCAGCTTTAAAGCAAAAAAACGCCCTCCATTTTCTTATTGTCTTATAGTCTCTCTTATTTTTCAGAGATACCTTTGCCATGAATGTTAAAATAGTTTAATGGTTTTAATCCTCACTTGGTAAATAGAGGGTTGCTTCTTTGCGATCAGACATATTTTTAATTATTATTTTTCTTTTTATAGTTCCCATGGTATGCATTGTGGGGGTGTTACTAGCTCTGTGAATTAGCTGGGGTTAGCCTGTAACTGAAACACACTAACCAAAACAGACAGGACCATTGAAGGAAGTGCAACAGAAGTGGAACAGAGAAATTGCGCCCAGAGGACACTTTGCTTTCTAAATTGGGGATTAATGTTTTCTATTTCAGACCTGTAAAATTGATTTCCAGCCTGTTATGGTGATGAGGCAACTGGGCAGTAAAGATAAGCCTTATATAAAATGTTGCTTCTTTAAATTATCTGTGTTTATCATCTAGTTCTCTAGTGGTTAAATATAATGGCAAACAACTGCAACAGAATTAAACAGATTTAAAAGTCAGTACCATTACTCAAATCCCGTTAAACTCCAAGAGTTGCATTTTAAATAATCTAGAATGCACTACAAGCACTTGTAGCAGGGGTGTCAAACTCAATTTCATTGAGGGCCGCATCAGCATTGCCATTTCCCTCGGGGGGCTAGATGGGTGTGGCCAGGGTGGGTGCGTGCGGCCTACTGGGTGGGTGTGGATGGAGTGGGTGTGGCCTACTGGGTGGACATGGCCAACTCTACATCGTTCGTGTCAAGGGTGCCTGTGGGGGGCCTGGGCAGGAGTGGGACAGATCTGAGGGTCTCTGGCAGAAGGGACCAGGGCAAGTGCCAAGGCATGGTCTACTGGAGTAGCCTCACTGTTCTTCTCAGGCCATGCGGGGGGGGGGATGGATGGTAGTGTGGGCTGCCCGGAGCCCTGGGCAGCAGAGGTCAAACACCCAGCCTAGCCCTCGAGCACCCGTGGCCCCAAGGGGGCACCCCCTGCATTTACCTCCTCAAGGCTGCTACTGCTGTGCTTGTTCTCCTTAGCCAGGTTGCTCATGATGGGTATGAGGGCATAGTCAAAGGGAGGCCCATTCCCTCTCCATGGGAGGAGACCCAACTTTGTATCCAAAGATTCCTTAGCAATAGGATGGGAGACCCCCAGGATAGGCCAGGAGGAGGGGGCAAGGGGATGGTGACAGGGCAGCAGGGCAGGACTAAGGCAGGATTTCCCTCAGACCCTCTCTCTCCTTCTTTCCTTCTTTCCTTCTTTCCTTCCTTCCTTCCTAAGTACAGAGTGGTGGGAAAATATTTGAGATGAGGGAGGGAGAAAAACAGGCAAGAAATGCAGCTGAGGAGGTGTCACCCTTTGTGAGGAATGAAGAAATGCACCATTGCGTGGAAGTAGCCAGCACCTCACCTACTTCACATATCTGGATTGGTGGGCTCTGGGGGAGGGGATGCCATGAGCAGCGTGAGAGTCAACATTACCTGCGCAATGCCACCTAGCCCCCAGCCTGCCCGGTTTTGGCAGGCAGCAGGGCGCTCTCCTCACAGCATTGAGAGGTTGAGCCGGGCGGTGGGAAGCTTGCCAGTTTTGCACCTTGCTGCCTGCTGAAACTGGGCAGGTTGGGGGCTAGGCAGCATTGCACTTCTCATCAGATTCGCACCACCCAGCTCAGCTCTTGGCACTGTGAGGAGAGTGCCCCGCTGCCTGCCGAAACCGGGCAGGCTGGGGGCTGGGCAGCATTGTGCAGGTAACAATGGCAATGCTGCAATGGTTGTGTGAAAGGTGGTCATAAGTCACTTATTTTAGTGTTGTTGTAACCCTTCCCCCAGAGCCCATCAAGCCGGATATGTGAAGTAGGTGAGGGCCATTTGCTGGCCACTTCCAGGCAATGGTGCATTTCTTCATTCCTCACAAAGGGTGACACCTCCCCAGCATGCACCCAGGGGGTGGAGCCGATGAGGCAGGGGCTAGTTCCTCGCTGTTTCCAGATGGCCTTGTGTAGCTAAGACTGAATGCGTTTCAGCATAGATGGCCACCACAAAATTGTACATTGGTTCCCAGCCGGCCTGGGCCAGGGCCAAGGCATTGGGGGCCGTTCCCTCACTGTTTCCAGGATAGCTTCGTGGGCCATATGAAATTGCTTCACAGGCCTCATCCGGCCCCTGGGCCTTGTGTTTGACATGTCTGACTTGTAGGATCAGGAATTGTTGCACTTATGCCCCTGTGCTTATCTTATCTTTTTATTAACAGAAAAGTAAAGGCATTTTCTTTTGTTTCACTCTCCCTGGGGGCAGGGAGTGAATACAATGAAAGCAACATTGCAGAGGGATGCCTCCTGGTTAGGAGAGAAAGGCCCGGCAGTGTGCAAGTGAGACTCCTTATACAGTGGCAGTGGTGTGGGATGCTGGAACATCAGAAACATTCTTGATAAAAACATGTTTACCATTTTGAGATTTAAAAAATGGAAAGCCAAGGGAAATTAGGCAAGTGAGCACCTCTTATGTTATTTCTTCCATTAGTTCTTGAGAATGATACCTATAGAGGGAAGAGATAAATGTAGGGCATATTGGCAAAGTGACTTAAACAGTCATCCCTACAAATGTGTGATCTGCATGGGAGAAGAACAGAATCAGCCAATCAAGATGCCAGCTAGAAGCAGGATAAAAAATTTTTTTTTTAGAAAAATGAAGTTGGAAAGGGAGAGAGAGAGGCTCTGAATAGAACAAGTCAGACAAGTTGTGCTGGTAGACTAGACTCCAGTTACAGATAGAGGACAGACAGCTAAGCTACAAGCACATTGCACAGTAGCTTCTATTGAAAGATTCAAGGCTGCTTATCTCAGAGTTGGAGAGGACAAAGATTTCTATCAAATTTTGAAAAAGCCTGAATCAACAACAAAATTTTCTTTGAGTATATTTATTGTAGAGGAAGATGGAAAATTACAAGCTCCTTAATAACATGATGAAGTTCAGGCTGGTATTTCCTCCAGAAAATGTACAGTTGAACTTCAGAAGTTTCAGGATTTCAAACTCCTTTGTTCACCAGGGGTAGTGTACATATGAAGCATGACAGGAGTGAGCTGGAACTGAAAGCCTGACCGAGGAAAATACCTGGAACCAGATTCAAGCAAAGTAGTGCCCACAGCATTTGCTTTGAGCTATTCAGGAGCAGTACTGTTTTGGGAGCAGGTGAACAAGGAGAGATATTTGTGGAAGCTGAGAAAGGCCCTTAAATGTGCATATGAAAACTGTGTTGAAATTTGTCAAGCAATCAGAACAACTCCAAGAATCAGATCACAAAGTTGATTCACCAGTTCACAAGAGTCTTGCCAGATTGTCTGCCTTCTCTTGGGAAGCGTGTGATATACCATGGTCTAAAGTGTTTGATCTCCTACACTACACTCCATCCCCATGGAGTCTAAGCTGGAATATCTCTTAAGTCCCCCTATCAGGGCTGAAATGAAGTTGATTTCATCAGAGTTAGCACCTTGAAACCAATAATGCAAAGGAAAGCATGAGTACACCTATCCAAAGCCCAGACAAAATAGGAGACCTAAAACCTCAACAGCAAGTAGAGAGTTTTCCTGTGACGTTGTCAACCATCCCATTGGTAAATGCAACAAAAGAAACTCCTGGGACATTATTTTACCAAGAGTATAACTTTGCTGATAATTCCACATAGGCACAGAAGTAGCAAAGCCAGTTCTAAAGGTTTCGTGTGAAAATCAGCCTAGGTAAAATCCCCCTTTTCCCCCTGGACCTTGCCACTCTTCATTGTTCATCAATCAATTGCATTCATTTTGTTTTGGGAACAATCTGAGTGCCTTGGGGTTTTCCCAGCATTTGACTTTGGAGTGTTGGGACTGTCCCAGGCTTCATTGGCTCACTTGCATTCCTCAATTCCCTCCCAAGCCTCCCTTGCATTCCAAAACCTTCTCTCCCCCCTCCATTTCTGTTATCTGGTTGAGAGCAGGGATGCATAGTGACTCAGCCATGACAGACATGCTGTTTTAAATATGGGGAAAGGGGGAGCATGGAAAAGGACTGCTCCAGTCAGTGTGAACATGTGCATCCTCAAAGAAGCCTTCTTCAAGGCCAGTATCTAATCCACCTGTTTCAACATGGACACCCTTCCAAAAGATTAGGCAGGTACCAATCCAATTTAAATAATAGTCAGCCGTGACATAGAGAACTGCTGGAAGCAGACATTTTGCCAGTATACATGAGGCTCATCCTATTCGCACCTTGGATGATTAAACAGGGCTCACTTAGCAATGAGGAATCTCTTAGTCAAAGTGCTAATCCAGATTTGGGATTGAAAAAAGAGTGGGCCTTTGCTGCTTTGGCTGGTTACTCATGGTCGACACTCAGGAATGATCTGGCATGACATATCTGGGATGTTCTTAAGGCAGAAGAGAGATGGAAGAGATGGGTTTGTAAGCTTTACATGAAACACAGATATAGACAACTAACACTTCATTAGTGTCAGAATCCATATTCTAAGGGGGCACTTTTCTATCTTTAACTCATACTCTAGTCTTTCTATACTTCTGGGTTCTGCCATGCTCCTGAAGGGGAGGGGGGAAGCACTTCGGGTTATTGCTCTGATTTCCTCTATCGCTACACTGTAACACTTTGCTGTTTCTGCATACTTTCTCTGTGAACTATCTCTTCCCTTAATGTCAGCTAGAAAGAGGGGGAGAAGAAAGGAATGTGCCTCCAGGAAGGCATGAAGAGCCGACAAAACATTGCTGCAACCCTGAGACAGCTTGGCGTTATCTGCTGTTTTCCACAACGGACTTAACACCTGGGGATTGGCCAATGTGAACTGACCAGATGAACTTTGGGGTGGGGTTTACTTGGGACACTTTTAACCTATTGATCTGAGCAGGAAACCCTCAGATCCTGTCAATTATGCCTGCTATCAGCTTCTCCTAATAAAAATTCCTTTTGGAAGAAACTGCATCCACGAGTTCTGCTTCCTTAGGATGAGGTTTTGAAGTGGGCCCTGACATTAGACAGGGCCTGCAGTAATAGTCAGCCCGGAAGGAAAGCCCTTATCAGAGGACTTAGCAAATCATGTCAGACAATGGAATAAAGAGAGAGGAACCAGCTACAGGGGGAGAACCCTCCCACCAAGTAGACCCCTGTGACAGTCCGGTTCTGGATCCTCAAGCTACTCAGAAGAAGAGGTGGTGACAGAATGATGCCACAAGCCTAGGTGATTGATGGGCATCAGGAAGAAGGACGACTGGGAGAAGAAAGCTAGAAAGGTGACACTCAGATGAGGCAGTCATCAACCAGGCTGGAAGGAAGAGATGGAAAGATCTCTCCATCTCAGCAAGGACAAGGAGGACCTCTAGGGGCATTCCAGCTGGCTGCTGGAACAGGCAATTGGCATGATGAAGATAGCCCTCAATTCTATGAAGGAGGAGAAAGCTGAACCCTACCGAGGCACCATCTGTCTGGGGTACAGCAAGAGAGGAACCGGAAGGGAGCCTGAACCTGAGGTTCCAGACCCATCTGAAGGAACCATCAAACCCGCTGCAGTCGCCACTGCTGCAGCACCCCTCGTCGCATGGAAGCCGCAGGCAGAGAGGAGAGACAACACAAGCGGGGAAAAAGACAATGCTCCATCCAGAAGTTCCACTGGATGTGAAGTTCCTAACCCAGGTGCTAAACTACATGGAGGAGTACGGCCAGGACATCCCCACCGACCATGCCAGAATTCGCATTGTGCAAGCTGCCCTAGATGGCATCGCAGCGGATTGGGTCGTAGATCTCCATAATTCTGACACCTGAAGCTACTGAATTTCAACCAATTCATGTTCTCCCTCAGGCACAGGTTTGAAGACCCATTGGCTGACCAGAAAGCCCAAGAGCGGATAAAGATGGTGAAGCAAGGTAGATGGCCAGTGGCAGAATATATCCAAGAGTTCCGAACCCTGGCCAGCAAACTGAACTGGCCAGAGGACATCTTGCTTAGTCACTTCAAAGATGGCTTAAACTACGACCTCTACAATGCCTGCCTCCCTTGTGGGGACCCTAATCAACTACAAGATTGGTATATCTTAGCTGAGGAAGCCGAGATCGACTTAGCCAAGAGGCAATGCAGAGGAGGGGGACCGTGGAGGAAATCACCACTGGAGCCCACCCGTGAGCCAGCAAAGCAGCCATAAACCTCCAAAAGAACCACCAGGTATTTCATATGTGGCAAGGAAGGGTACCGCGCCGCCGAATGCCACTCCCACACTCCAGCTAGAACCCCGGACTGGACCCCAGAAAGTCCAGAAAACTACCAGTGAAGTCGAAGGAGGCAGCCATGAAAGGCAAAGAGACCATTGAATTCCCCACCTCGGCTCAGCGAGGGAAGGTAACTCCGGCCTACACAGCAGAAGTGTCCAATTCATCCAATGACAACTCCGAGGATGAACCCCTGGTAAATGGACCCATAGCGCCCCTAACCAGGACAGTAACTCTGCTAGCCCCCACCATACCTGAAGTTGTAGAAGTTAGGGCATTAATCGACTCTGGGTGCACCTTCTGCCTTATCAGCCCAACATTAGTGGGAACTTAGGAATGCCGGTGAGGAGACTGAAGAAACTGATTTCATTCAGTCAATTAGATCAGTCCATAGTAGGGGGAATGCCTGCCAACCTAGCAATGCTACCGCTTCAGCTCACCCTGGGGGACCACATAGAGACTATAATGTTCGTGGTAATCCCTGGCATGGAATGCCCCATAATCCTACGCATGGCATGGCTAGCCAAATGGAACCCATGGGTGAACTGGAGAATGGCAGAACTAAGATTCCCAAAAGGGGAATCAACCAATGCAACAGCCCAGCCCCAGTCAGGGGAACTACCAACCGAGAAAGCCACAATAGGGGGAGAAAAGAGAATACCCGAAATACCAGAGGAGCATAGAGACCTGGCTGAAGTGTTCAGCGAAGAGAGGTCTGATGAACTGCCGCCACATCAGTGCACAGACTGCAATAGAAATCAGACCAGGGGCGAAACTTCCAAAGCCTAGATTGTACTCTATGAGCCCACAGGAATTGGAAGAAATGCAGAAATTCATAGATAAAAATCTAGAAAGAGGGTTCATTCAGCCAGCAAAGCCAAAGACAGCCACCCCTTTGCATGGACTATAGGACTTTGAACTCCATAAGTAAAAGCAATCTATACCCTCTCCCCCCTATGAAGGATATGCTATCTCACCTTTCAAAGGGGAAGATTTTCACCAAGCTAGACCTAAGAGAAGCCTACTATCGAATTAGAATCAAGGAAGGGGATGAGTGGAAAACTACCTTTAATTGCCTCTTAGGGTGCTACTAATTCCTAGTTTTACCTTTTGAGCTACAGGGGGCTCCTGCTGTATTCATGCAGCTGATAAATGACATCCTAAGAGAGCACCTATAAAGAGGCGTGCTCGTTTACCTGGATGATATTCTCATATTCACAGAGACCATGGACAAACACGTCAAACTGGTCAGAGCAATTCTAAACAAACCGGGCATCCCACCTCTACGCCAAACTTTCTAAGTGTGAATTTCATAAGGATAAAATAGAATACTTGGGATACCTCATATCTCCAGAGGGCATAGAAATGGACCCCAAGAAAGTCTGGGCAGTACTAGAATGGGTGCCACCCCACACAAGGAAGCAATTACAGAGCTTCCTGGGATTCATTAATTTCTATTGGTAATTTATTCCCTCTTTTGCCCAAATTGCCCTACCAATCAAAAACTTATTAAAAACCAGAGGGGAGGGAAAAACCAAGCCAAGCCAGCCATTAAAATGGACAGTAGAATGCAAAGCTGCATTTGAGAGGCTGAAAAGACTGTTTTCCATAGAACCAATCCTAAGGCACCCCAACACCAACAAATCTTTTGTAATTCAGGCAGATGCCAGCAATGTAGCAATGGGGGCTGTACTGCTGCAAGAAAAGGACGAAGGGGCATTACAGCCCTGCATGTACACATAGAGAAAACTCACCGAAATGGAGCAGAGGTGGGTGGTCTGGGAAAAAGAGGCATATGCAGTGAGATGGGCTCTTCTCACATGACAACACTTTTTGGAGGGGAAAAGAATCCTTTCCAAGTATGAATTGACCACAAGAATCTGGAAGCATTAAAAACACCCAGGAAACTTACCCCTAAGCAAACACGGTGGTTGCAACATTTCCACTGGTTCAATTTCACTCTGAAACATCTGCCAGGGGGAGAAAATTTCCTGGCAGATGCCTTATCCAGAATGCCACAGTATAATAGCACTCTGGCTAGTGTAACAAAACTGCTCTTGCCAGAAACACAACTGGCAGCACAAGTGACTACCAGGGCACAAGCCAAACTCTAAAACCCACTAGCAAGCAGGCAGGAATTGAATTCAGAAAAGCACTAGAAACCGATGAATGGTTCCTAAGTTACAAGAACCTGTGCACTACCACCAGACAGTCTACTCTGGGTGAGAGAAAAACTATACATACCCAAAAGTCAAAGACTGACATTTATGCAACTTTGCCATGATTCAAAATCAGCAGGCCACTTTGGGTTTGTAAGACATTACACCTAGTTAAAAGACAATTTTGGTGGCCATCAATAAAAAAGGACATTGAAAGCTACGTAGCCAGCTGCCCAATTTGTGCATCAGCAAAATGATTACAAGGGAACTCACCGGTAGCAACCCCCTTAGCACCCTGGAAGGAGATCTCTATGGACTTTATAGTGGAGCTACCAGAGAGCAACAGACACGCAGTCATTTGAGTCATAACGGACCTGTTTTCTAAACAAGTACATTTTATCCCCTGCTCAAAAATCCCTACAGCAAAGATACTAGCAAAACTGTTTGTTCAACACATCTATTGCTTGCATGGAGCCCCATAGCGCATCATATCAGATAGAGGAGTGCAATTCACATCGGAGTTTTGGAAGGAGTTTTTGACTGTATTAGGGACCACACAAGGACTGTTATCTAGTCATCATCTGCAAATGAATGGTGGGACTGAACGGTCGAACTCAGTACTAGAACAATATCTTAGGTGCTTTATTAATTTCCAACAGACCAACTGGACTGACCTACTCCCATTTGCTGAGGTTGCTTACAACAATGCCGTCCACTCCAGCACAGGCTAAACTCCCTTCCAAGTAGCCATAGGACAGAGTTTCAACCCAATGCCAGAACTCTGCCCTGCAGAACCTGCCACCCCCTCTTTAAAAGAGTGGATTGCACAACTAAAGAGCATTGGATGAGCCTAGACTAGCATACAAGACTCAAGCAGACAAGAAGAGAGTTGAGCCAAAACCTTTTACCATAGGGGAAATGGTTTACCTATCCACTAAATACCTAAAATCCCTACAACCATCTAAAAAACTCTGACCCAAATATATAGGACCTTTCCCCATTATTAGAATTATAAACCCAGTAACAGTGGAATTAGAACTTCCAAAATCCCTTAGATAAATCCACCCAATCTTCCACTGCAGCCTTTTAAAGCATGAGCAACAGTCACTGTTAAGACCAGCTGTCACTCCACCTCCTCCTCCCATTATGGTAGAAGGGGAACAATATTTTGAAATTAAAGAAATCTTGGACTCCGGGAAATACCATGACTCCACTCAATACATTGTAGCATGGAAATATCTTCCATCCTCTCAAAATGAGTGGGTCCACAAATGCCACATTAAAAACCCTAAATTGTTAAAAAAAATTCCACTCCGAATACCGGAACAAGCCTGATTAACCTATAGATATTTTTGTCTCTATGTCTCCACAGGTGGACCTCTATTTTTTTAAGGGAAGCAGGATGTCAGAACCCATATTCTAAGGGGGCTGTTTTCTAACTTTAACTCATACTCTAGTCTTTCTACACTTCTGGGTTCTGCCATGCTCCTGGAGGGGAGTTGGGGGAAAGGATTGTGGGTTATTGCTATGATTTCCTCTATCGCTACACTGTAACATGTTGCTGTTTCTGCATAATTCCTCTATGAACTATCTCTCCCCTTGATGTCAGCTAGAAAGAGGGGGGAGAAGAAAGGAATGTGCCTCCGGCAACTGGTTTATCTCCTCGTTCGGAAGGGAAGGTGTGAAGAGTTGACAAAACATTGCTGCAACCCTGAGACAACCTGGCATTATCTGCTCTTTCCCACAACAGACTTAACCTGGGGATTGGCCAATGTGAACTGACCAGATGAACTTTGGGGTGGGGTTTGCTTGGGACACTTTTAGCCTATTGATCTGAGCAGGAAACCCTCAGATCCTGTCTAGTATGCCTGCTATCAGCTTCTCCTAATAAAAGTTCCTTTTGGAAGAAACTTCTTCCACGAGTTCTGCTTCCTTAGGATGAGGTTTTGAAGTGGGCCCTGACAATTAAGCCTTGAGGTCAACCTGAGTAGTTCAGGTGAAGAAGGAAAAGTTAAAAACCCTAAGCCTTGTCTGGGAAAGAGAAAGGAGGAATCACCAGCTGAAGCTGAGTGTCAGAAAGCTCTCAGAATGTCTTTCCCAGGAACTGGATAGGCACACTCCTAGTATCTTCACTAAATATTCCCATCTGATGGGAATAAGGAAGCATGCCTTTTCTTCCTTTCCTTGCTCAATTCATTTCCCAGCTATTGTTCTTCAATACCCCAGCTAGATTTCAGGTGAACATGTATAAATTCTGTTTAAACTTTGAATCTAGACCAGGGCTTTTCAACCTTTTCACCCATTGTACCACTTTTAGGATATGGCAATATTCGAGTACCACCAGTCGCTTAGCAAGGTGTCAAAAACTTGATGACAAAAAAAAAAACAGAAAAAGTGATAAATTACAGGTAGTCCTCGACTTACAACAGTTCACTTAGTGACTGTTCCAAGTTACAATGGCATTGAAAAAAGTGCCCCCCAAGCCACCTGCCTGCCCACCCGGCGGCACTCTTCCTCCTGTCTGAGGTTTTTATTGTTGTGAGCATTTCTGTTGAGGATTGGCAGTGGTGTTGGGGTGGGGGGGTGTTTGGTTTTTATTCCCCCCATCTGCTGGGTGGTTGCAGCAGTTTTTGGTCACTTCCCATGATGCTGGGACACTGTGTCTGTCATAAATATGAATCAGTTGCCAAGCATCTGAATGAAAATCACAAGACCCTGGAGATGCTGCAACATTCCAGCTGATTGGTGCTTCTTCGGGGCTCAGCAGAAGCACCAGGATCAGCACCGAGCTCCAGCAGGAGACTGCACTGATCCTGGCACTTCCACTGAGCCCTGACAGTCCCAAAGAAGTGCTGATCAACTGGAAAGCGGCACTGATCCTGGTGCTTCCGCTGAGCCCTGACAGCCCTGCAGCTCCAGCCATCTCTCACTCAGGCTTGTGCGGTGCTGCCACCAGTTCAGCTCATTCCCCTCCCCTGCTACCACTTTTCTAGGATGGTCATGCACCACTTGCCAGGTGCCAATGTACCACAGGTGGTACCCGTACCACTGGTTGAAAAGCCCTGATCTAGACAATTTAGATTACTCTGGTGTTTTGTTTTCTTAGGAAAAACAAGAAGAAATTTTTCATGCTTTCAGCATTATGCCTTTTTTCCTGGCCTGGGAGGGGGGCAGAATTTGCATGGAGTAAGTACCCATTAAATCACCTCAAACTCTTCAGATTGGATGAGGCAGATCCAGTTAGGGGTTGCAGCTCTTTAAGGAGATATTTCCAGCTGTATATGTATATGGAAGAGTGTTAGAGTAATTCCTGGGAGCCAGCAAATAATATCTGTAATAACCTCAATAATCTCTTTATTGTTGTCTGATTGTGAGCAGGCTCTGTAGTGAATCAACCATGACATGCCGACCCTCCAGAAAGAAGATTAATCCTACAAAGAAACAAACATAAACATTATTTGTACTTTAGTCTTTGTGCACAAACATCCTATCGGGGTCAATTTGGGTACTTGGCATGAAACCTTTGAGTAAGCCTGGGGGCATAGATATTCCCTGCCACCACCCACTCTGCCTCCACTAAGGGAAACACTGTCCACTAAACCAAATACAGCAACCTCCCTTTGTGGTATTTCCTTGATCTCAAAATGCTTCTCTCCAATTACCCATATGGGGGAGGGAGGTGGTTTAATGGCCCGCCTTAAAGGGGATGTAGAAAAGTCCTTCAACAAACTACAGGGAAATATGCCTGAGATTTTTGGGTAATTTTAATTCCACTGTCACCAGATTTACAATCCGGTTAATGGGAAAAGACCTATGTACTTAGGGCCCAACTTCTTGCACAGCTGCCCCAAGTGCAGGAACTTCATGGACAGGTACACCTCCTCCTCTATCCTAAACTCCCTCTGAGGTGCCCTCTTCTTGTCAATCTGTCGCTTCTGTGGTTGCCTTGCTCTCTCTAGCGCTTTATGTACTACTGGCCAGCTAGCTTTTAGTGTACTCATCAACTCAGCCAAGAGGTTGATGAACGAAACTCTTGAGGAAGCTCTGGCATAGGCACAAATTCCACCCCAGTAGCCACTTGAGAGGGGGTAAACCTGATGCTACTGTGCACAGACTTATTGTATGCGACCTCAGCGAAGGGCAGAAACTCAATCCAATTGGTCTGCTGGTAGTTCACATAGCAATGAAGTACTGCTTCAGGATTATATTTATACATTCACAAGCTCCATTCATTTGAGGATGATGGGCAGAATTAAGGCCCTGGGAAATGCTTAGGAGCCTCAGAAATTCTTGCCAAAATTTTGAGGTGAACTACACCCTCTGATTGGAGTTTATGCATTTTGTCAACTGTCCCAATATGCTAGCCAGCAAAAAAAAAAAAACTCCTGAGACATTTTTTTTCTCCAAGAGTATACTTTACTGAAAAGCCATGGGTTCTACAGAAGTGGAAAGGCAAGCTTTAACATTTTCCATGGGGAAAGTATAAGAAAAATTTCCCTTACCCTCCCTGGACCTCCCACTGAGTGGAAGACACATGTGCTCCCACGTGAACTCCACTCATGTGAGCAGAGGGCATTGCATGAGTGGAGCTTTATGTGCAAGTGCAAGCACCCTCAGCTTGTGCAAGTGGAGCTTCACATGTGTACACTTGCCCATTTCTCCTGCATCCTGGTTTCAAATAGGCTGTGGCCCAGTAGTGGGCCACGGCCCAGGGGCTGGGGACCTCTGCTCTAAAGAATATGATTATAAAAGTCCAGTCTACCACAATACCACTGAAGAAGTAAAATGAGAAATCCAAAAAGAAATCATCATGGTTACAAAACAAACTCTCTGATAAACTGAAAGACAAAAAAGATAAGTATAAAAAAATGGAACGAGGGACACATAAATACCAACAAATAGCCCAAACTTGCAAAGATGAAGTCAGGAAAGCTAAAGCTCAGGAGTTAGACTTGCAATAAATATCAAAAACAAAAAAGAATGTTTCTTTCAACATATACAAAACAAAGAAATCAAGGAAACAAATAGTCCACTAAAGGGAGATGATGACCAAGAAGTAACAGTAGAGGGCAGTAGAGAAAAAGTAGAGCTGCTTAACTCATTCTTTTCACCAGTCTTCCAGCAAAAAACAAAATACAGCCCAACCTACAAAAACATAACAGTAAAAGACACTCTAAAAATAAAAATTAAAATCAGCAAGAAAATGGTAAGAGAACATGTCTCTAATCTAAATGAGTTCAAATCGTCAAAACCTCGTGGATTACATCCAAGAGTTCGGAAAGAGCTGGCAAATGTTATCTCAGAACCGTTGTACTATATCTTTCAAAGATCCTGGAGCACCTGGAAACTACTAAAGCAGTGGTTGTGAACCTATGGCACGCATGCCAGAGGTGGCAATTGGAGCCCTCTCTGTGGGCACATGTGCCATTGCCCCAGCCTTGCCTCCCCCCATGACCCCGTCCTCACCAGCAGCCCCCCCAGAGGAGAGTCACCCCTGAGTGTGGCCCACACAGAGCAGCGCAGCCAAGGACATGGCAACCAGGCAGTGTAGACAAGTCTCTGCCCTCATGCCCCATCGCGCACAGTTGATGCTGCGGGGCGTGGGCAGAGGGTGTGGCCGCCATGGCACTGCTGGGCTGCCTGGGCGATCTGCAGCGGGCCCTGAAGGTGGTGAGTGGCCCTCCAGGGTGGGGGCAGAGCAGGGGGTGGAGAAGGGGCGGGGCCAGTTTTTGGGCATTCAGTCTCTAAAATGTTCGCCCTCACTGTACTTAGAGGATTTGAAAAGAGCCGATGTGGTCCACATTTAAAAACAAACAAACAAACAACAATCCAGGAAACTACAGACCAATCAGCCTGACATCAATATCTGGGAAGACCCTGGAAAAGATAATCAAGCAACTGATTTGCAAACACCTAGAAATGAACAAAGTTATAACCAAAAGCCAACATATGTTTGTAAAAAACAGATCATGCCAAATAAATCTTATTTCATTCTTTGACAAAGTGACTAAACTAGTAGACCTGTGAAATTCTGTGGACATAGTATACCTAGATTTCAGTAAGATATTTGACAAAGTAGGCCACAACCCACTTCTTCATAAGTTAGAAAAATGTAAGATACAAAGCATCACTATCAGATGGATTCACAACTGCTTTACAAATCACACTCAACGAGTAGTCCTTGATGGAACTACATCTTCATAGAAGGAAGGAAGCAATGGGGTCCCCCAAGATTCTCTTTTAGGCCCAGTACTCTTTAATATCTTCATAAATGATTTAGATGAAGGAATAGAAGGAAAACTCATTAAAGTTGCAGATGACACCAAATTGGCAAGAATAGCCAACACCCTAGAAGATAGGCTCAAGATCCAGATGGATCTTGATAGACTTGAACTCTGGGCTCTATCTAACAAAATGAAATTCAATGTAGAAAAAAGTAAGGTTTTATACTTTAGGCAAGAAAAACCAAATGTACAGGTACAGACTAGGTGAAACCTGACTCAATAACAGTAACTACAAAAGGGATCTTGGAATCCTTGTGGACAATCATTCAAATATGAGCCAGCAATGTGCTGCATTTGCCAAAAAAGCCAATGCAATCCTAGGCTGCATTAATGGATAAAATCAAGATCACGAGAAGTGATACTATCGTTTTATAATGCTTTGATAAGACCACATTTGGAATACTACATCCAGTTTTGGCCACTACAATATAAAAAAGACATTGAAATGTTGGAAAGATTGTAGAGAAGTGCAACAAAGATGATTAGTGGGCTGAAGGTTAAAACATATGAAAAATGGTTACAGGAATTGGGTATGTCTAGTCTAGTGTAAAGAAGAACTTGGGGTGACATCATAGTAGTGTTCCAATATTTGAGGAGCTACCACAAAGGGGGGGGGGGTCAACCAATTTTCCAAAGCATCAGAAGGCAAGACAAGAAGTAATGGATGGAAAGAGAGAAGCAACCTTGAACTAAGGAGAAATTTCCTGACAGTAAAAATAATCAACCAGTGAAACAGCTTGCCTTCAGAAATTGTGTGTGCTCCAATATTGGAGGCTTTTAAGAAGAGATTGGACAGCCATTCATCAAAAATGGTATAGGGTCTCTTGGTTGAGCTGGGGGTTGGGCTAGAAAACCTCCAAGCTCCCTTGCAATTCTGTTTTTCTAAATTTTGTATTCTAATTTGTAAAATCATCATGCTAAAAGAAATCTTCCAAGTTTGGTCTCATAAAGGTGCTTCTTCAAAAGGCAACTTGACTTTCTTGAGTTTTTTTGAAGATGTTTCACTTCTCATCCAAGAAGCTTCCCATCCAAAATTGAACAACCCTCTCTCAATAGAGGGGTAGAGATATGACATCATCTATCTCCAGTCTACAACACAGTCCTTTCAGCAGTTCCAAGACCACACCCATTTGCACCACTTAGGTGACTTGAACACACAGATAAACCTCCAAGTGGCCTTAATGATTCTCTAAAACTGTGGTTCTTAACCTGTGGGTCGGGACCCCATTTGGGGTCAAACGACCATTTCACGGGGGTCGCCAAACAACGCAGTCCGCCATTTTTTTCCCTTTTCCTTAGCTGTGCTACTCCCTTTTATTCTATTGGCTTTTGAAAGCCAATAGAATAGACTCTCTTGAATAGAGTCTAATTCTATTGGCTTTCAAAGCCAATAGGAATTGTCCAGGCTGTCTCTGCCCTGCTGAGCCCACCAAAAGTCCCATTCTGCAAACAGTGCTGCACCAGTTGAGTAGTCCTCGACTTACAACCGGTTGGGGGTCACAGCATTAAAAAGGTTGAGAACCACTGCTCTAAAAGAATGCAAATGACCAGTTGTCTGCAAGGAATATAAATCCTTCCTTTCCCCACCACCAGCTGAAGAAGCTTCTTGGATGAGAAATGAAACATCTTCAAAGAAAAACAATGAAGTCCAGTTGCTTCTTGAAAAAGCACCTTTGGGACAACCATGACCCGAATGACTGAAAATCTCCACAGACATCCCAAGTTTGCTTTTTATTCTGAATACTAAATTTGAATACCATTGGAAACATTATGAAGTTGGAAGAAAATATAGATATGGGCTTGGATACTTGTTTAGGATGCTAAAAATGAAGAACTAGCCTTTCTGTACAATAAAGTGGAGCAGCTGGGCATGTAACGTTACTATCAAGAGGGCAGTTAATACAAATGCTAAAAGTAACCATCTTTATTAGAAAAAGGAAGGTCCCGTGTCTTCAGTGTGGTCTTCATATATTATTATGGTTCTTGTTTGAAAATAATGTTCAGGGAATTAATCCAGAAAACAGAACAAGACTTCTCTGAAGATCTGTCATGGTGAGAAATACAAACATCATTCTTAGATGGCTTACATGCAGATTGTTTTATTATCAGTGTTGGTTGTCTGAGATATAGTCCTGAGGTTCTTAAATTTTGAAGTGTTTTTCCAGGCTTGTTTTATATATTAAGCAAAGCTTTTCTTATTTAGAAAAATCAATTCATCCTCTCCTTTTCCTCCCCCACACAGATGTTGGGGACCTCATAGGAGTGTTGTCCCAGGTTGATTGTTATGCTTCTTTGTACAATTGTTCCTTGTAACTCTCATATTCCTGCTTCTATTGGTCAGTTTCTTGATCATCCTTTGGCTTGACAGCTGGGAGGATTGAATGGCTGGTGACCATGGGGGGCATTGGTAAGAAAAAGGAAGGGATGTTTCTGTTCTGACTGAGAAAGAAGGTGCCAGAGTCATAGACAGGAAAGATGTCCAATATTACATGGCTTTGAAGTTCTTAGATTTCCAGAAGGCCATTCTAGGCCTTGAAAGTGGATGATGGTGGATGGATGACGTTTCTTTTTTTCTGATGGAAATCTCAGCCTCTAGTCCAAGCTAAAACTGCAGTATTGCTTATATGACCAAATTCAAATTATGTTATATTATCTTTCAGTGACAAACCTGAGATGAGATTCCAGAGGTTTTTTGGTAATCTTCCTTGACAGACAGTCTTAAGTGATTCAGACAGTTGCATGCCACCAACGTTTCAAATTAGGCAAACATGAGTCCTAATATTATTGTGTAATGCTGGGAAACTGGGCAAGGTATAATGTATCCTGTCATACCCAACTGGAAATGATAAAAACTGCTTAAGTACTTCCAAATGATTCTACCACTCACTAAAGAAACTGTCACAGCCTGGGGATGAGTGAGGGCAGTCCACTATTCTAATTTCTATGTGCCGTTTTTGGATGGGTGGGTGAAGATCTCGGAAGCCTAAAAAAATAATAGCTATTTATGGTTTGTTATTTCCACTCTTGGGTTTCTGATATTTATTTATTGGTTTGTTTGTTATTCACATTTCTTACCTTGCCACAATCCAGAGACATCAATCAGTTTACTGTATATAAAGAACATAATATTGCATAGTTTTAAATTTTCAAATGCCGGGAGTAGCATAGGCTAAAATTGTTGAATGCTAAACTAACCCTGCAGGTATAGTAATAGAGAAAAGAGTTGTGCTAGAACAGCGGTTCTCACCTGTGGGTCGTGATCCCATTTGGAGTCAAACAACTATTTCACAGGGGCCGCCAAATAAGGCTGTCCGCCTTTTTTCCCCCCTTTTCTTTAGCTGTGCTACTCCCTCTTATTCTATTGGCTTTTCAAAGCCAATAGAATAGACTCTATTCAAGAGACTCTATTCTATTGGCGTTCAAAAGCCAACAGAATCTATTGGCTTTCGAAAGCCAATAGAATAGACTCTCTTGAATAGAGTCTAATTCTATTGGCTTTCAAAAGCCAATAGGAATTGTCCAGGCTGTCTCTGCCCTGCTGAGCCCGCCAAAAGCCCCAGTCTGCAAACGGTGCTGCAAGGCGAACTTTCTGGAAAGCTTCCCTCCCTGCTGAGCAACTACTAAAAGTAAGTAAAAGAGGGCCAGAGGTGGGAGGTGGGAGGCTGGCGAGCACAGGGAGGGTTGCTGGCATGCGTGGGGCCTGGCGGATGCCTTACCTGCCTTGGGCTGGGCCAGCTGGTGGCCCAGCCGATGGTCGGCCTGCGCCGTCGCTGCCGCTTGCCGTGGCCGCCCAGGAGCACCTGGGCCTGCCTGCTGCCACCCCGAATGGGCGGTAGCCAAGGTAAGGCTAGCGGGGCAGCGGCAGGTGCAGGGAGGGTTGCTGGCACACGTGGGGCCCGGTGGGTGCCTTACCTGCCTTGGGCTGGGCCAGCTGGTGGCCCAGCCAGTGGTCGGCCTGCGCCGTCTCTGCCGCTTGCCAGCTACGCCTTGGCCGGTGCAGGGGGCGGCACCACGCATGCGCGGTGCTCCCAGGCAGGGAAATACAGGTCCTTGACTTATGACCGGTTGTGGGGTCGCAGCATTAGGAAGATTGAGAACCACTGTGCTAGAAGGTAGATTTCTATTTAACTTTGAGTCAGATTTATAGGTGGAGCCTGTGAAAAATCTGTTTCACAGATCAATTTCTAGGTTTCCTGTTTTCTTGCTCTTTAAGGGATAACATGATAAAGACAAGTCACAATAAGAATATTATGTTTCATATACATTCAAATCTACCTCCTTGTGGACACATAGTCAAGAGTTGCATATACTTGCAGTAGAAAAAAGTTGTATAAGTATTCAATCAAACTTGTAAGATGGTGACATTATTGAGTGATGTCTGGCAATGTTGAAGGTTCAGTCCATGAAGAACATCCTTTTTTTTTTTTTTTTGCCATTGAAAGGCCTATGCACCAAATCTCCAGGATGACAAGGATTTCCTATAAGTGCTGTCTGTTCTGGTTGATGAACTGGGAAGTTTCATTCCTAAAAAGTGCCAGGCTGAGACAACTAATATAGGATGTTTCATATCCATTCTAAAATATATTTGAGGAATATGTAGTGTTAGAGACCAGCATGAGATATTGTTTGATGACTTTAATGGTTGGTGCTACTTTTGATGTTACTGCTAGTTAATGATAGTTTCTAGCATTGTGCAAGATAAAGGCACTCTTTGCTTTTGTTTCGAAACACCACAGGAGCTGTTGTACCATAGGAGCCTTGAACCTTTGTACTTAAAGCAAAGCTTTGTATAAGCCTTGTCAGAGCCTACTCTTAAAGGAAAAGAATAATTCTAGTATTAACAGACAGTATCAGGTGACTTGCTGTGTGACAAGAAAACCCCTCCTTGCTGTGTGACAAGAAAACCCCTCCTAATCTTTGTGAAGAATTATACAGATTAAGGAAAAAAAGGTAGTGGACAGAGAGCTTGACTTATCCTCAAATGGAGATACATTCCTGGAAGGCCATGGAAAATGGTAAGCAAAATCATAGCCCTCTTTCTCAGCCAACTGCATCACTAAAGCATCATTCGTCTCTTTCAATGAGGATGAAGATTACTGTATTTAGACTCTTGTTCTTCTTATGTTCAAACAAAGAAATTTTAGAATACTGTTTCTTGTAGGCAGCAGGTTGTCCTCTTTAAATGAAGGAAGCTCTCTTCTGCTATTGGCTCTCAGTAGCACATTTTTCACACATGGGTTAGCTCCAGAAGCATATTGCGTCATCATGATAAGCCAGGCTATTTGTGTTGCATGTTCCAGCAAATTTACTTGCGAATGCAACCAATCCCCTCTCGCTTGGCTGAATTAAATTGCATGTGCATATGATTACACAAACTTTGTTCTGGTATTGATTCAGCAAATGTGGAGTGTGGTGAGTGTAAGCACTGAGCATAATCTCTTGCACATCTGCTGATTTGCAGTTCAAAGATTATCACAATTGCTCTTCCTTGTTAGGGGTAGTAGATGAAGATTATCCAAAATCATTGTGCTAGCTGAATAGTGATTTTGCATATTGAAGTAACCTTTGGTGTCTTGCCATTGTAGTTTCCTGGAAAGTTAAGAAAAAGTGCATCAAATGAAATATTGGAAATAGTAGGGGGGGAAATGTAGCTCCACACCCAGGCTGCATTCCAGCCAACAGTGCTCCAGCCTCTAGACCTCAACGCATAGCACTCCAATTTTCAACACAAACATCAGACACTAGCTTTGACAATGCCACACTGATAATGCTGATGTCTTGCTCTGAAGAGGACCTCTCTTGTTCTGCTTCCAGTGCCACCACAATTCTCACACCCAAAAATATGAGCTCTACTACTATCCAAAATGAAATTCTCAAACCAACATGCTCCTCGCCTCAAACAAGAAAGGCAGGCTTCATCTTCTCATGTTTTCCTCAAGATTTTTTTTCACCAGTCTGAGTATCTTGGCCAAGTGCTACTCCAATTTGTTCAAGAGTAGAGGCTGGCTACCCTGGGCCTTACTTGTTCACTCAGGCTGAAAAGTATACCTCCAGGTCTTATCCTCTGCCTTCCTTTGGATCTTTTGAGTTCAGCATGGAAAACAGACTGGACAAGAACATGAAGAAAGACACTAAGCAGCAGTTGTCCATCATGGAGGCCAGACTAAAGACTCTCCAGGAACAGCAAACTCTGTGGTTGCAGCTCTTCAGCATGTTTGCTTAGAGCGTGCCAACATTGGCCAGAGTCTGGAGAGGCTAATGAAGCTCTTTGAACTGCAGGTGGCTGCCTTTCCATGCTGTCAGCCCATACAGCAGAAGGCAGAAACCAAAGCTGAGAGAAGCTGAGTCCGAGAAAGACACTTATCCCTTCCCACCTTCACCTCTTACCCTTGTTCAGAAATATAAGAAAAGGCCAACTCCCCAAAGCTCAGGAGTCCCATACTCATAGAATGGTTTTCATTATAAAGCAGGAGAACAAATGGCAAATACTGTTTATTTCTTAATACCTCACTTTCTGTGAAGGATCCTCTAAAAAAAGAGAGAAAATAATACAGCTGGAGTGGGGACCACAATTAGACACACAATGTGGGTTCAGGTATAACACTAATCTCAAATTAACAAAGCAGAGTTTCTCTATTCACATAACTTGCTATGCTGAAACAAGTTATATGATTTGAGATGATAGGCTGATTCACATAGCACAAGGGTGTCAAACTGCCGGCCCATGGGCCAGTTTCATCATACCGAAGCCACACCTACCCCATTGCTGGCAATGCAAAAAGAGTCATGATATGTCACGATATGTCACGTGACATGGCGAGTTTGACACCTGTGTCATAGCATGTTAAAACAGCAGCTTATTGGCATGCCTATTTAATATTTAACAAAAAGATGGATTGGGTTTTTAAATCTCATATTTTAAGAATTTCTTTACTTAGGACTTGGAGAAAATATTATAAAAGTGATTTTAAAGTACCATTATGGGCTATACCTTGGCATGCGATAGAAGGAATAAAAAGAGGTGCTAAAATGGACATGGTGTCTTATAGACATTTACTTAGGTGGGATGGACAAAACTGGCAGTTAAAATCACGGGAAGAGTTAGCACAAGAAAATATTATTTACTCTTGGTTCCAATATAGGCAATTAGCAGATAGATGGAAGGTGGATTGCAAGGTGGGCATTCTTAGAGAAGATGAAAATTTTATTAAGCAAGTGAAGGATCAAAGACAAGCCCACATTAAGAGAATTTATGGGGTTCTAGTTGAATTGGGCTCAGAAACGGAACTAATTAAAGATTGTATGATTAGATGGGCGCAGAATTTTGGTGAGCCAGTTTCATTGGACACCTGGGAAACTATTTGGGTGAGAAATGTCAAATTTACACAAGGACAGAATTTAAGGGAGAATTTCTATAAAATGTTTTATAGATGGCACCTTGATCCACAAAAAATGTCTTTTATGTACCCTGACTTACAACCCAAATGTTGGAGATGTGGGTGTATGGATGCTACTTATTATCATATTTGGTGGTCGTGTAGAGAGATAAAAGCATTTTGGATTAAGATATGGTGGAATATCCAGAGAATTTTTAAAAGGAGGGTAAAATTTACTCCGCAATTATTTTTGTTGGGTATAGTTATTGATTGTGATACAAAGGAGGTTATATTGATGTTAAATTTGATTACAGCCGCGAGGCTGTTAGTTGGACAATATTGGAAGAAGGAATCTTTGCCTACATTGCAGGAATGGTTTCTTAAAGTGTCTCATTTGGCGGAAATGGCAAAGATTTCGGCTTTCTTAAAGCAACAAACGCAAGAGAAATTTCTTGCTGTTTGGGATAAATGGATAAAATTTATACAGTTTAAAATGGATATTAAAAAATATTATATAGCTTTTTCTTAATTTTTATTTTTATATATATACATATATATTTTAAAATATAATTTTTCTGATTGTTTTTTAATTAAGCCTATATTCTGCTCTGGGAAGCTCGGGGGGGGGGAGAAGGGGGGGTGTTTTGGGGAGGTTGGGGAAGGGAGGGTTTGTTGTGTAATGTTTAGTTTTTTTTTTGTATATGTTTTTTGTCTTTGTATTGTTTTGTTTTTTTCCCTTTTTTTTGTAAAACTTATAAAACTTTTAATAATAAAAAAAAAAACAGCAGCTTATTCACATAGACACACTTTTTTCAGCCTATACTAGCATACTCTAGCCCGGGCATGTCAAACTCACGATGTCACATGATGTCGCATAACGTATCGTGACTTTTTCCCCATTGCTGGCAATGGGGTGGGCGCAGTTTTGGCGTGACGCATCTGGCCCACAGGCCGGCAATTTGACATGCCTGCTAGCCATACATAAACCAAGCCAAAGAGAGATTACTTTTTTCAATGAAACTCTCTAGCTTTCCATACAATAAAGGCACTGTGGGCTGCTTTCCCTGTTGCTTGTCTTTTCAGTAACACTGTAAGGAAGACCCATGTGATTACAGGAAGAAGCAAGTTCTGAAGTTAATTTTTCTGTGTCAACTGGTGCTGCTGAAACTTTATACTTGCAGAGAGCTAGCTTGGAAATAAAAACTTAGTTATAGCTTTTTTATTATAATTATTTGAACACTGCTTACTCAAGTGACTTAAATAATAATTAGTAGAAATGAGTTAATTTCTCCTGCACCATTACAAACAGAAGGCAGAGAAGTGTTACTCTCAGTGCTGTTGTTCCTGCAGTGTGTATGGCCACAGATCATGGCCATAAATCAATGAAGGAGATCAGAAGACATCCAATAGAAAGCAGTTGGTGAAATAACTTAAGACAGATATAACCAATAAGGATATATTGATATTGCAGCATTATTGGACTGTAAAGGGGTCGTTTTGTTACCAATAAAAGGATACTGTGCAGTCTGCTTTTAAAGATTTTTTTCTGGTATGAAAACATGGAGAAAGCATTGGACATTTCCAGAGAAGACTTTTAATGTGCAATGCTCTGTGCTATTGGGGGTAGAAAAAATTTACCATTTGAAACTTGCAGTGTGGATTTCCACTGCTGCTCTTTAGGATTTTTCCTTATCACAGACTGTATGAATGGAAAGCTGGAAGGAGCTTGTTGTTGTTAATTGAGAAGTCGTGTCAGACCCATCACAACCCATGGACAACGTTCCTCCAGGTCTTCCTGTCCTCTACCACAGTGCATTTTGTGATCAGTGCTACAGGGAACTCTATGAAAACAACGAAGTTTAGATCGGGTTTCTCCACTCCTCCCGTTCAATTGCTTAACTGAAGCGCACAGAGTAATTGTCCCATAAAAACCTTCTCTGGAAGTAGCCCGATCGAGGCGCTCCATAATGGATCTGACGAGGAAGTAAGAAGGGTATAGTAATAGCTGGCCACAAGGGGGCAAAATCTTTCAAACCAGCTTTCCTTGCGGAGTGAAACGGCACGGCGGAGGCTACAGGCTGTGGTGATCCCCGGTTAGCTTGCTCAACATGTTTTTGAGGCTGCTTACCATCTGGAGGACATAAAGAAGGAAACAGCCAGGAGTAAATAAAGTGTTGTACGGTAAGGTAAGAAAGCGCTGGAACCACGCTACCTACCCCCTCTTGAGGGGAAGGCTTCACCACCTGTTGCCGACATTTCGTATGCCTCGTTCGCTGGGCTTGGCGCTAACTCCTAAATTATTGCCTGGCAATCCAAAGGTCAATTTACAGCCATATTAGTTGTTGCTCTTGTCTCTAGGGATAGACTGGCTTCACATAAACAGAGTTTCATGGCTACTGTAACTTTAGCGGGGAGGGGGCAATCCTGGTGGATGGGTATTGGTTGATTATGTGCCATCAGCTCGTCCACTTCTAGCAACAGCATAAATTTTGGTTCCTTCCATTAGAGTCTTCTGTAGAGAGCTAGGTCTTTGCATAATGTAGTCATATTTGGTCATGTTTGCCTTGAGTGAGAACTTTGGGTTGATTTGTTTGATTATATATTTGTTGTTTTCTTGGCTGTCCATTGTATCGTCAGGAGTCTTCTCCAACACCATGGTTCAAAAGCATCAATGTTCTTCCCATCTTGCTTCTTCAAAGTCCAAGTCATAGAGAAGCCTTTTGCATGAAAGTGATCTTTACAAGTATAGACATATCATGGCATCTAAATACCTTTTCCAAGGTCTTTATGGCTACTCCATCAAATATTGGTCTGTGGCACATTTCTTTTTTCTTTTTTAACAAGATTTTATTTATATAGATGAGGAAAAATAGGAACAATACAGGTATGATAATGGGAGGGGTGGGGGGAAAGGGGAAGGGGAAGGGAATAAAGGATTTAGGGTAAAATAAGGATGGGTACAGTCACATATTTCAACAAACAAGCTACCGTCCGGATCATAATAATGAGTAAATATATTCAACCATTTTTACCATAAGCTTAGACTATAACATATTAAAAACAATTAGTAAACAAATATGTTGATCTATTAAGAAACACTACTAATAAAATCTCAAAAATCCTAACAATCAAGAGTAACAGATGAAAATCAGTGAATCACGAAAAATAATCATATCATCAACATGTTAATTAGAACTCGGTTAAAAATCAGTCATCTGTTCTAAAATATTGAATCCTTCAAGTTCTAACGTGTCTCTAACCACTGATATTTTTTTCCCAAGTTATAAAATAAATTGAGTCATTTTTTTCTTTCATCTCTAATGTTGGTCTATCCATTTCTGCACACTCTAAAATTTTAATAATTATAATCTGGTCAGATGGTAAATTCTCATTTTTCCAAAATTGGGCAAATACTATCCTCGCAGCTGTTAAAACATGCAATATCAAATAGTCATTCTCTTTACCATAATTAGGTCTTAATATTCCTAACAAAAACAATTCCAGTTTAAATTCTATCTGTACTTTCATCATCTTTTCCAACCATCTATGGATCTTAGACCAATATTTCTTAGCGATAGGGTATATCCACCAGGCATGGTAATAAGTGCTTGACTGTTGTTTACATTTCCAGCAAATATCCGAAACATTTTTAAACATTTTCGCTAAGCGAACTGGTGTCATATGCCATCTATAAAACATCTTATATAAGTTTTCTTTATATGCTACCGCTTTGGTAAGCTTAATATTTTTATCCCAAAGTTTTTGCCACTCTTCCAAATCGATAGAATGTCCAAAGTTCTTTACCCATACTATCATTGTTTCTTTCACTTGTTCTTCTTCCATCTTCCAGTTTAAAAGAAATTTATAGTTTTCTAATCAAATTCTCATCTGTTTTTAACAAAATTTTATCTAATGGGGTCTGTTCTTTGTAAAAACCTGTCGATTTTATATTTTTTTCGTATCTTGTTTGAACTTGCAAATAGGACCACCATGTCAAGTCAATACCTTGTTGTTGTAAAGTTTGCCTGTCCTTAAGTTTTCCCTCTTTGTCCAAAATGTCTTTATAACTAACCAGATTTGGATAAGCAACTGCTTCCATTGTTGAAAGCCACTCAGGTATTTTCATATATATTTTATGTTTAATTTTTTCCCATTCTGAAAGTAGTACATTTCTTATCGCATGATTTTGAAAGTACTTATGTGCTTTAGATTTCTCATACTATATAAAAGCATGCCAACCTAACTGAAGGTCATGTCCCTCTAAATCAGTAGTTCTCAACCTGTGGGTCGTGACTCCGTTTGGGGTCAAATGACCATTTCACGGGAGTCGCCAAACAACGCAGTCCGCCATTTTCCCCCCCTTTTCCTTAGCTGTGCTACTCCCTTTTATTCTATTGGCTTTTGAAAGGCAGACTGCACAATACCCTTTTATTGGTAACAAAACGACCCCTTTACAGTCCAATAATGCTGCAATATCAATATATCCTTATTGGTTATATCTGTCTTAAGTTATTTCACCAACTGCTTTCTATTGGATGTCTTCTGATCTCCATTGATTTATGGCTATGATCTGTAGCCATACACACTGCAGGAACAACAGCACTGAGAGTAACACTTCTCTGCCTTCTGTTTGTAATGGTGCAGGAGAAATTAACTCATTTCTACTAATTATTATTTAAGTCACTTGAGTAAGCAGTGTACAAATAATTATAATAAAAAAGCTATAACTAAGTTTTTATTTCCAGGCTAGCTCTCTGCAAGTATTAAAGTTTCAGCAGCACCAGTTGACATTCTGTGGCACATTTCTTTATTAACAGTTCCTTTCTTGTTAATAACAGATCCTAACAGGAAAAAACTATCACTTTTATGTCTTCATGATCAGTTCTAAGGCTGGTTGTTCAACCTGTTGTCTTTAGTTTGGTATTCCTTATATTTAATTTTAATCCCATTTCTTCACTGTGCTCCTTTTTCTATTATAGGTCACAGATCCTTTGCAATTTGTGGCTACACAGTAGTGTTATACTCATCAGCATAGCACAGATTATGGATGTTTTTTCCCTCTAGTTTTAAAATCATGTTCATCTTCTTCCAATCCAGCTTCTCTTAATATATACTCAGCCTATGATTAAAATGATTTTTAATCTTCTTGTTTTCAACTCTCAAATATTTTTAATTTTAATTATTTTTCCAATTTTTAAAACTTTTTCAACTCTAAAATTCTTTTTTCAATTTTTTATAAAATTCTTATTTAATTTTTTTGTCTTTTTAAATGTTTTCTAATTTTAAAATGCTTTTTCAATTTTTTTTATTGAAAATTTTTTATTTTTTTAAAAACATACAATCATTTATAAAAATACAATAAAATTTTAAAGTAGAGAACCCCCCCCTTACCCTCCCTCCCACCCCCAACCTCCCTCCCTTCACTTCCCAGAGCAGAATACAGGGTTAATAAATATGTATATATATATAATAATTAAGAAAAAAGAAAAAAAGAAAAAAAAGAAGAAGAAAAAAATATCATAATTAACCTTTAACTCCATAACCTATAAAACAATTCTCTATAATATTTAATATTCATTCATAAAATAAATGAAACTTTTTAATTCCATACTTTTTCTGAATATAATCTATCCACCTTCCCCATACAGTAATATATCTTTCTTGTGTATGATCCTTTAAATAAGCAGAAATTTTCGCCATTTCTGCAAAACTAGATACTTTAAATATCCATTCTTCTAAAGTAGGCAAAGAATCTTTCTTCCAATATAAACCTACTAATAACCTTGCTGCAGTTATTAAATTCAGCATCAAAGTAGTTTCTTTTTCATTTAAGTCAACAAAAATACCAAGTAAAAATAGTTGAGGAGTAAACTTTATCTTTTTTCTAAAAATCTTTTGAATGTTCCACCAAATCATAATCCAAAAAGCCTTTACTTTTTTACAATTCCACCAAATATGAAAGTATGTCGCATCATTGTTGCCACATCTCCAACATTTGGGCTGTATATTGGAATACATACAAGATAATTTTTTAGGATCTAAGTGCCATCTATAAAACATTTTATAAAAATTTTCTCTCAAATTTTGAGCTTGTGTAAATTTAACATTTCTTATCCAAATTGTCTCCCATAAATCCAATGAGATCGGCTCCTGTATATTCTGAGCCCATTTAATCATACAGTCTTTAACCAATTCTGTTTCCGAATCTAACTCTAATAAAACATTGTATATTCTTTTTATATGAGCCGGACTTTGGTTTTTAATCTGAATAACCAATTGTCTATCTTCTAGTGTTATCCCCTCTTTCTTATCTACAGTCCATCTATCCATTATTTGTAAATATTGAAACCATGACTGTAGAATATTTTGCTGCCTTAATACATCTAAGGATTTCAAATGCCAATTCGAACCAGAGCAAATTAACAATTCTTTATACGAGATTTTGTCAAAATTTGTCCCCTTAGAAGTTCCCTCAATTGCATGTCTGGGAATCCCCCAGATAGGTATTTTATAATTTAATCTATAATAATACTTCTTCCAAACACGAAGTAAGGCATTCCTCAAAATATGTGATTTAAAAGTCCGATCAACTTTCTTATTAAAAATTAAATATGCATGCCAACCATATATTAAATCCCAACCTTCCAAAAAAAGAATATCCATATTTGTTAAATTAAGCCAATCACTTAACCAAGTTAGGCGGCTGCATCATAATATAATTTCAAATTAGGTGCCTTAAGTCCCCCTCTTTCTCGAGCATCCTGTAATATCTTAAATTTAACCCTTGGTTTCTTCCCGGCCCATATAAAATTATTGATACCCTTTTGCCATTCCTCCAAATTTGCCTCTTTTTTAAGAATAGGTATCATCTGAAACAAAAAAAGAAACTTTGGTAGAACATTCATTTTTATAGCTGAAATTCTCCCCAACAATGACAATTGCAATTTTTTCCAATCTCTTAAATCCTTTTGGACTTTTGCCCATAGTGGTTCGTAATTGTTCTTATACAATTTTCCATTTGAAGCAGTTAGATATACTCCCAAATATTTAACCTTTTTTACCATCTGAAAACCTGTGGCTTTAATCAAACTTTCCCTGTCTTTAACTGACATATTCTTAGATAATATCTTAGTCTTATGATTATTAACTTTAAAACCAGAAACATTCCCATACTGTGTTATAAGTTCTAATAAACCATCGATCGCCTGATTTGGTTGTTCCAAAATTAAAACCAAATCATCCGCAAATGCCCGCAGTTTATACTCATTCTTCCTTATCTTTACACCCTGAATTAACTTTGATTCCCAAATCTGAATCAATAAAATTTCCGATGTTAAAACAAATAACAATGGGGATAATGGACATCCTTGTCTTGTCCCTTTTTGAATATTAAAATTCTCAGTCAATCCCCCATTTACAACAATTTGTGCAGATTGCTGCTGATATATAGCTTTAAGTGCATGTAAAAAATTATCCCCAAAATTCATTTTCTCTACCAAAGAAAATAAAAATTGCCAGTCCAATTGATCAAAAGCTTTTTCAGCATCCAAAAAGATAAAAGCCACAGGAATCTGATTATTCTTATCCAAGTACTCAATTAAGTTAATAATTTGTCTAACATTATGTTTCATATATCTCCCTGTTATAAATCCTGCTTGATCACTATGAATCAAGTCTTTCATAACCTGCATTAATCTATTTGCCAAAATTTTTGTAAAGATCTTATAATCAACATTCAATAATGAAATTGGCCTATAATTCTTAGGCTCTGTAAGATCCTGATCTTCCTTCAGAATCAGTGATATAAAGGCTCTTTTCCAAGAAGGAGGAACTTGCATACCCAACAAGATACTATTAAAAAATTCCTTTAATGGCTCTATCATTTCTTCAAATGTTGTTGTTGTTAGTTGCGAAGTCGTGTCCGACCCATCGCGACCCCATGGACAATGTTCCTCCAGGTCTTCCTGTCCTCTACCATCTTCTGGAGTCCATTTAAATTCACACCTACTGCTTCAGTGACTCCATCCAGCCATCTCATTCTCTGTCGTCCCCTTCTTCTATTGCCCTCAATCTTTCCCAGCATTAGGCCCTTCTCCAGTGAGTCCTTCCTTCTCATTAGGTGGCCAAAGTATTTGAGTTTCAACTTCAGGATCTGGCCTTCTAAAGAGCAGTCGGGGTTGATCTCTTCTAGGACTGACCGGTTTGAACGCCTTGCAGTCCAAGGGACTCGCAGGAGTCTTCTCCAGCACCATAGTTCAAAGGCCTCAATTCTTTTGCGTTCAGCCTTTCTTATGGTCCAACTTTCACAGCCATACATTGCAACTGGGAAAACCATGGCCTGGACTATACGCACTTTTGTTGGCAGGGTGATGTCTCTGCTTTTTAGTATGCTGTCTAGATTTGCCATAGCTTTCCTCCCCAGGAGCAAGCGTCTTTTAATTTCTTGGCTGCAGTCCCCATCTGAGGTGATCTTGGAGCCCAGAAAAATAAAATCTGTCACTACCTCCATTTCTTCCCCATCTATTTGCCAGGAATTGAGAGGGCCGGATGCCATGATTTTGGTTTTCTTAATGTTGAGTTTCAAGCCAACTTTTGCACTCTCCTTCTTCACCCGCATCAAGAGGCTCTTTAGTTCCTCTTCACTTTCTGCCATTAGAGTGGTATCATCTGCATATCTTAGGTTGTTGATATTTCTCCCGGCAATCTTAATTCCAACTTTTGATTCATCTAGCCCTGCCTTTCTCATGATGTGCTCTGCATATAAGTTAAATAGGCAGGGCGACAGTATACAGCCTTGCCGGACTCCTTTTCCAATTTTGAACCAATCAGTGGTTCCGTGTTCGTTTCTCACTGTTGCTTCTTGACCCGCATATAGGTTTCTCAAGAGACAAATGAGATGGTCTGGTACTCCCATCTCTTTAAGAACTTGCCACAATTTGTTGTGATCCACACAATCAAAGGCTTTTGCATAGTCAATGAAGCAGAAGTAGATGTTTTTCTGGAACTCCCTAGCTTTCTCCATGATCCAGCGTATGTTGGCAATTTGATCTCTAGTTCCTCTGCCTCTTCGAAATCCTGCCTGTACTTCTGGTAGTTCTCGATCCACATACTGCTGGAGTCTAGCTTGTAGGATTTTAAGCATAACTTTACTAGCATGTGAAATGAGTGCAATGGTGCATAGTTTGAACATTCTTTGGCATTGCCTTTCTTTGGAATTGGAATGTAAACTGACCTTTTCCAATCCTGTGGCCACTGTTGAGTTTTCCAAATTTGCTGGCAAATTGAGTGTAGCACTTTTACTGCATCGTCTTTTAAGATTTTGAATAGCTCAGCTGGAATACTGTCACCTCCACTAGCTTTGTTGTTGCTCAGATTTTCTAAGGCCCATTTCACTTCACATTCTAGGATGTCTGGTTCGAGGTCAGTGACCATCTCATTGTGGTTATCTGGGATGTTAAGCTCATTCTTGTATAGTTCTTCTGTGTAGTTTTGCCATCTCTTCTTAATCTCTTCTGCCTCTGTTAGGTCCCTGCCATTTTGGTCCTTTATCATGCCCATCTTTGCATGAAACGTTCCCTTCATATCTCCAATTTTCTTGAAGAGATCTCTGGTCCTCCCTATTCTGTTGTTTTCTTCTATTTCTTTGCACTGTTCATTTAAGAAGGCATTCTTATCTCTTCTAGCTACTCTCTGGAATTCTGCATTCAATTGGGTGTATCTTTCTCTTTCTCCTTTGCCTTTCGCTTCCCTTCTTTCCTCAGCTATTTGCAAAGCTTCCTCAGACAGCCATTTTGCTTTCTTGCATTTCTTTTTCTTTGGGATGGTTTTAGTTGCTACCTCTTGTACAATGTTGCGAACTTCCATCCATAGTTCTTCAGGCACTCTGTCTATCAGATCTAATTCCTTAAATCTATTTGTCACCTCTACTGTATATTCATTAGGAATATGATTTAGTTCATACCTGAGTGGCCTAGTGCTTTTCCCTACTTTTTTCAATTTAAGCCTAAATTTTGCAACGAGAAGCTCATGATCTGAGCCACAGTCAGCTCCTGGTCTTGTTTTTACTGACTGTATAGAGCTTCTCCATCTTTGGCTGCAGAGCACATAGTCAATCTGATTTCTATGTTGACCGTCTGGTGATGTCCATGTGTAGAGCCGTCTCTTGGGTTGTTGGAAAAGAGTGTTTGTTATGACCATCGTATTCTCTTGACAAAATTCTATTAGCCTGTGCCCTGCTTCATTTTGTACTCCAAGGCCAAACTTGCCTGTTATTCCGGTTATCTTTTGGCTTCCTACCTTAGCATTCCAATCCCCCATGATGATAAGGACATCATTTTTTGGTGTTAATTCTATAAGGTGCTGTAGGGCTTCATAGAACCGGTCAATTTCATCCTCTTCAGCACCAGTGGTTGGGGCATAGATTTGGACTACTGTGATATTGAATGGTTTGCCTTGGATTCGAATTGAGATCATTCTGTCATTTTGGGATTGTATCCCAGTATTGCTTTTCCTATTCTTTTATTGACTATGAAGGCTACTCCATTTCTTCTGAGGGATTCTTGCCCACAGTAGTATACCTGATAGTCATCTGAGTTAAATTCACCCATTCCTGTCCATTTTAGTTCGCTGATTCCTAAGATGTCAATGTTCATTCTTGTCATCTCTTTTTTGACTACGTCTAGCTTGCCTTGATTCATGGATCTTACATTCCAGGTTCCTATGGAGAAAAGATCTTTACAGCATCGGACTTTCCTTTCACCACCAGATATATCCACAGCTGAGCGTCCTTTCGGCTTTGGCCCAGTCGCTTCATTCTTTCTGGCGCTACTAGTACTAGCCCTCTGCTCTTCCCCAGTAGCATATTGGACACCTTCCAACCTGAGGGGCTCATCTTCCAGCGTCATATCTTTTTTCCTTTTAGTACTGTCCATGGGGTTTTCATGGCAAAGATACTGGAGTGGTTTGCCATTTCCTTCTCCAGTGGATCACATTTTGTCAGAACTCTCTGCTATAACCTGTCCGTCTTGGGTGGCCCTGCACGGCATAGCTTATAGCTTCATTGAGTTACGCAAGCCCCTTCGCCACGACAAGGCAGTAATCCATAAAGGGGTTTCTTCAAATAGGATCTTATAATACCTAGAAGTCAGTCCATCTGTTCCAGGAGACTTTCCAACCTTTAGCTGCTTAATAGCTAAACCAATTTCCTCCACAGTAATTAAACTATTCATCCCATTTTGTTGTTCCTCTGAAAGTCTAGGAAAATGTACTGATTGTAAATATTTATCTATATCCAAACCCCTTATATTATCACTTGAATATAATTTTGTGTAAAAGTCCAAAAAGCTTTTTCTAATCAAATCTTGCTGAAAAACCTCAGCACCTTTATATTTTACTTTCTCTATGATTCTAGCTTTCTGTTTCTTTCTTAACTGATAAGCCAACCACCTCCCAGGCTTATTCGCATTGCAAAAAGTATTATGTCTCATATACGACAGATTGGTAGCCACCTGATCTGCCATCAACATGTTAAATTGTTCCTTAAGCATCTTTATGGATACCTTTAAATTATTATCAGTAGGGTTAAGAACCAACTCTTGTTCTTTGGATTTAATCTCTTCTTCTATTTCTCTACGTCTTTGTGACCCTTTTTCCCTAAAAACTTTATTCAATTGAATCAGAATTCCCCTCATATATGCTTTACTAGCGTCCCACACCATAGACATCGATGTTCCCTTATTCATATTTATAGTAAAAAAGTCCTTTAAATGTTCTTTACACTTTTGTACGAACTCCTCCCGATTAAATAAGTTCTCATTCAATCTCCAAGATCTTCTATTCCCATCTTCCAAATATAACTCCATCCACACAGGACTATGATCTGACAATGTTCTGGGAAAAATTTTCACCTTCCTCACTCTAGGGAGGAAGTCACTAGTAATCAAAAAAAAAATCAATCCTTGAAAATGACTGGTGTCTATCAGAATAAAAAGTAAAGTCTCTATCACTTGTGTTCCTTTCTCGCCAAATATCAATAAGCTCCAGTTCTTCCTTCAAATCAAAAAAAGTCATAGGTAGTTTAGTTTGAATAAAAGTTTTAGAGGAACTTCTTTTGTCTATAGTTGGGTCTAAAACCCCATTCCAGTCACCCATCAAAATTACCGATTTATAATCCAACTGAGATATCTTGCCATGCAGCAACTTGTAAAATTGTTTCTGTTGTTGATTGGGAGCATATCTTGGAATCTCCCATCTGAACTGAATTTGACGATGTTTTAGCTCATCAGACAAAAAAGTAAAATCTTTTCTGGCTCTTAAGATTTTTGGAGGTATCTCTTTTAAAATTATCACATCTTGATCAGCAATTTGAAACTTTTGTTTGTAAAAAGCCTGTATAATTTCATTACGGATAGATCTTCTAGAAAAATAAATAACCACATCTCTTGGTAGATTTCTCTGTCTAGCAACCCGTGAATTAACTCTAAAAAATTTTTCTATCTCATTCTCAATTATTTCAGGCCACCAGCCAATATTAGGAGCAATATCTTTCACAATAAGCATCTTTAAGTCCTCCTGAGGGTTCTCCCTCAGGCCCCTGATACGCATTGCATATTCCATTTCCCTATATTGTGAAATGATTTGTTCATCCTGTGTAATTTCTATCTTGTTCTCTACCTCCTGCATTCTAAATTCCATCCTTGATGCATTTTCAGTAATCTTTTCCATCTGATCATCAATCCTCTCTATGTGCAGGGCCAATCCCTGAAAGGCCAGAAGGATATGGTCTCTTACTTGTTGGTTCTTTTTCTCCAATAATTCTTCTGTATTAGCCCTCTCTGCAATTATAAGATCTTTTACCTCCTCCTTAATATCCAAGGCATGCTGTTTTAAAGCATCTTGTAAATCATTAAGAGAAATTGCAGGAGGAGGAGGAGAAGGTGGAGGTGATTTTGGTTTCTGAGATGCAGGCTGAGGCATTGGAGAAGAAATAGGAGCCTTAGAGGCGGGAGGCAAACGTTTTGAAGCCATTTTCTTAAGTTCCAAGAAGAAAGATTCTTATTAAAAAAAAGAGAGAGAGAAGAAAAAAAGGGCACAGTTCTTTTAGTTATTCTTGGGAAAAAAAATAGAGAAAGAATAAAAGCCAAATTCTTACTTCTGTATTTAAAGAGTTAATCTGTATCCAGGTTTTACTTTGTAATGCAAATCAAGCAAGAAAGACGATCACCATTTTACTTTTCACTTTCACTTTCTTCTAAAGGGAAAGTGAACAAAAGAAGAGGGAGAGGAAACTTGCTGAAGTTAAAGGCACCATCAAACTTGAGCACAGTCTCTCCTGGTCTGCTCCGTCTGCTTACAAATACTCACAAGCAGCTGAGAAAAAAAGCAGATGTGGAAGCGGCAACTTGTTTCATCCCAAAAGCTTCGGAATGAAGTCTCCCTGGAATGCGGAGTTGCTCAGGCTCCGAGGGAGCTCTACCCTCCGATCCCCAAAATAACAGAGATCCAGGGGAGCTCTTACCTCTACCTGAGAGCTCTCCTCCTCCCTTTTTCCCAGGGAGGAGATTCAAGCCACGGGACAGCTGATTGTCAAAGTCCTGCGGCTTTTACACACACCAGGAACGGGCGGCTTTGTAAAACGCCGCCATTCGTCGTCGCTGGAACCACCGGAAGTCGCTTTTTCAATTTTTTAATAAAATCTTTTTCAATTTTTTCAATTCTTCAATGTCTTATTTCAACTAAACACTGAAAAAAACAATTTACTTATTTTAATTCTTTAGAAATTTTTAAATTCTTAATGATTTAAGAGGAAAAAAATAAAAAAAAACTATAGAAAAAGACTGTAAGGACCTGCCTCAGTTAGACCTCCCAAGAAAGCAGAGCTCTTGAAACTTGCATTGTTTCCACAGGAACTTTTATTGGAAGTTATTGACAGCATGAAAGTAAGACAGGATCTGAGGATTTCCTGCAAGAAATGATAGATTAAAACAGCGGTTCTCAACCTGTGGGTCGTGACCCCATTTGGGGTTGAACGACCATTTCACAGGGGTTGCCAAACAACACAATCCGCCATTTTTTCCCCTTTTCCTTAGCTGTGCTACTCCCTTTTATTCTATTGGCTTTTGAAAGCCAATAGAATAGACTCTCTTGAATAGAGTCTAATTCTATTGGCTTTCAAAAGCCAATAGGAATTGTCCAGGCTGTCTCTGCCCTGCTGAGCCCGCCAAAAGTCCCATTCTGCAAACGGTGCTGCAAGTTGTCTGCAGCGAAGGCGAGCTGTCTGGAAGTTTCTACCCCTCCCTGCTGAGCAACTACTAAAAATGTAAGTAAAAGAGGGCCAGGGGTGGGAGGTGGGAGGCCAGCGGGCGCAGGGAGGGTTGCTGGCGCATGTGGGCACCGGCGGGTGCCTTACCTCCCTTGGGCTGGGCCAGCTGGTGGCCCAGCTGGTGGTCATCCTGCGCCGTCTCTGCCGCTTGCCAGCTACGCCTCAGCCGGTGCAGGGGTTGGCACCACGCATGCGCAGCGCTCCCGGGTAGGGAAAGTCCTTGACTTACAACCGGTTGGGTAGTCCTCGACTTACAACCGGTTGGGTAGTCCTCGACTTATGATCGGTTGGGTAGTCCTCGACTTACGACCAGTTGGGGGTTGCAGTATTAAAAAGGTTGAGAACCACTGGATTAAAAGAACCCAGTCAAATGCCACCCCAACTGTCCATCTGGCTGGTTCAAACAGAGCCAATCCATAGGTGTCAAATTGTTGTGGGAAAGAATCGATAAGGTGCCACTCTCAAGGTCGTCAGGTCTCTCCGTGGCTTCCCTCTGTTATGTGGTCCTGGCTACTTTCCTTCATGACCAGATGCAAGCTCGCCTGACCAATAACCAGCCAAGACACAGTGAAGACCTTTTGTTTTGTTTATTGCAATAAATGGGGAGAAAAGATATCAAAGCTTGGTTCTCTCCAAAGTTCCAACCCAAAATATTCCCTTCTTTATACAATCTTTGTCCCGGCCGCACATCCCTCCTCTTTCCCCATTGGCTGAGTTACTATGAGGTTACACTTTTTCCAACAGCCTCTTACACATTTCCTGATAACATATTAAATCATATTCACATATACAATAATAATAAGAAAAATTAGACATTTAAATGGTTATTTTAAACTCTGTGAATATTTATATCCCCCTTTTAGAACAATAGGTTCTTTCCTGTTTTTCAATTCAGTGTCTTTCCTGGCTAGCCATTTTCTCTTACAGCTATTTTTTGTAGTTTGTCTTCTTCCTTTTCCCACTCTAAGATCCAGCTATTTTTGCCTATGTGTTTATCTTACTTCCTTTCTTTATACTCTCCTTTCCTGGTTCCCATATATTATAGTTTTTGGTAACTTATTTGTCCAGACAGTAAGTTTCCACTGCAACAAATTCAATTTTAAATTTCTCTTTCAATGTTAAATTTTTGAAGACTTTTCCTTTACTTCTATCAAATCCCCTCTTTTAATTTTTTTTACACTGAAAGGTCTTCATTATCATGCTTAGAAAATCTTATAACCATTAACTGTATAACTTCTTCTTTTCCTAAGGCTTTCCTAAGACTTTTCCTACAGCTTTGGTTAAAGTAGATGCACATAAAGAATACATTGCAGACATGCACAACACATAAATCCTACAAATATTTGTTTTAGCCATCCAAAATTGAGAAGCCAATTAGTTAACCAATTCCAATCACTCCACATATTTTCATACTTTTGTTCAGGAGCTTTAGCCACTTTTCTGATTCCTTTTGTAATATCCATTCTGCTTCATGATTGTCATCTACCTTTAAATCCCACAAACAAATTTTTAGCTTTATTTCCCAGGCTGCTCTGATATGTTGTCTTCAGTAATATTAGAATTAGAATCCACCCCTCATGATTATTTCACAGTATTTCACACCCACAAATTTGTCCATAATCACAATAACAGCTACAGCGATCACAGTGACAATAACAAAAAATATACATTTACCACCTAATTCTTACAATTTACAATTCTACATTTTCAGTTTCTAATGATATGACTTCTGTCTTAGTTATTCGTTTTATTTGTAACAAACAACTTTTACTTTTCTCACGAGTCATCACCAACTGAAATTCTAATAGAGATAGTCAAATTAGGTAGGGATTCTAGTCCAATACCCATTCAAGTCCTTATCCTGGAATAACCGTCCAACCTCTTTAAGGTCCAGTCACCACCTTCGCTCGTGTGTGGTGAGTCCAACCCTTCTGAGCCCTCCGGACAGCAGATTCAATATAAGGAACTTCCCTTCTTTGGTTGTAGAAATTCCTCCTTCCATTTACGAATCAGTACCCACTGTCCCGACTGGATCTTATGGGTTGGAAATTCCAAAGGAGCTGTTTGTGCCACCAAGCCTTCCTGCCAAAGAGAAGACAGAGACCCCAGTACTTGTTCTACATTTAGCTATTTGTCTCCCTCCTTTGGGAGTATTAACCCTTTATTAACCCTTTTGCATATCAAACATCTATCTTTTGCCCTTTGGGCTATCCCATAAATTCCAAGGGTATCATAGAATTTGAAATACATTTCTACCTATGCTTTAATTCCAGAATGACTCCCCTCATATAGTTTTTGGATCACCATTCTTGCAGTACTTTGTGATAACCACAGAATTCCCTTAATGCCATTTTTGTTGTTTGGTAATTATAAATCTACTATAGCCTCAATCCTTTTACTATCTATTTTCCTTTCCACTTAAACTATAATATATCCTAGATATTTTACCTCCTTTTATACCAATTGGGTTTTATTTGCTAGACACCCTCAATCCTTTCTTTTGCCAAAAAAAGTTGCTTTCCCATTTCTTTATAATTCCCAGAATAAGATCTATTCAAAAGCAAGGTAATACTTTTCAGTTTCATGCTTCTTCTGAATATAATCAATCCATCTTCTCCAAACCATAATATATCTTTCTTGTGAATGATCCTTCAAATAGGAGGAGATTTTCGCCATTTCTGCTAAATTAGACACTTTTAAGTATCCATTCCTCCAAAGTAGGCAATAAGTTTTTCTTCCAATATTGCCCCATCAATAATCTTGCAGCAGTTATAAGGTTCAACATCAAATTAGTTTCTTTAACATCCAAATCTACAATAATACCCAACAAAAATAATTGCGGAGTAAACTTTATCTTTTTCTTAAAAATCTTTTGAATATTCCACCAAATCTTAATCCAAAAAGCTTTAATATCTTTACAAGTCCACCAAATATGAAAATAAGTTGCATCTAAATTTCCACATCTCCAACATTTGGGCTGTAAATTCGGATACATGCGGGACAACTTTTGGGGATCCAAATGCCATCTATAAAACATTTTATAAAAATTTTCTCTCAAATTTTGTGCTTGAGTAAATTTTACATTTCTAACCCAGATTGTCTCCCATGTATCCAGTAAAATTGGCTCTTGGATATTTTGCGCCCATTTGATCATACAATCTTTAACTAACTCCGTCTCCGATCCAATTCTATTAAAGCATTATAAATTCTTTTTATATGAAATCGACTTTGATCTTTAATCTGTTTTTACCAAATTCACATCCTCTAAAGTAATACCAACCTTTTTATCTATATTCCACCTCAATAACAATTGATTGTAATAAAATCAAGAATATACAATATTTTCTTGCTTCAACTCAGTTAAAGGCTTTAGTTGCCAGTGCTGCCCAACCAAACTAAGTAATTCCTTATAAGAAATCTTATCCAAATTTACTCCCCTAGATACTCCCTCTATCACGTGTCCTGGAACCCCCCAAATTGTAATTTTATAATTTAACCTATAATAATACTTTTTCCAGACACGTAACAAGGCACTTCTCAAAATATGGGTTTTAAAAACCTGATCCACTTTTTTATCATAAATTAAATATGCGTGCCATCCATATAATAAATCCCATCCCTCAAGAGAAAGGATATTCTTATTTGTTAAGTTGAGCCAATCACTAATCAAGGTTAAAACCACCGCATCATAATACAATTTTAAATTTGGTGCCTTTAATCCTCCTCTTTCCCATGTATCCTGCATAATTTTGAATTTAACTCTCGGCTTTTTCCCTGCCCAAATAAATTTATTAATCCCCTTCTGCCATTCTTCCAAATTGGCATCTTTTTTCAAAATAGGTATCATCTGGAATAAAAAAAGAAACTTTGGAAGTATATTCATTTTAACTGCCGAAATTCTCCCCAACAAAGATAATTGTAATTTTTTCCAATCATTTAAATCCTTTTGCACTTTTACCCATAATGTCTCATAATTATTTTTATACAATTTAACATTAGAGGACATTAAATAAATTCCTAAATATTTGACCTCTCTCACTATTTCAAAACCTGTTAATTTAACTATAATATCCTTTTCCTTCATAGACATATTTTCGATAATATTTTAGTCTTATTATTATTTACCTTAAAACCAGAAACCTTCCCATACTGAATTAAAATTTCAACCAAATCCCTAACCGAATCTGTCGGTTGAGATAATGTCACAACCAAGTCATCAGCAAAAGCTCTCAACCTATAATCATTCTTATTTATTTTTATTCCCTTTATTCTAGGTGATTCCTGAATTTTAATAAGTAAAATCTCCATTGTTAAAACAAATAACGATGGGGATAAAGGACATCCTTGTCTTGTACCCTTCTCAATTTTAAATGCTTCTGTTAAACCCCCATTAACTATAATTTGTGCAGATTGCTGTTGATATATTGCCTTAAGGGCAAATAAAAATTTATCCCCCAAATTCATTTCCTCTACTACTCTGAATAAAAATTGCCAATCTAATTGATCAAAGGCTTTTTTAGCATCTAAAAAAATCAAAGCCGCAGGGATTTGATTGTTCTTGTCCAAATATTCAATTAGATTAACAATTTGTCTAACATTATATTTCATATATCTTCCAGATATAAATCCAGATTGATCACTATGAACCAATTGCTTCAAAACTCGCATTAATCTATTTGCCAATATTTTTGAGAAAATTTTATAATCTGTATTCAAAAGAGATATAGGCCTATAATTTTTGGGCTGGGTCAAATCTTGATCCTCCTTCGGAATCAATGATATAAAAGCCCTTCTCCACGATGGAGGTACCTCTGCTCCTAACAGAATATTATTAAAAAGTTCCTTCAATGGTTCTATCATTTCTTCAGATAACATTTTATAATAAATTGCTGTTAATCCATCTGTACCTGGAGCCTTACCAACTTTCAATTGTTTAATTGCCCAAATAATCTCATCAGAAGTAATTAAACCATTAATCTCATCTCTTTGATCAGAAGTAAGTTTAGGGAAATGTGATTCCTGTAAATACTTTTCTATATCTAAAACTTGTATGTTTTCACTGGCATATAACTTTGAATAAAAATCTAAAAAACTCCTTTTAATCAAATTTTGTTGATAAACTTCTTTACATTTATAATTTATTTTTTCTATAATCCTTGATTTCTGTTTCTTTCGTAGTTGGTAAGCCAACCACCTACCAGGTTTATTTGCATTGCAAAATGTATTATGTTTCATATACTTCAAATTAATTGCAATCTGATCAGCTATTAACATATTAAATTGCTCCTTAAGCAAACTAATAGAAACCTTTAAATTATTATCCAATGGATTTAAGGTAAGAGCTTTTTCCTTAGTTTTAATCTCTAATTCCAACTCTTTACGTTTCTGCATCTGTTTGCGTCTATACGCATTATTCATATGAATCAAGACCCCTCTCATATATGCTTTACTGGCGTCCCATACCATTGGCATCGAAGTACCCTTATGCATATTCAAAAGAAAAAAATCCTTTAAATAATCTCTGCATCTCTCTACATTCCCCTCAAATCTAAATAAATTTTCATTCAATCTCCAAGTCCTTCTATTCCCGTCTTCAGTAGATAATTCCATCCATACAGGACTATGATCTGACAATATTCTTGGGAATATCTTAGCATTCTTCACCCTAGAAAAAAGATCATTAGTAATTTAAAAAAATCAATTCTGGAATATGACTGATGCCTGCCGGAAAAGAAGGTAAACTCTTTTTCTTCCATATTCCATTCATGCCAAATATCTCGAAGTTCCAAATCATCCTTCAAGTCAAAAAAAGCTTTAAGTAATTTTGCATGATTAGGGGATTTAAAAGAACCCTTCTTGTCTTTACTTAAATCTAAAATGCCATTCCAATCTCCCATCATAATTACTGATTTGTAATCCAATTGAATTATTTTCTGATTGTTTGTTTCAAATAGTAAAATACTTTCTTTCTTTTCTGTGGTGAATTCAAGCCATTAAGATTCCATGTCAGAAACTTTGCCATGTCTCATGGCTTGAAGCCTTTGGAACACTGCATCTAAATCTGCAGTTGAGGACCTCTTTGGTCTTGTTCCTCCCACTGGCTCAGAGGTAGCCACCTGTGTTGTAACTCCAGAATCTACCTTTTGTTGTTCTTTTTCTCTACGTTTATGAGCTGCACAAGTCATTCTCTGTTCTCTTGGGTCTTCTCTTGTCTCCAAACACTGTTGCATAGATTCAACCAACAACTCTTCTCCTGTTGGTGACCTAGCTCTTGCAGCCAACTGTCCTTCAAACTTACTTTCATTTCTTCTAGATCTTGGAGATGGTGGTGCGCCTGCTTTCAGCACAGAAACATAAAAATCTCTTGCTTTTAAAATTGTATTTAATCTATAACGTGTTCCAACATAATTCACCACTATGCCAACAGGTACATCCCATCTAAATTGAATTTGCCGCTTCTTGAGCTCCTCAGCCAAAAAAGCAAAATCCTTTCTTCTTCTAAGAATTTTTGGAGGTATTTCTTTTAAAATTATGATGTCTTGAGCTGCAATTTGAAATCTTTGGTTATAAAAGGCTTGTATAATTTCATTACGAAGTGATCTTCTAGAAAAATAGATAACCACATCTCTTGGTAAATTTCTCTGCTTCGCAATCCACGAATTTACTCTAAAGATTTTTTCAATATCTCTCAACATTTCTTCAATTCCACATCCTAAAATGGATGCCAATTCTGCAGCAATCTCTTCTTTCAAATTCTCTTTCACATTCTCCTTCAACCCTCTTATTCTCAAAGCAAACTCCATGTCTCTATATTGTGACATTACAATTTCATTCTGTGCTGCATCCACATTATTTTCAACTCTTTCAATTCTTCCTTCCAATCTTTCAACATTTCCAACCACTTCATCCACTCTGCCATCCAGCCTTTCTACATGGGCCGCAAGCCCCTTAAGAGCCAACAGAATATCTTCCCTCATCTCATGGTTTTTCTTCTCCAAGAGCTCTTCTGTTTAGGATCTAATCTTTTGTATAGCTTTCTCCAAAGAATCCTGAACCACATTTTGTATATCTTTAAGTGTAAATGCTGGAGGTGGGGAAGGTGGTGGAGACTTTGGCTTAGTTTGCTGTGTAGTCTGTGTTACTGGAGAGGAAATTGAAACTTTAGGGAAAGAAAAAATTGCACAATGTTTTGAAGCCATTTAAAAAAAAAAAGAAAAAGAAATGAAGAATAAAGAAAAGAAAAAAGCCAATTCTTATAACAAGACAAAATAGAGGAATAATAAAAACAATTTCCCTATAAAAAAAGGGCAGAGTCAGTTATTTTAGAAACTTTGCTGCCAAGTAAAAGTGAAAGTTCTCAGACAAAGAAGCAAAATTCCTCCACGACAAGATTCCTCCGCCATTTTTTCCTTTCACTCCCTTTGTTAAAATAATTAACTGGAGAAGATATTAATTCTTTCTTGAGTTAAAGTAGAAATTCAAAATCACAATTCAAGTCCTCCTGAACAACTCTGTCTGCTTTAAATATTACTCACAATTCTCTTTAAGCAGCAGATGTGGAGGCTGTGTCTGGCTTCGTTCCGGAGAACAAAGGCTTCCTGGAATGTGGAGACAATCCAGACTCCGAAAGAGCTGTCACCCTTTGTTTCCCCCCCCCAAATAAGCTTTGGGAGACTAGAGGAGCTCAATTTCTATCTGGAAATACTCACCTCCCTCCCTTTGCCCGGGAGAAAGGTTTCAAGCCACAAAACAGCTGATTGACGCTGTCTTGCCAGCTTTTACACATTTCCAAGACAGGAGGCTAAGAAAAAAGCCTCCATCGGTGCAGCTATCACCACAGGAAGTCCTAGTCCAACCCCTTACTGAAACAAGAAACTCTATTCATTTCAGACTCTATCCATTTCTAACCTCCTCCCAAAAATCTCCAATAATGAAGCATCCACAGTTTCTGGAGACAATTATCCCACTGATTAATTATTCTTATAGTCAGGAAATTTTACCCAATTTCTGTTCTTTAAAAAAAAAACAAAAACAAATATGCAGACAGAAATTGCCTCCCCCCCTTTTTTTTTCTTTCTTTTTTCTCTTACTTTTCCAAGGCAGAAATTCTTGGGTTAAAAAAGTAACAAACTAAACATGTTTAAAAGGATTGCTCAAAAATTTCACCTCCCTTCAATAGCCCTTCCATCATGGGCTTTAAACCCATTCTTCCTTCCAGTGTAATGTTATATACTGTTTCTGGTGCATTATTTCACCAGGGTTCTTTAAAGTCACTTTTAAAGGATCTGTCAGAATCCAATTATATTTCATCTCTAGTTATCAACTATAGAAAACCCCATTTCTGTCTTCCCTGGATTCTGCCATACAGTGAAGAGAAGGGAACGAATAAAGGGACTTCATGGCCCTCACTTCCTTCGGTACACTTCAAAGGAACTGGATGTGTGTATCACCAAAAGGGCTAACCATAACAATGGGGCTATTACATTTCATGTAGTTTTCTCTGAAGTCTCCATCTAGCCGGCAGTAAGGAAAAGGGGAGTGTGGGAGTGTGGGAGTGTAATGCCTGAGACTGTCGCTGGAAGAAGGGGGTGATTGGGTGGGGCTACTGGGGAACCCCTTAAAACCTTGAATGGGAGAGCTTGGACCCCAAGTCCTGTCTAGAATGCCTGCAACCATTTTCTTTTAATAAAGGATGCCTGTTGGAATAACTATTCCAAGAGTTCTGTCTTCTTAAGATGCAAAGTGGGGTGGGTCCTTACATTAGACAGGACTTGCAAAATTAATCCACCTGGAAGGGAGACCCTTGCCGGGGGATTTTGCAAAAAATTACCATGTCAGACAATGGAGCAAGAAAGGGGGAAAACTCCCTGGAAAGAGAGCTGCTGACCCAACTGGAACCTTGCCAGATGTTGGGATCCGAGAGGTCAGATTCCTCAGGAGAAGAAGTGGTGGAGACACGGGACCACAAGCCTCGCTGGTCAATGGGTGTTGGAAAGAAAAGTGAGTGGGGAAAGGAATCAAGAAAGGTGACCCTGAGACGGGGGACCAAGCAACCAGAATGGAAGCAAGAGATGGAGAAATCCCTGCACGCAAGTGAAGAGGGAGAAAGCTGGGCACCGTACTCAGACTGGATCCTAGAGAAAGCTATTGACCTGATGAAGAGAACTCTCAGCTCCCTAGGAGAGGAGAATCCTGAGCCCTACGGCCGCCCCAGCTCCTGGAGCCGCAAAGGGAGAGACACTGAGGGGGAAGTAGAACCTGCAGCCCCGGGGACATCTGCTGATCCAGTAGTCCCCACCCCCTATCGAACCACAGATGACAATCTGGACGGAAGACACTACCACCAACAATGGAGGCACTGATCCATTCCAAGACATCCACCGTTGGAGGTGAAATTCAAAGGGGAGCCAACACGCTTGGGGTTTTTCCTAACCCAAGTCCTCAGCTACATGGAGGAATATGGGCGGGACATCCCCAGTGACAAAGCCCACATCCGGATCGTGCAATCTGCCCTGGACGGACCGGCTGCAGATTGGGTGTTGAACTTGCACAACTCCAATGCCCCAGAACTCAACGACTTCAACTGTTTCATGTCCTCTCTGAGAAGACAATTTGAAGACCCCCCTGGCTGATCGCAAAGCCCGCGAAAGGATAAAAACGATGAGGCAAGGCAAACGCCTGGTGGCTGAATATACACAAGAATTCCGGGCCATTGCCAGCAAACTGAACTGGCCAGAAGACATCCTCCTTAGCCATTTCAAAGACGGACTAAATTATGACCTATATGACACTTACCTGCCCCGAGGGGACCCACACCAACTTGAGGAATGGTACGTCTTGGCAGAGGAAGCAGAGATCGACATACTGAAGAGACACCGTCGAGGAAAACAATGGAGCCGCTCCCCACCTGAGTTGACACACGAACCAGTGAAACCATTTGCTACAGCCAAGAAGCAAATGGGGTGTTTTAAGTGTGGAATAGAAGGGCATTGAGCTGTAGAAAGCCGCTCCAAAGCCCCCCAGCACAACCCAGACAGATCCCCAATCAACAAATCCGGAAAGTCTTCAGCTAAACCAAAAGAAACTGCCATGAGAATGATGGAAATTGTGGAAAAACCCCCCCCCCACCTCTGCTCATCAGGGGGAAAGAACTCCAGCCTCCACCGCAGGGCTGGTGGATGCCTCAGATGACAGCTCGCAGGGAAACCCCTGGTAAGTGGACGCATCGCACCCATCCTCAAGACAGTGACTATATTAATTCCCCCCATGCCCGAAGCCGTGAAGGTGAAAGCCTTAATAGACTCTGGCTGCACCAGCTGCCTCATTAGTCCAACACTAGTGAGGAATCTGGGCATTTCATCGAGGAGACTGGAACAACCAATCTCGTTTGGCCAGTTAGATGGATCCATAGCAGGGGGGGTGCCAGCTACCCTAGCCACTTTACCAATACACCTTTCCCTGGGAAAACATGAGGAGGACATAACGTTTGTGGTGACCCCAGGCATGGAATGCCCAATGATCCTAGGGATGGAATGGTTAAAAAAATGGAACCCCTGGGTAAATTGGAGGATGACAGAAATCAAATTCCCGAAGGGGGACCCTATGGACTTAAAACCCCAAGGGGGGCTACCAGAATCAAGAATAGAAAAAGCATCCATGGGAGAGGAAAAGGGACTAACAGAAATACCAGAGGAATACAGAGACCTTGCTGAAGTTTTCAGTGAGAGGACGGATGAGCTCCCCCCCCCCACCGACCCACAGATTGTGCCATTGAATTCAAGTCTGGGGCAAAACTCCCGAAGCCCAGATTATACTCCATGAGCCCAAAGGAGAAGGAGGAAATGGAAAGATTCATAAAAAAAAAACCTAGAGAGAGGTTTCATTGAGCCAGCCAAGCCTAAAGTGGCTGCCCCAGTCCTCTTTAGAGAGAAGAAGGACGGCTCTTTACGCTTATGCGTGGATTATAGGGCCCTGAATACAATCAGTGAAAGCAACCTATACCCTCTGCCCTCATGAAAGACATGCTGTCACACCTCTCGAAAGGGAATTTTTTTTCTAAACTAGACCTAAGGGAAGCTTACTATCACATGAGAATTAAGGAAGGGGACGAATGGAAGACCGCATTTAACTGCCCCATGGGGTGCTATCAATTCAAAGTCTTGCCATTTGGATTACAAGGGGGCCCTGCAGTCTTTATGCAATTAATCAATGATGTTCTAAGGGAGCACTGAAATGGACCCAGAGAAGGTCAGAGTAGTATTAGATTGGGCACCACCCCGCACAAGAAAGCAACTACAAAGTTTCCTGGGCTTTGCAAACTTTTACCGCCAATTCATCCCCTCATTTGCCCAGATAGCCTTGCCCCTCACTAACTTACTAAAAATGAAGGGAGCATCCTCAGTAAAACCTAGCCAGCCACTAACATGGACAATGGAATGCCAAGCAGCGTTTGAGTGACTAAAGAGACTTTTTTCTGCCGAACCAATATTAAGGCACCCAGACATGAATAAGCCCTTCGGAATACAGGCAGATGCAAGTGATGTGGCAGTGGGGGCTGTTCTATTACAAGAAAACGATGATGGAGTATTGCAACCCTGTGCATATACATCCAAGAAACTCACGGAAATAGAACAGCGCTGGCCCGTATGGGAGAAGGAGGCATACGGGATACGTTGGGCATTACTCATGTGGCGACAGTTCCTGGAAGGCAACAAAATCCCCTTCCAAGTGTGGACTGATCACAAAAATTTGGAAGCCCTGAAAGTGCCCAGGAAACTCAATCCCAAATAAGCCCACTGGTCCCAGCATTTTCACCAGTTCCAGTTTAAACTCAAACCAGGGAGAAAGAACTTCCTGGCAGATGCACTATCTCACATGCCCCAATATAACAGTGCACGAACCACAGACTCTAAACCAATGATGGCAGAGTTACAACTGGCAGCACCAGTAACCACAAGAACCCAAGCTAAATTAAAACCACAACTGGACAGCCAAACTGGAATTGAATTCCGAAAAAGTTTGGAAAACAAATGAATGGTTCCAGAAAAACAAAAATGTGTGCACAATGAGAGACGGGTTGCCTTGGATAGGGGGAAAGTTATATATACCAGCAACCCAAAGAGTCACTTTCATGCAGCTTTGCCATGACACAAAATCAGCAGGGCATTTTGGATTTGTAAAAACTTTACACTTAATTAAACGGCAATTTTGGTGGCCATCAATAAAAAGGACATAGAAAGTTATGTAGCCAGTTGCCCAAAATGTGCTACTGCAAAGAGGTTGCAAGGGAAATCGCCAGGACTATTACAAACAGTGGCAATTCCCTCAGCCCCCTGGAGAGAAATAGCCATGTATTTTATAGTGGAATTGCCAGAAAGCAATGGGAATATTGTTGTCTGGACGGTCACGGACTTGTTTTCCAAACAGGTGCATTTTATCCCTTGCCAAAAGATTCCCACTGCAAAAGCCTTAGCAAAACTTCTCATCCAGCACATTTACAGATTGCACGGGGCACCCCAACACATCATCTCTGATAGGGGAGTGCAATTTACATCTGCATTTTGGAAGGAATGTTTATCCCTTTTAGGAACCACTCAGGGACTGACATCTAGCCACCACCCTCAGGGGAATGGGGGGGCTGAAAAAATGAACTCAGTACTTGAGCAATATTTGAGATGTTTTTTGAATTTCCAGCAAAATGATTGGACGGACTTACTCCCTTTTGCAGAAGTTGCCTACAATAATGCAGTCCACTCCAGCACAGGTTACACTCCTTTTCAAATAGCCAAAGCTTCAACTCCATGCCAGAATTAACCCCAAACGAACCAATAATCCCATCACTGAAAGAATGGATGGAACAATTACAATACACCTGGCCAATAGTTAGAAAAGCACTAGATGAAGCTAAGCAGGCATACAAAGCACAAGCCGATAAAAAAAGGGTTGAGCCTACACCATTCATTATAGGAGAAATGGTGTACTTATCTACAAAATGCCTAAAGTCCCTACAGCCCTGTAAAAAACTTGGACCAAAATATATAGGGCCTTTTCCAATTAAAAGAATCATAAACCCAGTAACAGTAGAATTAGTATTACCCAAAAATCTCAGGCAAATACACCCAATTTTTCATTGCAGCTTGCTGAAAAGAGAGCATCAGTCACCTTTACGGCCAAAAATCCCCCCCCCACCTCCAATCATGGTGGAGGGCGAACAACATTTTGAAATAAAGGAAATCCTTGACTCTAGGAGAGATCATGGAGCGACTCAGTACCTAGTTGCCTGGAAACACCTCCCTTCCTCACAAAACGAGTGGGTCCATAAACGTCATGTCAGAGCCCCGAAGCTATTAAAGAAGTTTCACACAGAGTACCCTAACAAGCCTGACTAACTTTTATACCTGTTTTGTTTTCTTTCAGGTTCATCTGTTTTTTTAAAGGGGGCAGGATGTCAGAATCCAATTATATTTCATCTCTAGTTATCAACTATAGAAAACCCCATTTCTGCCTTCCCTGGATTCTGCCATACGGTGAAGGGAAGGGGGTGAACAAAGGGGCTTTATGGCCCTCACTTCCTTCGGTACACTTCAAAGGAACTTGATATGTGTATCACCAAAAGGACTAACCATAACAATGGGGCTATTACCTTTCATGTAGTTTTCTCTGAAGTCTCCATCCAGTCGGCAGTAAGGAAAAGGGGGTGGGAGTGTAATGCCTGAGACTGTCGCTGGAAGAAGGGGGTGACTGGGTGGGGCTACTGGGGAACCCCTTAAAACCTTGAATGGGAGAGCTTGGACCCCAAATCCTGTCTAGAATGCCTGCAACCATTTTCTCTTAATAAAGGATGCCTGTTGGAAGAATTATTCCAAGAGTTCTGTCTTCTTAAGATGCAAAGTGGGGTGGGTCCTTACAGGATCCATGTATACCCCTCTTCTATTGCCCTCTTGGGCCCATATAAGAGGATCCACTTTTCCTTGAGCTTCCTCGCTCAAGGCCATAATATTTACAGTTATTTCTCTTTCATTCCCCATAATAACAATCCCCAATTTACCAATTAAGTACCTCCTGGCCAAATTGCAGTTCCTTTTACTAATATAAAGTTGCACCATGGTCCAGGTCCTTTTGCTACTGTCTGGACCAGTGGTTCTCAATCTTTTTAATGCCGTGACCCCCAACCGGTCGTAAGTCGAGGACTACTCAACCGGTTGTAAGTCGAGAATACTCAACTGGTGCAGCACCGTTTGCAGAATGGGATTTTTGGCGGGCTAGCAGGGCAGAGACAGCCTGGACAATTCCTATTGGCTTTTGAAAGCCAATAGAATTAGACTCTATTCAAGAGAGTCTATTCTAATGGCTTTCAAAAGCCAATAGAATAAAAGGGAGTAGCACAGCTAAGGAAAAGGGGAAAAAAAATGGCAGACAGTGTTGTTTGGCAACCCCCGTGAAATGGTCATTCGACCCCAAATGGGATCCCGACCCACAGGTTGAGAACCACTGGTCTGGACCATAGCAGATTTAAATATTGTTGCTTCTACTACATGTCCCCAATTCCCTTATCCTTAATCTTCCCTTTCCCAATTTGCATTCCTGGAGATATATAGTTCAGGGTAAATCTGGTGGCTCCGGAATCCACCGAGTACATCCTTTCCTCCTCCAGGGGTCTAACCTTTAAGGTTTGTCAGGGGTTCCTAAAAAGCTGGACCAGAAAACAGATTAATCCCCTGACACCCCTAATCCTTAAAATTCACCAAATTTCCTCTTAAGGCACTCATTTTCCCAGTGTCCTTCCTCCTTACAAAAGGTACCTTGATTGATTGATTGATTGATTGACTGGGAAAATGTTCTCCTAAGGGTTTATATCCCCTGGTGCCAACTGGCTGTCCTCACCCCCAGCCTAGACCTCTTCCAAGACCCCTTACTGATTTCCTGATTACTCCTGCACATCCTCTTTGCTGGCCTGTTTGCGCCAATTGAGCCATCATTTTTATCTTATCTTAACGTTTATCTCTCTCCTCTTCTCTCTTAGCATATACTTTCTGAGCCTCTCTTACCGGTAATAAATCTTCTGCATTTTTACCCTAATACCTTCCTATGTTTTCCATACAAATTGATATTTCAACATCATTTGATGTCCTGGATTACCAGGATCCAAATATCCATACTTTTGAAGTTGGCTTTTTAATTTCTCTACCCATTCAGTCATGTTTCCTCCTTTCCTTGTTCTAATCACAGTGCCTTCTGAATTTAAGACTCTAAGGCAGTGCATATTTAAATACCTTCTATTCCTTATAATCAAACGTAGCATTCCTCTCTGCATTCCTGTTACCATCCCACTTTGGATCTGCAATAGGAATCTCAGCCTGTTCATTCTTTTGTAAATCTTTTTCTTGCACTGTTCCCTAACTGCTCACCTAATCATCCCATTCTCCTCTGGTGTAAACATGTTAAAAATGGGTTGCACGTCTCCCCATGAATATTCCATTGGTCCTAAAAATATTTCTACCCTGTTTTCCTACTTCAATAGGATCTTCTATTAGTTTGGGCAATTCTTTCCTAAATTGCCTGATTTCAAAAGCTGTTGGGGGGGAGCAATTTTTTTTTCTTGGAGAGAGGCTTTCCCCTCTCTTGTCACCTTCCAAACTATAGGAACCTCAAGAAATACATAGCTTTCTACTTAACTCTCTGACACAAAATAGCAGATCAGAGTTCTCGCTTTTCATTCTGGCCAGGCATAAAACTTCACACAGCTCCTTTCTTTCTCTCTCTCCCTCTATTCCACTTGATTATTTCCATTCTTTTAACACCTTCTATTGTTCTTCTAATTACTAAGAAACTAGCCTTCTTCACCCTTTCTTGCATTTACACCAGACACAAAAATAATTCCAAATGCTTCACCCCAGGCAAAACAATCTTGGTTATTTTCAAGGAGCTTAATTACAAGCCAATGAGCTCCATTTCCCAAATTTCCTTTTGGAATAAGGCCTTGTTGTTTTGTATATTACTGTTAAACGGTCTCTCCCCCCCTCCCCCAGGTCTTTAGAAATGAGTCAACACAAACAGACAAACACAGAGACCCTTAAACATCATTTCCAGACCTTTGGAGGTTTGTGTCCCTTTAAATTTCTACTTTTACTCTTTTGGGGCAACTTGTAGCTTGTTCTCCAGGCAGTAGGGAAATGCAAGGAGCGTTTCTGATAGAAATATAATGGGAGACCTTAACCACTGCCTATCTATTCCCGACCTCTCTAGGCCAAGCTGAGAAGCCCAATTTAATGTATTGGGTGGCCAAACATGTACTTAGGCCAGATATATACTGTAATGTATCATCCTTATTTTGTCCAAATACCTTGTTTAAAGCATTGGCTTAAAATACTTCAACATTCTCCCTAAGAATTCCCATTTCCTCTGGCCGGTTGAGATAGCAAGATAAGTCTCGGAATTCCTTGGTGTACTTGGCCACTGAGCGTCGGCCCTGCCTCATCGTTTTAATGTGGCTCCTAGCCTTCCGGTCAGCTAAGGGGTCCTCAAATCTCTGTCTCAGGGTGGCCATGAACTGGTTAAAGTTCTAGAGCTTCAGAGCGTTGGCATTGTATAGGGTCACCATCCAGTGGGATGCTGTGCCTTCCAGGGCCATGGTCAAAATTCTGACCCATGTGCTCTCACTGGGGATCTCCCGGCCATATTTATGCATGTAGCTCGGGACTTGAGCCAAAAAGAATCCCAGTTGTTGAGGATCTCCATCAAATTTCACATCCAGGAGGGTAGTTTTCCGATCGGAGTAGCAATTTCTGGCCTTCTGGCCTTGTGCCCGTTGCCCCCAGCTGGGGTGGCTCGGGCTGGGGTCACTGCTGTGGTTACAGCCTCTGGGCTTCTGCAGCACTGGTGGAAGTGCCAGGGTTGGCAAGTTCACTCTCTCCCCTATCCTCTTTCTCCTCCAGCCTTCTCTCGACCGAGCCCTGGCAGTGATCCATTTCTTCCTCATTGAGGTTTTTGAAAGCTGCCACCATCAGGCTTATGGCTTATTTAAGGAAGCGGTTGGACTGGGTCAGACTCTTGTCTTCTTCCTCACTGTGGTTGAATGACCATTCCATTTCCCACTTCCACCCCAGCTGGTGGCTGCCTCAGTGGAGGGTCACTTTCTTGGACTTTCCTTTCCAGTCCTCTTTCTTCCCCACACTGATCAACCATCTTAGCTTTGCAAGGTTCTCTCCCATCTCTGCTTCATTGGCTGAGCTGCTGTCACTCGGCAAGTCTTTGGGGGGGCCTCCACCCAGTGCTCGCTCTCTCCCTTCTTGCTGCCATGATTAGACATTGCTTGCACACTCCCTGTAGTAGGGGTTTTCTTCCCTCCAGGCTGACCACTATGACCACCTGCCTCAGTTAAACCTTCTAAGAAAGCAGAACTTTTGAAACTTGCATTGTTTCAACAGGAATTTTTATTGAATGGTATTGACAGGAGGAAAGTAAGGCAGGATCTGAGGATTTCCTGTGCAAGTTGATTGATTAAAAGAACCCAGTCAAACCCCACCCCAGTTGTCCATCTGGCCAATTCAGAGCCAATCCATAGGTATCAAATTGCTGTGGGAAAGAGCCGATAAGATTTCTCCACGGCTTCTTCCCTCCACCTGGAGATAAGGCAGATGGCCTCACCCCAAGAAAGATACTTCAAAGACTAAGGAACAAAGTAAAGGAAATACACTGCAGAATACCCATAGGTCCCCCTCCCCCCATCAGAATGGCAGAACCTGAAAATTAGGAGAAAGAAGAATAGGGAAGGGAAGAAATAGGGGTTCTGACATAGACACTTAAAACAGGGAAGCCGATGAATTTTTCAAGACAGAGAACAAAAGCTCAAGAACTATTGTAAACTGACCCTTCACCATACAGAGAATATCTAAATTTTAGAAAAAAAAATTTTTAGCAAACAAAGAAAAAGTCATGGAGATAGAGACTGACACTATAGCAACTTGCAACATGTGCCATATGTTTCAGCTTATGCCCACAGAAGACCCAAACTATGTATGTATCAAATGTAATCTATCTGAATTACTAGAAGAAAAAGTAAAGGGTTTAGAGGCAACTATAACCACTGGGAAACTCAATGAGCAAAGCAAGAAATCCCAATCTAAACAAGAAGACTACAAACAAAATAAAACACAATAGGGAGCAAACAGCTTATAAAAAAATAATGACCCCATATATGAACATAAAGAAGACAACCGATACACCCAAACAGCTTCCGTAAAAAACAAGCCTACATATATACCTAAAGAGCAAGACTGATGGAAACATGTCACTCTTAGAAGAAAACAACAACCAAGAGCAAAGCCCCTACTACCTACCCTAGCCCAATCCAATGAAGCCCCTCTGGAACTGAACAATTGTAGTAATCAGTGCTCAGTCATTGCAGGGTGCAAATAATGGCCGCTCGCATGAAGCATTTTATTGTTTATATACAGTTTTACAAGCAGCAAAAGTTCTGCATGACAATAGCATTTCATTGGTTAAATTCCTAACCAATCCTTAAGAATACAGAAGCCAGAGGCACAAAACAGAGAGCAGTTTGACAATTTGTTGGTGTGAGCTAGCTGATATCAAGCAGGCACGGTCATTGCACAAGCCTGCGTAGTTTCACATCGCCATGGTGATGTGAAGGGAGGAGATCGATCTAGAGAAGAAGAGGCACACAGGCTTTGGAGGGGCAGTTTTCTGCACACGACCTCTGCCTGGCCCCCACCTCTACAAACAATCTCTTTCATAGCCTCCCCCTGGAAGAAAATATGCAGACACCCACAATTAATGATTTCTAAAAAAAAAGAGGCAAAACCCAGCGTTCCTGTGACAGGAAGAAAAATATTCCAGACTTCCCTAGCAAAAAAAAAGGAGAATATTGGTGAGGGACACATAACTGAGGCAGAATATCAGCAGATAGCCCAAATCTGCAAGTCAGGAAAGCAAAGGCTTAGTATGAACAAAGACTTGCAACAAAAGTCAAAGATAATAAAAAAGTTTGTTTCAATATATAAATTTTTAAAAAGTCAAGGAAACAGTCGACTAAAGAGAAATGATGGCAAGGAAGCAACAGGCAGTAGAGAGAAAGCAGAGCTGCTTAACTCATTCTTTGTACCAGTCTTCACACAAAAAGAAACTATAGACTAACATACCAAAAACATAACTGTAAAAGAGGAACTAGAAATAAAAAAATAAAGTAAGAATGGTAAGAGAACACTTGTCTGACCTTGATGAATATAAATCACCAAGCCCTGATAGATTACATCCCAGAGTTCTGAAGGAGCTGGCAGAGGTTATCTGAGAACCATTGTATTATATCTTTAAAAAAAAACTTGGAGCACTAGGGAACTACCAAAGGATTGGAAAAGAGCTGATGTGATTCCCATCTTCATAAAAGGGGGGGGGGGGAAACAGACCCAGGAAACTACAGACCAATCAGCCTGACATCAATACCTGGGAAGATACTGGGGAAAATAATCAAAAAACAGATCTGTGAACATCTAGAAATAAATAAAAGTTATAACTAGTAGCCAGCACAGGTTTGTTAAAAACAGATCATGCCAAACCAATCTTATTTCATTATTTGACAAAGTGACTAAATTAGACCAGTGAAATGCTGTGGACATGGTATATTTAGACTTCAGCAAGGTATGTGACAAAGTAGGTGCTCCATCACTGGAGATTTTTAAGAAGAGACTAGAGGACTTCCAGTTTGCCATTATGGAGCTTGCTGGAAAGCAAGCTCCATCTTCTGTGTTCAGTTTCGTTCCGCTGAGGGACCCTGGAAAGGGTCGAAAGTCGCCCTGTAAGGGCGACGAGCAAGGAGGGGACCCCCGCTTGATCGCGGGAGGGTGGCAGCCCTTCCATTCAATCTGGGACAGCCCTCCAAACCGGCAGAGGAAAGACCGGCCATAGCAATATGGCTCATCACTAAGCTGCAGACAGCTGAAGCCAAACTTACCACCAAGCACTTCTAAAGCAATGCGGATGAAACTGGGTGAGATCCGATCTTTTCTTTAAGATCCTAAGTATTTTCTTTTCCAGAAAAAGCTGCCCAAAGTATCTTTCCCCCTGTGAGGAGAGAGGTAAGGGAATTTGCACCCCATCCTCTAAGAATAGTGGCGACTGACTACCCAGGGCAGTTAAAGCACTAAAAGAACAACTTTGATCTAATTGGATTTATATGTTTCTGAAACTTGGGGACCAAAAGTTTTCTTATTTTTACAGGAGACTTTTGTTTTTATCTACAAAAAAGAAATAAAATTGGAAAAAGGATTATAAAAATTTTGGATTTAAAAAACTTTAAATGGCATCGGTGACATTTTGTGGCAAAGTTTGGTATTACAACTTGTTATTGCCTAAAAGAGACTTGGCTTGAAGCCCAGACTACAGATAAAACTCTTTTGACCTTGATAGATACCACCTGTGAGAAACTCAGCTGTAAAGAGAACTTCTGGGTGGCATAACTGGCCTGCTTGAACTATGAATGTAAACTTTTATTAACTTTCAGAGCTATATGTGGGGATTGCTTTCCTATTTCTTTATCTGAGGAACATTGGTTATTATATGAGATGATAAAATAGCTTGGACTATAAAATCTTACTTGACAAATGACTTCTACTATAAAGATTACCTACAAACACATGAAATAGAGGTCCCATACCTAGTTATAAAATTATTTTTATTGTCTGATTTTAAAGTCCTCAATTTAACACACTATTAAGAGAATATGGATGAAGACCAGAAAAAGATTCTTTCCATGTTGAAAGCAATACATGAAACCATTCTTTCAGCTTGTGACAAAATAAGATGCAGCATAAAAGAACAAGATGCCAGCTTAGATATACAAGCCCAAATTTTGACTACAACCAAAGAACTAACAACGCAGAAGATAACAGAAGAAGTGGAATAATCAAATACTAAGACAGAGGACTCAATTGACCAACAAATACAGTTAATGGAAAATTCAGAAAAGGGAGTGACAAAACTGAAGATGGCAAAGACTTTCTATATAAATCAGAAGAAATTTGAGGAGAAAGTAGAAGAACAGATTGAATGAAAGATAAACATATCAGGACAATCATGGGGAACTGGAATAATAGGGAGACAATCTAATGAATACAAATGGGCAAGCCCTTCCAAAAAAATGGCAACTAAATGGTCTCTCTTATTTCAAATAACATATATATTATAATAGAGGGAGATCTATTTGACGATTTAAAAGCTCTGACATGGAAGGCTAGTTGGCAAAGGAAGAAAGCCAAAATAAGTCTGAAGAAAATTGGAGTTTTGATTTAGAGGGGATTTCATATTACTGATTAGAGGGCTAAAGGGAGAAGTTTAGATAAGGGGAATTTTGGTCATTAAATTTAAAATATTTGAAAATTAGTTGAAAATAAGGATTCTATTTGTTTAATATTTAAAAATTAGACCCAAAAGAAAAAAATATGAATATGTTTGATTTATTATTAACCCAGACAATATATATAATGGTTTTGATTTATTAAAGGGGATACTGTATTATTAATTAGATGATTTAATATGGTGGGAAATAATAACTTTTAGGAAATAGAACAAGACTATACTCAAATAGATAAGATGTGTATTTTTTTGTTTTTTTGTTTTTTTCTTTTTATTTATTTTTTTTAATAAAAAAAATTTTATTTTCCATTTATTCATACAAAATACAATTCAATTCACAAGATAAAATAAATTCCTAACCATTTTGAATATTAGATTCTGTTATGAATTGAGATAAGGGAAACTTTGGTTACCTAAAACCTGGAAATTATAAATATGAAATGTTAAATTTGAATATTGATGGGAAACTAAAAATTGAGAAAAATCAATAATAGGACATTTATTGTCTATAAAGATTGAATGTAAAAGTAATTAAGAAATGTATAAGCTAAAAATTTATTGATAAATGTAATAATGATGTTTTTACTTAGTTGATATAATAAGAACTGTATTAGCTTAAATACGAGATAGTAGATATTAAGGGGAAAAAGAGAGGAAATATTTGATGCTGTAACTTGAGATTTCTACTAAAGATTTTTGTATGTTATTGAACTATTGATTAACCCAGCCACCATGTTGCTTTTTAAATACCTAAATGTAAAATTAGAAAATTAATAAAATATTATTTAAAAAAAATAAAAAGAAGATACTAGACAGTCACTTGTCTGAGATGGTATAGGTTCTCCTGCTTGAGCAGGGGGCTGGACTAGAAGGTCCCTTCCAGCTCTATTCTATCCATCTAGATACTGACATCAGGTAACCCTTCCATTGGATTATGTACTGCAACTTCCCTGTGGATTCTGGAATTGAGGATTCGCTTAACCTCATAATGCGTTTCCCCCTCTACCACTATTGGGGTGGGAGCTGCCATCCCTACTGGTCTCAGTGTGGATTCCTTGTATGGCTTCAATAAGCTGCAATGGAATACTGGGTGCACTTTACCCAACAACTTTGGTAGTCTTAGCTCTACTGTCATTCGACTAATGACTTTTATGATGGGGAAAGGACCTATGTACTTCAGCCCTTACTTCTTGCAACTTTGTCTCAGCTTTAGATACTTTGTAGACAGATACACTTTATCCCCTACATGGAATCTCCCTTGGGGAATTCATTTCTTATCTGCTTGCTTTTTCTGACTTTTGACTGCGTTAGCTAAAGCCTTCTTCGCATCGCTTCAGACCACGGATGAACCCACCCAATTGCTTAGGGTGCTTGAGGAGGGAAGCTCCTATGGGCACTCTGGTATTGCATGAATTCTACCCCCGTGGCTAATTTAAATGGAGTGAAACCAATACTGCTGTGTACTGCGTTATTATATGCCACCTCTGCAAATGGCAGCAACTCTGCCCAGTAGTTTGTTGGTAGTTGACGTAGCAATGCAGGTACTGCTCCACTATGGCATTAGCTTGTTCTGCAGATCCATTCATACTCAGATGAAAAGCGGAACTGAGCCCCTTTGAGGACCCAATCATCCTCACAAACTCCCTCCAGAACTTAGCAGTAAACTGGACCCCACAATCTGAAATGTTGCACTTAGGTGCTCCATGCAGTTGATAGATGTGTTGCAAGAACGTTTTTGCTAGTTTCTGGGCTGAGGGGACACCAGCACAGGCGATGAAGTGAGCCTGTTTGGAAAACAGGTTTATCACAGTCCAAATAATAGTCCTCCCCTCACTCTCCAGTAGCTCCACTATAAAGTCCATGGCTATCTATTCCCAGGATCTGGCTGGGTCAGCCAACTGTTATAGCAACCCCACACTCTTCCCTGGTAGTTTTTTGCTGGCTGCACAGAGAGCACAGCTTCCCACATAGTTCTCCATGTCTTTCTTCATCTTTGACCACCAGAACTGACGATTAGCAAGATGCAGTATCTTCAAGAACCCAAAGTGGCCTGCCTGCTTAGCAATTTGTCCCCCTTCCATGCCAACCCCTTCCTCATGGTAAATTCTTTCTGATGAGCCACAAACCATGTATCAGTTTGCAGCTCTTGCTTCAACTGTTGTGCAAAGGCATCAGTGGGGTTGAGCTTCTCTTTTTCTCCTGCCATCTGGTTGTCATTTGCACCGTTTGATGACTATCGGGGACAATAGAATTCACCACCTCTGTCGAGTGCTTTTGTATTGGGGCATGCAGGACAAGGCATCAAGTTCTTCCCTCCTAGAATGTATTTTAGATCAAAATCAAATCTTTTGAAATACTGCACCCATCTGACTTGCTTAGGAGAAAGTTTGTGGGGGTGGTTCAGGACTTCCAAGTTTTTATGGTCAGTCCGCACTTCAAAGGGGGCTTTGCTTCCTTCCAGGAACTGCCTTCAAGTTAGTAGCAGCCACCATACCACAAAAGCCTCTTTCTCCCACACAGCTCATTGCCATTCTGTTTTGTTAGAGAATTTTAATTTCTCTATTGGTGAAAAAATAAATCAGAAGCTCTCACAGTTGACTGCATTTAGCTGATTCAAAATAACTTCTTTATATTTATATCAAAATATTTACAATACCATACATTCTTCTTTACAGCAACATAGCACAAGACTTTCTTCCAGAGAGATACAGAGACAAACCTGAGACTGGAAATCCAGCTCCTAACTCAATATCTTTTTACACAGACTCAGTAGCACTTTCTTCACATTGGCTGACTGAGTTACCACATGACTCTTCCTGCTCATGAATATTCCAACACTCCTCCCTTCATGACAGGAAGAGACATCAGACCTATTGACTTAACACATTCTCCATAGTAAACACCACCCAATGGTTTAGTCATCATGTCTGCCAAATTATCCTCAGAAGAACAATGATGTAAACTAATCAATTTTCCTTTTACAGCTTCCCTGACATTACAATACTTAATGTCTACATGTTTACTTCTGTTCTTCACCCTGTCACCAGTTGCCATTTTTATACAGGCAGCATTGTCTTCAAATACCTTTACAGATTCTTTTACATTAATATTTAAATCTTGCAACAACTGTACATACCATGTTACTTCAGAACACAATTCAGATAAAGCAATAAACTCTGCTTCTGCTGTTGAAAGAGCAACAGTTGTTTGTTTTCTGGACTTCCATCCAATCAGAGTCCCTCCAAACAATATTATAATTCCAGAATTTGATTTCCTTGTGTTTATGTCATTTGCATAGTCACTATCAACATAACATTTTAATTTCAATTCCTCAGTAATCTGTATTTGAAGACCCAAATTTATGGTTCCCTTTAAATATCTGAGAACCCTTTTTACACCCATCCAATGTAACTTTGTAGGTGCAGCAGTAAAATGACTCAAAATGTTTACTGCACAAGCTATGTCTGGTCTGGACCACTGTGATTGATATAACAAACTCTCTATTGCTGAGTGATATATCTTTTGATCACAGGTTTCACCTTTGTCCATACTCATGGGTGTGGGAGCAGTATTGCTATCTTTCATATTATATTTTTCCAATAACTGCTCAATTTTTCTCCTGACTGACTGACTGACTGAGAATATAACCACCTTTTTCATTTTTCTGTATCTCTACACCGAGATAATTCTTTATTTCTCCCAAATTCTTTAATTCAAATTTCTTTCCTAATTTATCAGCAAATTCCTTGACTTGTGATGCATTCTTTGCGATGAAGCAAAGATCATCCACAAATGATAACAGTAAACAATTCCCTCCTTGTAATTGTCCAGTATATATACAATTATCAGCTTTGCAACTTTTAAATCCAAGATCCTTTAAAGCAGTATCTGAACAGATATTCCAGTTTCTGGCTGACTGCTTCAGCCCATAAATAGCCTTGTTTAATTTATACACCATGTTAGGTTTTGCAATTTCATATCCTGGTGCTTGGATCATATAAATTTCTTCCTCTAACTCAGCATTGAGGAATGCAATTGTGATATCAAAGTGCCAGATTTTATGCTTATATGGCGCTGCCAATGCCAGTGCTAATCTTATACTCTCACTTTTCACAGTTGGCGCAAATACTTCATCGTAGTGCACATTCTTTAATTGTGAAAAACCTTGTGCCACTAACCTGGCCTTATACTGTATATCATTATTTGGCAATACCTTTTTCTTATATACCCACTTACAACCCACAGCTTTGGTTCCCTGTGGCAAATTCACTGATTTAAATACTTCATGGTCTCCCATAGATTTCATCTCTTTATCCATGGCCTCCTTCCATCTTTCTTGTTCAGCTTTTGGTAATGCCAACACTTCTTTATAACTTCTTGGCTCATACCACACATTGCAAACCTTTACCTTGCTGGCAGAATACCTGTCAGGCGGAATTCCTTTGTTACATCGCTCTGACCTACATGGTATTAACTGCTCCTGTGTCTCAAGTCTTTCTGGCTTCATGTCTTGTTCAGCCTCTCCTCCCTGAACATTGACATCTTCAATAATCAATTTTTATCATTAGATGAGTTATTGTTATTAAATAGATCACTGTCATTAAGTGAGACATACCCAGAATTTGCATTAATTCTGTCCCAATTTTGTTCTTGAAATTATAATTCTTTTACTTCCATCGCTAAAGCGATATCCTTTTGATCCTGTCTCATAGCCCACAAACCTGAGCTTTCTTGCCTTTTGCTGTCCCTTTCTTCTAATTGCTTTTGGAATATGTACCCATGCAGTACTTCCAAAAATTCTCAAATGTGCCAGTGATAGCTTTCTCCCATATAGAATGGCATATGGAGTATTATTAATGGAGGAATTCCACAGCCTGTTAACTATGTAATTGGCAGTCAATATGGCTTCTCCACAATATGACCTGCTCATATCAGAATCCTCTAATAATGAATCTTTCATTGTTTGCAAAACACCATTCCTTCTTTCAGCTACACCGTTCTCTGCTGCTGTGTAAGGATTTGTACGTCTGTGTCTTATCCCCAACTGCCCCAACCATTGTTGGAATTTAGTTGACATTAATTCAGTACCTCTGTTAGTTTGCAACTGACACACTTGTTGTCTGTACCTTCTCTCTACAAAACGTACCCACTTCTTGCATTGTTGTAGCACCTCTCTCTTTGCTCTAAGCAAGTAGCAAAAACTATACCTTCTATAATCATCAACAATTACCAGTGCATATTTTGCTCCTCCCAAACTGGCTTGCATAGGTCCCACCGGGTCTGCATGGACCAGCTCTAAAAGTCTTTTTGTTTGTCTTGTGCTACATTTACTAACTGGGAACGCCTTTGACTTTGATGCTTTGCATACTGCACAGTCCAAATATGTTTTGCATCCCTTCAAATTTAGCCTTTCTGCAAAATCTTGCATTTGCTGCAAAACTTTAAAGCTTGCATAGCCAAGTCTTCTATGTAGAACAGTGGTTCTCAACGTTTGTGTGACGGCGACCCCCATCACACAAACGTTCTATGCATGCGCAGCGGTGCCCCCATGCACGGCGCGCATGCGCGGCCCCATGCGCGGCGCACATGTGCGGTGCCACCCCCTGAGGGGAGAAAATGGCGGATCGCCTTCTTTGGCGACCCCTGAAAAATGGTCGATCGACCCCACATGGGGTCGCGACCCATAGGTTGAGAACCGCTGATGTAGAAGATTAACACACGAATCATGCTCTGCAACATTGTTAAATATATGGGAACATTGAACCTTTTGTCCCTGCAATACATATAGATTATCTTCCTTTATGCCTTCTGCACAAATATTCCCATTCCTTTTGATGAGACACTTCCCATTTACAAAAATGACCTCAAAACCTTGTTTGTCTAAATTAGACATGCTTAACAAATTATGTTCCATCTCAGGGACACAAAGCACATTGGTAAACTTTGATTCTAAATATGGAATTTTTACATCGCCTCTTCCAATGACTTTTGCTTTCTGGCCATTTGCCAAAGCCACAGTTTCTTGTGCTACTGGAACAAACCTGCAAAATAATTCAGAGTCATTAACAATTGTTTGACTTGCCCCACTATCTATTAGCCACTTGTCTCTGTTGTTGCTATAGCAAACCTTTGCAACACCAAAATGTTCCTTTTGCAAATCAGTCTTTTTTGCATGCACAAATGTTTTTGCTGCAAATTGTTTCTCTGCAAACAGTTCCTTTTCAGATGTGTCTTTTCTCCACAAATGTAGCAATTCTTTTCTTGCTTAGCTCTCTGCCTGCAAAATGTTTCTTTTGTTGCAACTTGGTCCGGGTCCGATCTGCTTGTTTCTTCTCCTCCAGAGACTTTCAGTCTGGACCCCCTCCTCAGGAATTTCTCCTCCTCGTGACTGCTTCTAAAATGTTGCTTTTCTTGTTCATTAAGCAAACATGCCTTTAAAACCTCAAAATTTAACTCTTGTTCTTCTTTGCATTCATATATTGCAGAAACTGTGTCCCAGGTTTTATCTAAACTGTTCAACACCAATAAAACCTTCTGGAGCTCAGGGAATTTAATCCCACATTGTTCTAAGTCCAAAAATAAACTTTGCATTTTATTTAAATTCTGTTACACAGATTCACCTGGTTGCAAACAGGCCCTGTAAAGTTTTCTTGACAATTGCTCTATATTGCATGCAGAAACATTCATGTGCACAGCTCTCAACTTCAACCAAATCTCCTTTGCAGTCTTTAAATTTGCAACATTTAGAAATTGTTCATCATCTAAATTCAAGATGAAATAAGCCATTGCTCAATCATGACTCTTCTGATCAGCAGCTGCAAATACTTGTGGTGGATTTTCTACAATATACCACAGCTCTTTAGCTTTCAGCAAACATTCCATTTTTGCAGTCCATGTAATGTAATTCTTCAGGCCCAAACAAGGCACACAGCTTTCCTTAAATTTCATTGCAGCTATTCTGCTAATTCTTCCTTGTTCTTATAGTTTCTAAACACAGGGAGTTTCTTCCAGCTTTAAATTACAATGCAGTCCTTAGTAAGCTCTGGGCCCATAATCTGTTAGAGAATTTTAATTTCTCTATTGGTGAAAAAATAAATCAGAAGCTCTCTCAATTGACTGCATTTAGCTGATTCAAAATAACTTCTTTATATTTATATCAAAATATTTACAATACCATACATTCTTCTTTACAGCAACATAGCACAAGATTTCTTCCAGAGAGATACAGAGACAAACCTGAGACTGGAAATCCAGCTCCTAACTCAATATCTTTTTACACAGACTCAGTAGCACTTTCTTCACATTGGCTGACTGAGTTACCACATGACTCTTCCTGCTCATGAATATTCCAACATATTTCATTTAGTTTCCAAGATGTCTACGTGCACGGCTGTAAGTTCTTCTCCTCATTGTGTTGGAGGAGGATGGCTCCTACAGCCACATCATTGGCATCTACCTGGATCATGAAAGTTCCTCAGAGTTTAGGTTTTTCAGCACTGGTTCAGCAGCAAATAGCCCCTTCACCCTTTCAAATGCCACTAGGCACTCCATTGTCCAGTTCAAGGGCTGATTCGGCTGGGGCTTCTCTCCCCTTTTCTGGTTTTTAGCAACTCAGTGATCAGTAGGGCAATCATGGAGAAAGAGGGGAAGAATTGGATGTAAAAGTTTGCAAACCCCAGGAAACTCTGCAGCCGCTTGCGTATATGAGGGGCTTGCTATTCCAAGAAGGACTTCACTTTCCCCAGGTCCATCTCTATCCCCTCGCACAACACACAATAGCCCAAGTAGTCCAGTCTAGATTCATGAAACTCACATTTTGACAGTTTGGCATACAACGTAGCGTTCAATAGCTTTTTCAGCACCTGTCACACAAGTTTCACGTGCTCATCCATAGTCTCAGTGTAAATAAGGATGTTATCAAGATACACTAGAACCCCCTTATAAAGATGCTCATGCATCAGTTTGTTTATGAGTTGCATGGACATAGCAGGAGCCCCTTGCAATCCAAATGGCATCACCTTGAATTGGTAGTTACCAAGGGGGCAGTTGAAGGCGTCTTCCATTTGTCACCTTCCTTAATTCTCACTCAATAGTTTGCTTTCCTCAGGTTCTAATTTAGTGGATATTTTCCCTTTGGCTAAATGTCCTAGCATGCCCTTCATGAGAGGGAGGGGGTATATATTCTCCATGCACACTCCATTAATCCCATGGAAAACAACACACAATCTCAGTGACCCATCTTTCTTCTCTTTAAAGAGTACTGGTGCCACTACTTGAGACTTTGCTGCCTCTCACTATGTTCTTATCAATATAGTCTCCATCTCCTTCATAGTCATGGAATACATCTTTACTTTGGGAAGTTTCACCCTGAACAAGATCTCAATAGCACAGTCCATAGGTTGGTGAGGGAGGAGAATGTTGTGAATGCCTCCAGGAGATCTCAGTACTCTCTTGGGATGCATGGCTGCTCTTCCCCCTCCTCTGATGCTCCCTTGCTGCACTCAGGGCTTCTCCTCTCCCCACCCTTTCCCATCAGTGGCCTTGCAAACAAAGTTATCTCTGGTTGCCAGTACGGGTTTGTCAAAAACAGATCAGACCAAATCAATCCTATTTCATTCTTTGATAAAGTGACCAAATTAATGGAGCAGCGAAATGCTATGTACATAGTGTACTTAGATTTTAGTAAGTCATTTGATAAAGTAGACCACAGTTTACTGCTTGGTAAACTACAAATAGATGGAATAGACAACATCACCACCAGATGGATTTGTAGCTGGCTGACAAACCTTACTCAATGAGTCATCCTCAGTGGTACTACATCCGCATGGAGAGAAGTAAGCAGTGAGGCACCACATGGTTCAGTTTTAGGCCCAGTACTCTTTTTTTAAAAACAAATTTTATTGTTTTTTTTTTAATTCTTAGAACAAAGTGCTTAAGACACACCATGGTGCTGGGGTAATCAAACATCCAGAAATAAAACTATATATAAATAACTCAAATCAATACATTAAATATTCCCTCTCTATTTTCCTCAACTAACCTAATACATTTAAGATAATCCATTTCTAATTTAAATTTCTAAAAATCCTAAACCTGTTTTAGAGCTTTGTGAACTTACAATTAATATAATCAAATTTGCCTTTAAAGAAACAAATTATCAATTCAGGTATCCCTTCCAAATATATTCTAGATCTCAATCTCTCAAAACCTTAAATTTATCACAAATCTCATTTATTTCTTCTTCCACTACACAATATATCTCCTAATTAAAGTAAAATATTAGTCTGTCCTATACATATATAATCCATCCATCAATCAATCTCTTTAAGATAACAAAATAACAAAATCAGTCCGTAATTCTACAGTGCCTTTGATCCATCACATATAATTTTGAATTTAACTTTTCAGTCTTATTCTGGCCTTTTTTTGTGCCAACAAGCTTCCATAACAAAGCTTCCCTTTCAGCCAATAAGTCTCTCTTTATTGCTTGTAGTATCATTTGAGACAGTAAGAAGCATCCCGTCCTCTGCATTGAGCATCTATTTCTCTTATCCTTAAAGCTTCATTGCTTTAAAGGCTCAAATCTCAGTCTTTGATTTTTCTGATCCTCAAAGGTATAGATGAAATGCTTGTAGGGTAAAATAAATTCCTCTTTAGTCTCAATTAAATCCTCTTCTAGTATGTTTTGGTTTATAGAATGGTCAGATGTTGTCTGAAAGTCAGTTTAAAGGTTTGGAATATGCCTTCTGACTCTTACTTCTGTAGAAATCCCTTTCATTGTAGCACATATTTCTTCAGTAGCCTCGTAGATCTTTTCCAATATAAGTTTATAGTTCAATTGTGAATAAGGTTTCTCCATTTTAATAATAATTGAAGAGAGTCCCTTTTTTTTCTTTTAGTGGAATTGTATTCAATAAAAGTAAAGCAGTATCCACACCCCAGTACCCACAGCTGCATCCGCTTATCTTTTCTCTTCAAAAGTAATTTGAAGGCCAAATCCATTTCATCTCCAAACAGTAACCAGCATTTGCAATATTAACTTTTTGCCAGTAGATGTCCTCAATAGGTTAAAAAAATCTTTTCCAGACACCATTTCCCCCCCTTTTTCTATCTTTTAGAGAAAAAGGTGGAAAAAGAAACAATCTTCCAGTATAGTATGATAGTAGAGCTCTTTTAAAAAGGTTTTTTTCTCTACCCCAAAGTAGATAAGAATAAAGAGTAGTCTTAAAAAAATATATTTTAACCTTTTTGTTCAGTGCCTTTCTTCCCACATATACCAAAGCTGCTTTTTCAAGATGGGGAAGATTCCAACAGAGCTTTTACAGGCAAAAAAAAAAAAAAAAACAAAGTAGGGCAAAGAGAGGAGGAGACAGGGTCTCACCCAGATCATCCGCGGTGGGTCTATTCACGCTTAGATGTTGCTGTGACTTTTGGCTGGTGCAGCAGGGTAATCGGCCATCTTACAGGACGATCTTTTGCTCCGTCGGCCCTCAGGAAATAGCTGGAGCCACGAGAGAAGCTGCCACCTCCCGCAGTCTGCAGCAAGCCTCCTCCTTTGTGGTCGCCCCTCCAAGGCGACTTTCGACCCACAAGGGATCTACTGGGAAAGAAAAACCCAGCCGGTGTGGAGACAAGTCTCCAGACACGACCGGAGTTGCCGTGAACCAGAACCGGAAGTCAGGCTCAGTACTCTTCAATGTCTTCATTAATGACTTAGATGAGGGAATAGAAGGGGGACTCATCAAATTTGCAGATGACACTAAACTGGCAGGAATAGCCAACACCTCAGAAGACAAATGTCATGGTTCCTATAGATGAAACCAGTAAAAGAACTTCAAGGCCAGAATTCTTCCTTAAAGAACATTTTATTCGGAAACTAAATATCGGCACTTACATAGTTGAACCCAAAACTGAGATTCCCTCCCCCCAGATACAAAGTAACAAGTTGCAATTCCCATCCCACAAAAGCTGTCATAAATCACATTCCCCAATTAACACAAGACGTGGACTTTTCTCACTGACCTCTCAGCCTGCCAAATCTTATCAGACCATGTCCTTGAGTTCCCACACTTCTACATTGTTTATTTATTTATTTATTTATTTATGAGACTTATATACCGCTTTAAGTGCAAGCACTCTCTAACCGGTATACACCAGTAAGCAATGTATATATATATTTACATTGCCCCCAACAATCTGGGTCCTCATTTTACCTACCCCGGAAGGATGGAAGGCTGAGTCAACCTTGAGCCGGTGAGATTTGAACCGCTGACCTGCTGAACACAGTCAGCTAAAGTGACCTGCAGTACTGCACTCTAACTGCTGCGCCACCTCAGCTCCTAGCTTGTTGTGGCTAGGTAAACCCTCAAGCATTCATCCCATCCCCCCCTTCTACATCTGAACTCTAAAAGAATAGGAAAGGCACGTTAGAAGCAAAAGTAAAAATGGCTGCTGATCCTCAGGTGTCAGAACGATGACATCCATTTTAACAGCGTTGACATCTGGACCCCCTTAACAGAAAGGTGTAATCCTGCAATTTGAACAGAAGCATAGGTTAAGCGTTGCCCCTTGGCTTGTTGGGGTGTTTGTCATAGAATTTACGGAGAAGCCTATCAGCTTTTACATCATCGGATTTCACCCATGTGGCTTCATGTGTCAGAGCGACGACATCCAGAGACATCCATCACTGTCCAAATTACCGTATTTCCTCTGCTTTTGGGTAACTCAACTATGAAATCCATAGCAATCTTTCCATGGCTGGGATCTTGAACAATGGGCCCTATCCAACAAAATGAGTTTTAATGTGAAGAAAAGCAAAGTTTTACATTTAGGCAGGAAAAATCAAAGGTTTAAGTACAGATTAGGAAAGACCTGGCTCAAAAACAGTAACTGTGCAAGGGACCTTGGAGTCCTAGTAGACGATCACTTGACTATGAGCCAGGAGTGTGCAGCAGCGGCCAAACAAGCTAATACAATCCTGGATTGTATAAACAGAGGCATAGAATCAAGATCATATGAAGTATTAATATCGCTTTATATCCACACCTGGAATACTGCAACCAATTTTGGTCATCCTACTACAAAAAAAGATGTTGCAACTTTGGAAAAAAATGCAGAGAAGAGCAACTGAGATGATCAGGGGTCTGGAGACTAAAACATATGAAGAATGGCTGGAGGACTTGGGTTTGGCTAGTCTAAAGAAAAGAAAAAATAGGGGAGACATGATAGCAGTATTCCAATATTTGAGAGGCTGCAACAAAGAAGACAGGATCAAATTATTCTCCAAAACACCAGAGGGCAGGACAAGAAACAATGGTTGGAAACTGATCAAAGAGAAAAGAAACCTGGAATTAAGGAGAAACTTCCTAACAGTGAGAACAATTAACCAGTGGAACAGCTTGTCTTCAGATGTTGTGGGCGCTCCCTCTCTGGAGGTTTTTAAGAAGAGACTGGACAGCCACTGGAGGTTTTTAAGAAGAGACTGGACAGAAATAGAATAGGTTCTCCTGCTTGAGCAGGGGGCTGGACTAGAAGATCTCCAAGGTCCCTTTCAGCTCTGTCCTGTCCTGTCCTATTCTGTCCTGTCCTATCCTATCCTATCCTATCCTATCCTATCCTATCCTATCCTATCTGCATGTTATCAACCTGTTCAAGCTTCACAGGTTTTTTGAGCTTTCTCACATATAACCCTAGCCTTTGCACTGCATTTGACTAATTAGGCAATGGGAGCAGCCGGAGTCTATGAGGGCCTTTACCATCCCCCTCGCCTGAGTGGGATGCCATGATGTCTACTCTAACTTCAAGATGGTTGACAGGTCCACTCATTATTGGGTCATCCTCTCCCTCGCTCTCGCTATCATAAGAATCATCAGTGGTCCTTCTTCAGTCAGAGTTCCATCCTCTTTTGCTCTTTGGGGGGGGGGGACTTCAGCAACCTGGGTTGCTGCTCATGATTTCACCTTCCCCTTCTTTGGTGGCTTCTTTGGTTTCAAAGAAGTCGGGGCTGCAGGAGCTGCCCAAGGGGCTGGTGCCTGGCACATCACGGCCCTATGACACACATGACTACAGCAAAAGCACATGATTGAGGCACAGTCGGAAGCTCTGCAGGAACCGGGGATGCTGCTGGTGGTGGCTTTCTCCCTAGAGCAGGCATCTTTTGGTTTTTCTTTGGCTGTGGTCTGAAGCCCCCATGATCCTTGTACACTGCTAGGTCTAACTCCATGGTGGTGACTAGCTGGTACCAGTCACTAAGCCATTTGGGATCCCTCTGGCCAGACACATGTGGAACAGGTCATGGCTCAGCCCCTTTTGGAAGTATTGGGTCAAGAGCTGCTCTACCCAGTGCCTCAGCCTCCCTGCGATCTTCCTGAAATCTCTAATGTACTCAGTCACTGGTCTACTCCCCTGCTTGACCTTCTGAATCTCCACCTCTGCTTATTGGGTCTGCACGGGGTTCCCGAATCAGACTTTGAGGCCGCAAAAGAATGCATATGGATCTGCCAGTTTGGGGGCACCTTTGTCATGGAGAATTGTCACCCATTCCACTGCCTCCCCTTTGAGGTTGGCCACTACAACATCCAACCAGGCCTCGTCGTCAGGGTAATCTTCTCCATGTCAGTTGAAGTGGGTCCAGACTTGATTGAGGAAGAATGCCAGCTTCTCAGGGTTCCCATCAAAGGTTGCCCTCAGTGGTGGGGGAGGAGGGGGCCTTGGTACTGGTCAGCATCTAGGCATCCAAGTCCTGCCATACAGGTACATCCATGGGCAAACTCCATACCTGGGGTCCGGCATTGGCCACCAATCTGCCCCTACCAGGCTGAGGAGCAGGCATTGATGGTAGGCTACGGGCTCTTTGTCCTGGACTGGGACCGGGCTAGGGAGATAGTCTGGCTGCAGGCTAATAGTTCTCCCAGCCCCTGCAGCTGCTGCTCCTGTTGAGTGCCAGGACAAAGGGGCTGGTGCTGGTTCTGGTGCCAGGAGCAGAGCAGAGCCCCTTCAGGGTCTAGGATCCAGCTGTGAGACTGGCTCTCCTCCATGGACCTCTAAGCTGCTAAACTCTGCCTCAGTTGCTCTACTAACTGGCTGCTGCACCTTGTCAAGTAGCACTCCCTGGGTGCTATTCACTTTGAGGCTCCTTGCTCCGACCACTCAAGCTTTCTGCCCCATTTGGACTGAGGCAGTACAACAAGAATTTGGCTGCAGCAGATTTGCATCAATCCTCTCACCATTCTTCCAGCTCGAACCATTTTTTTTTATTATTATATTTTTTATTTTTACACAAGCATAAGTCATTCAATAGTTGGTAAACAGTGTGATGTCTGGGTTATATTTGTAAAAACAGTCCTTAACAATTGATTTATATAGTCTGTATTCCATATATTAATTTTGTTTACTTTCCTCTTTCCCTGAAGTATCCTTTTTTGCAAACATTGCGTTAATACAATTCTTGTTGTTTTAATAAATGACAATTTAGTATATATTTTTTCCAATATTCCTAAAAAATAATCGTCGTATTAATATATTTCTTTTCTTTCCATTTATTTGGATTGCCTTATCATCAATCCTGTTACAGCCCTTATTTTAGTTTATTTCTCCCACCAAATTCTAAATATTTTTACTGGTAAAAGTTTTCTCAGTGATTAGTTACATTTACATTGACAGATTTGATTCTATTTTTTTCATATAAGCTCTCTCACATTTTTACGTTTCTTAAGTATTAAATATAAGAGTAAAAAGAAAGGGGGAAAGACAAAGAATAAAAAAAGTAAATAAAAAAGAATAGAAGAAAGCAGTAATAACGGAACATAGGAAATAATATAGTACTTAAAATATATATCCCTTCTAGATTAATAGTATTTATTTTCTCGAATTTCTTATTCTTTTTAATCATAGTTAAGAATATATTTAATCTTTAAACATTCTATTCAATAAATCTAGTCATCTAATCCCTTAACTCTAATTCAAAGCATTTTATATATGTGTGTGTGTATGTACATATACATATAAAATGCTTTGAAATATATATATATATATATACTTTTGTACTATATATATATATAGTACATACATATATATATATATATAGTACATATATATATATATATATATATATATATATATATAGTACACACACACACACACACACACACACACATATATATATATATATATATATATATATATATATATAGTACATATATATATATATACTCCTCGAAGCACAAAGCTGAAAACACCAGCCTGAAGATGACGAATGGGACTTCGTCGAAATGTTGCCAAGACACTTCCAATTTTACGCGGGAGAAAACCCGAACAACCAAAGACCTATATGTGTGTGTGTGTGTGTATGTATATATATATATATATATATATATATATATATATATATATATATATATATATATATATATATATATATATATATTTTTTCTGAGGTTTTCGCGGGTATTTGTATGTAGGTCTTTGGTTGTTCAGGTTTTCTCCCGCATAAAATTGGAAGTGTCTTGGCGACGTTTCGACGAAGTCCCATTCGTCATCTTCAGGCTGGTGTTTTCAGCTTCGTGCTTTGAGCAGCAATGTGTGGTCTTAGCTGTTTCTTCCTTTTAACTGCCAGTGGGGGTATGAACTGATTGGGTGGGAGCTTGGCTGTGTTCTGATTGGGTGGAGGTGTGTTCTGATTGGTTAGGGGCTTGGCTGTGCTCTGATTGGCTGGGGGAGTGTTCTGTTTGGTTGTGCTCAGGTTAGTCTGAGTTGCAGAGGGGTTTGAGATTTTGGGCTGCCTTGCTATTTTTTGGCTTCGCGTTCGTGGTCGTGCTTCCTCTTCATGGAGGGTGTCAGTTTGCTTCATGTATGGATTGGAGGGGTTTAAAGTGGCTAATGATGCAGCTGTGGTCTGGCTTCTGGTTTGTGGTCGTGCCTCATCATCGGTGTGGCTTTGGGTTTGCTTTTTGCGTGGATGTGTGGTGGTGACATCCTGTGTGGTTTTTGTGAGTGTGGGTCTGGTATCATTTTTTGTGTTAGGGAGTCGTTTGTCAATAAGGGCGGGTTTCCAAATGGCTGGTAGGCGGGAGGTATCATCTCGCTTGTTCATGCTGTGTGGGCGTTTTTCTATCTCGATGGCTTCTCTGATTATTCTGTTATTAAAATGTTCACTTTTGGCAATGGTTCTGGTATTTTTAAAGTCAATTTCATGTCCTGTGGCTTTAAGGTGTTGGACCAGGGAAGATGTTGGTTCCTCTTTTTTGACTGAGTTCTTATGTTCTTCAATGCGTGCACTTATTCTTCTGTTGGTTTGTCCGATGTATGTGGTGGGACAAGTGGTGCATGGGATTTCGTATACTCCTTGATTTTCTAATTCAATTTTATCTTTGGGGTTTCTAAGGATGGTGGATATTTTTCTGTTTGTGCAGAATGCTGTTTTGATGTTGTGTTTATGGAGGATCTTACTGATTCTGTCTGTGGTGCCTTTTATGTATGGGAGGAGGGCTTTGCCGTTTTCTTGTTCTTTGTCTTGGATTTTAGTGGGGGTTTCTTTTTGGATTAGGTTTGTAATCTTATTTCTATGGAATCCATTGGATGTTAGTACATTGGTGAGAGTGTGTAGTTCGGGTTTTAGGTGTTGTTCGTCAGCTAAGCGTTTTGTTCTGGAGATGAGTGTCTTGGCTACAGAGTTGATCTGTGCTGGGTGGTGGTGTGAGAGAGCGTGCAGATAGCGGTTTGTGTGTGTTTTCTTCTGGTAGATGGTGTGTCCTAGGGAGCCATTGGATTTCTTGTAGACTAAGACATCCAGGAAGGGAAGTTGGTTGTTAGCTTCTGTTTCCATGGTGAACTGTATTTTGGGGTGTAGGCTGTTGAGGTGTGTGAGGAAGTTGTCCAGTTTTTCTTTCCCATGTGGCCAGATTATGAAGGTGTCGTCTACGTATCTGAGCCAGAGTTTGGGTTTGTGATCCGATTTTTCTAGAGCTTGGGTTTCAAAGTGTTCCATGTAGAGGTTGGCAATGACAGGTGAGAGGGGTGATCCCATGGGTGCTCCTTCTGTTTGTTTGTATTTTTGTCCATTATAGATGAAGTATGTGTTGGATAGGCAGTGGTTGGTCAGATCTAAGATGTGTTTGGGGGGGTTATATTTGTTTTGAATAGCTGTCAAGGCTTCTTTGATAGGCACTTGGGTGAAGAGGGATATGACATCGAAGCTCACTAGTAGGTCGCTGGGCTGTAAGTTTTGTTTCTTTATGATCTCTATAAACTGGAATGAGTTTTTTACGTGTGAGGTGATGGATTCTGCATAGGGCTGTAGTTGTTTGGCGAGAAATTTGGCTAGGTTTTGTAGAGGTGAGCCTATGGAGCTGACTATAGGTCTGAGTGGGGTTCCTTCTTTGTGTATCTTGGGGAGACCATAGAGTTTGGGGCATCTGGATGATTTCTCTCTGGGAATAATTCTTTGCTGGATCTCTTCGCTAATGTGGGAGGCTTTTATTTTGGATCTGGTGGTTTTTTCCAGGTAGGTGGTGGGATCTGTATTTAGAGGTTTGTATGTGGAGTCTTGGAGTAGGTTGGTTAATTTGGTTTGGTAGTCAGATGTGTTCATAACCATCGTGGCGTTGCCCTTGTCTGCTGGTAGGATTATTATGCTGGTGTCTTCTTTCAGGTTACGTAGTGCTGTCTGTTCCTCTTTGGGTAAGTTGCTTTTGGGTGGCTTGCTGGTGCAGAGGATGTTGGTGATTTCGAGTCTGATTCTGTTAGCGTCGTCGGGGTTGATTTTGGTCAGGCTGGTTTCAACTCCACATATAATGGTTTCAGTGGGGATGTGTTTGGGAGTAGGTCTTTGGTTGTTCGGGTTTTCTCCCGCGTAAAATTGGAAGTGTCTTGGTGACATTTCGACGAAGTCCCATTCGTCATCTTCAGGCTGGTGTTTTCAGCTTCGTGCTTCGAGCAGCAATGTGTGGTCTTAGCTGTTTCTTCCTTTTAACTGCCAGTGGGGGTATGAACTGATTGGGTGGGAGCTTGGCTGTGTTCTGATTGGGTGGAGGTGTGTTCTGATTGGTTAGGGGCTTGGCTGTGCTCTGATTGGCTGGGGGGTTGGCTGTGCTCTGATTGGCTGGGGGGGTTGGCTAAATTACAGAATCAGTAAGATCCTCCATAAACACAACATCAAAACAGCATTCTGCACAAACAGAAAAATATCCACCATCCTTAGAAACCCCAAAGATAAAATTGAATTAGAAAATCAAGGAGTATACGAAATCCCATGCACCACTTGTCCCACCACATACATCGGACAAACCAACAGAAGAATAAGTGCACGCATTGAAGAACATAAGAACTCAGTCAAAAAAGAGGAACCAACATCTTCCCTGGTCCAACACCTTAAAGCCACAGGACATGAAATTGACTTTAAAAATACCAGAACCATTGCCAAAAGTGAACATTTTAATAACAGAATAATCAGAGAAGCCATCGAGATAGAAAAACGCCCACACAGCATGAACAAGCGAGATGATACCTCCCGCCTACCAGCCATTTGGAAACCCGCCCTTATTGACAAACGACTCTCTAACACAAAAAATGATACCAGACCCACACTCACAAAAACCACACAGGATGTCACCACCACACATCCACGCAAAAAGCAAACCCAAAGCCACACCGATGATGAGGCACGACCACAAACCAGAAGCCAGACCACAGCTGCATCATTAGCCACTTTAAACCCCTCCAATCCATACATGAAGCAAACTGACACCCTCCATGAAGATGAGGCACGACCACGAACGCGAAGCCAAAAAATAGCAAGGCAGCCCAAAATCTTAAACCCCCTGCAACTCAGACTAACCTGAGCACAACCAAACAGAACACTCCCCCAGCCAATCAGAGCACAGCCAACCCCCCAGCCAATCAGAGCACAGCCAAGCCCCTAACCAATCAGAACACACCTCCACCCAATCAGAACACAGCCAAGCTCCCACCCAATCAGTTCATACCCCCACTGGCAGTTAAAAGGAAGAAACAGCTAAGACCACACATTGCTGCTTGAAGCACGAAGCTGAAAACACCAGCCTGAAGATGACAAATGGGACTTCGTCGAAACGTCGCCAAGATACTTCCAATTTTACGCAGGAGAAAACCCGAACAACCAAAGACCTACATACAAACACCCGCGAAAACCTCAGATATAGGTCTTTGGTTGTTCGGGTTTTCTCCCGCGTAAAATTGGAAGTGTCTTGGCAACGTTTCGAACAACCAAAGACCTATATACAAATACCCGCGAAAACCTCAGAAAACAAATATATATATATATATATATATATATATATATATATATATATATATATATGTAATAGCATTAAAAATATGAACCCTGGGTGTATTCATATTTAAAATAAAATAAAATGAGCACCAGGGTAGTTAAAACTATAAAAAGTTTAATTAAAAAACGCCAAGCTTTCGCCGTCACCTGCCGGCATCATCAGGGCTTAAAACGCTAGGAAGTGAGGAAGTCCCTTATAAGCAAGCCAAGGTCTGCACTCGGCTCCTCGATCTTGTTATCGGACCTAATTGGGTGGATTGCACTCCGGTGATCCGTTTCTTCCTGCACCACTTATCTTAGTTTTTTAATTAAACTTTTTATAGTTTTAACTACCCTGGTGCTCAAATTCAGTCATGTTTAAGTATCTAAAACATTTCATCCCTCTTAGAATGGTGTGTTTCAAATTTTTTCTATTTCTTTAACCATATTCAAACACATGTTTCTTTTTTAAGTATTCTCTCTGGTATGTCCCATCATCTTTTTTCTTAATCTCTTTTCTTTGCCCAGAATCTTTCTTGATCAATATACTTTGCTGGATCCAAAGGTTTTCCCATACGATCGTAGGTGTTCCTGTAGATGTGGAAAGTAAATCAATATCTCTGTCCTGAGCACTTGCCCTCTTCTTTCCATTAAAATCCCTTCTCTTGCCTTCCAATTTGTTTTGTATGTTGAAGTATAGGTTGTCTTTCCTTCCACTTGAATTAAATCATACTGTTCTATTTTGTGAAAGTCCATCTTTAAGTCTTTTCCCTCTGTCGATCCATTTGAATGCCATTGCTTCACCCATCCATTCCAGGGTTGCGACCAGCTCCTTATGTTCAATTCACAGGACATATCAAGGCTGGTGGGGTTACAAAGCTGATTTTGGCCCAAGTTGGAGTCCCACTGGTTGATCCCGACCCAGCTCCATCTGGCTTCTCCATTTCAGGCATCTTCTCCTGAATCTTCACCACCCCTCTGGAAGCTACCAGAAGGTCATAGGGGCTCAGGACCCCTCAATGGAATTGGAATTGTTTAGAGAGCTAGCTTAGTGTCAAGTTCCAGCTGAGAAGCCCAACAAAGCAAAACACCAGAGTCATTTCTATCTCTAATGTAAACTTTATCAGGCATTAGCAAACCGGTACAATAGAAAGGAAGCTAGCTCTGAGGAAATGGCAGGAAGCAGATAATTTAAAAAGTGAAACTTTCCCTCCCCTCTTTGACAGTTCAGGTCACATTGTCCAATATATCTTCCAGCAGTTATTATGAGAAGAAACTATGGTTTGCCAAAACAACTCTTCAACTGCTTCGGCTCCCACATTGATAAGGAACACCTGTGGACCCAAAACTCTCCCCTCCTGTTGGCAAGCTAGAAGCATTCAATGGTCCTAAAGACAGTAGGATTGACACAGGGAGGAAAAAGAGAAAGGGAAGAAGAAGCTATGGAAGGAGAGCCCAACAGGCAGGGAGCAAAAATAGAGAAGGGGAGAAGAAGCTGTGGAAGGAGAGCCCAACAGGCAGGGAGGAAAAAGAGAAAGGGAAGAAGAAGCTGTGGAAGGAAAGCCCAGCAGACAGGGAGGAAAAAGAGAGAGGGAGAAGAAGCTGTGGAAGGACAACCCAGCAGGCAGGGAGGAAGAGATAGCAGAGAAGAAGCTGTAGAAGCAGAGCCCAGCAGGTAGGGAGGAAGAAGAGAGAGGAGAGGGAGAGAGGAAGAGGGGCCAACCAGCCAGCTGACCATCAAGGTAGTGGTGCATATTAATAAATATGAATAAATTTGTCATTGCAAAGGGAAAGTAGTTCAGCAAAGGAACTGCCAACAAAGAAATTAAAACCGGTACCTTTTCCTTTTTTACAGCTTATAACATTTTGTTAGATTATAGAATAAAATAAAATACAAAAGCAAATAGTAGGACACGGTGGGGAAGAAAAAGGAGGGGAAAGTGAGGGGGGAAAGGGAAAAAGAAAAGGCATTGACTTCTGAGTTCCTCTGTTGTAGTAGAATGAAGCATTAACATCGAACCTCAAGTTTTTACTTTTCCATAATAGTACAAACTCGCAATTTCTATAACAACAAATCAATCTAATCAGTAAAACCCAAAAGCTCCCCCAATTTTTTAGTCATCAAGTTTTTGACACCTTGCTAAGCACTGGTAGTACTTGAATATTGTCATGTCCTAAAAGTGGTACAATTTGTGAAAAAGTTGAAAAGCCCTGCTATAGGCCACCCAATCAAACAGAAGAAATAAATGAATGTTTTGCTAGTCAGTTAACTAAGGCATGTAGGAAACACATCACAATAGTAATGGGGGACTTTAAATACCCTGCCATCAACTGGGAGACAAACTCTGTACCAAGTGGAAGATCAAACAGGTTCCTGACAAACCTAGCAGACAACTTTGTCTCCCAAAAAGTAGAGAAGGGAACTAGGGGATCAGCCATATTGGACTTAATTCTCACTAATATAGATGAAATGATAGAAGGTGTTGAAACTACAGGAACATTGGGGGGGAGGGAGTGATCATGCAATATTGGAATTCAACATTATGGAAGCACAAGCAAAGGCAGGCTCGGGACGTTGCAACGGTCCCGGGCAGTTGCAAGCTGCCCGGGACCAGACTGGCTGGCGCCGGCTTCGCACGCATGCACACCAAATGTTGCCATTCGGCCCGGGGAAGCGTTCTTAAGAGAAGCAGAGAGGCCTGTGTGCCTCAGAGCTGTAACGGAGCAGAAGAGACAACAATAAAGGCTTTTTGGAGAGCTTCCGGTACATGGCGGCGATGATGGCAGCTACCTTGTAGCTGTCCAGCTGGGAAGGTGTTAGAGCCGCGGAGCACAGCGCGCACCAGCTGGCCCGTGGTTCGGAATCCCCTTCCCGGGCAAAGGGAAGGGGTAGAGAACGCAGGAGTAGAGGTAGAACACCTGAACCCCCTCTGGATTTTTTCCTTGAGGGGGTGGAAGGAGCGTTCCCTCGGAGCTCCTGCTGATCTCCGCCTCCCAGCTGTTTTTGCTTCTTCAGAAGCAAAAGGAACCGCCGCTTCTATCTCCGCGGTTAAAGAATCTCGGTGAGTAACTTTTGAAGCGGACAGAGCGGTTTAAAGGATTTCTTTTTATAGTTTAGTGTTTTATTTTCCTCTTCTAGTTAGTTTTGGTTGTTTCTCCTTTGTTCTTTTTTGCTGGCACGGAGAGAGAAAAAGATGGCGCTTTGAAAGTGTTCGGCTTTTTTTTTTTCCTTTGTCTCTTTGTTTTTATTTTTCTTGGAAGGTAATGGACTTAAATGACTGTTTTTGATTTCCTTGCTCTCAGCTTTGGATTTTTTCTCTTTTTTCTTTTTCGGAATTCTAAGGATTACAGTATTTTTGTTCCTTTTAATTTTTATCTCCCCCTTCCCTTTTTGGGGGGAGAAGGGAAGAGAGAACTGTGTTTTAAAAAATGGCTTCAAAGGGACAACCGCCTTCTATACTACCCAAGGTGGTTTCCTCTCCCACAACTTTAACCATACAACAACAACAACAACCTAAACATGTACCACCAACCCAGCCACCACCTTCCCCTCCTTTGCCAGGCCTGTCTGCACAAGAGATTAAAGACATAATGGGAGATGCTGTATCTCAAATTAGAGATGAAATGAAGCAACTTGTTGTACAGATTAAATCTGAAATTAAAGTGGAATTAAATGAAATGAAGGACTCATTAGAGGATAATAATACTATTATGCAGCAAGATATAGTTACAGCTTTATCAGGTTTGGCTTCTGTGGTGGTGAAGCTGGACTCGAGAGTGGAGGAAGTTGCTGACAAAGTGGACTTTTTTGAGGATAAATTTCAAGATATGGAAAAGAAGATGGTGATTTCACAAGAAGATATCCTTATGTCTCAGTATAGGGAGATGGAGCATGCCCTGAGGATCAGGGGTCTGAAGGAGGACATGAATCAAGATTTGATGGAGATGGTGCTTAGTGATATAGCTGTTGCTTTGAATATGGATAAAGGAGAATTAAGCAGAGAAGTGGAAAAAATTTATAGAGTTAATTCCTGGATTGCGAAGCAGAAGAACTTGCCTAGAGATGTTGTGATTTATTTTACAAAGAAGTCTCTGCGTAATGAAATTATACAAGCTTTTTATAATAAGAGATTCCAGATTGCTGCCCAAGATGTTATCATTTTAAAGGAAATCCCATCAAAAATTTTAAGAAACAGGAAAGATTTTGCTTTCTTAGCTAATGAGCTTAAAGCTAGATTAATGCCATTCAGATGGGAGATTCCGACGGGCATTGCTCTGAGCCATGCGGGGATGCGTCACAGGCTGAACACGGTTGATAAAGCTAAAGAGTTTTATAATACGGTCCTGGGTGCAGGCTCAGCTTCATCTGTTCAGAAACTCTTGAGTGGTAAAGAGCTGGAACAGCAACCTGAAACATTAGGTTTGATCTCTGCTGGGAAGATGCAAGCTGAATGGCAACGTCAAACAGAGGTTAAAGAGCAGAGGATGACCCGTGCAGCACATAGACGTAAGGAAAATGAGCAACAAAAGAAAGAAATTAAAGAATCTTCTTCGGAAAGTGCTTCATTGCCGGTGGGAGGAGCAAGACCCAAGAGTTCTGCAACACATACAGCAATGGCAGACCTCCAGGTAGTCTTCTCCAGGCTCCTGGTCAAGGGAGATGGCAAAGTTTCTGACCTGGAATGTTAACGGTCTAAATTCCCCTCAGAAAAGAAAGAAAATCTTTTACTACTTAAAGCAACATAACAATGATGTTATTTGCCTACAGGAAACTCATATTTTACTTAAAGATCAAAAATATTTAGTTAACGCCCGTCTGGGATCTCATTTTGTATCTGCAGCTCCTGGGAAAAAGGGGGGAGTGGTTATTTATGTGAAGCAAAATTTACCAGCTTGTCTGGTAGAATCAGATCCCCAAGGAAGATATGTAATGATTGAACTTGGTTTATATGGTAAGAAAATACTTAGAGTGGGACTTTATGCACCAAATCAGCAACAGGAACAATTTTATAGATTGTTACATCAAAAAATAACTTTGCTGGACTACAGATCCGTGATATTAATGGGTGATTGGAATGGTGTCTTAGATATACAAAGGGACAAGAAAGGTTCTTCTCCTTTTTTTAAACAGGCAAAACTACCTAAAGCCTTTTTTGACATGAAAGAGGACTGGGAACTAAGGGACTATTGGCGGGAATGTAATCAAGAGGAGAGAAACTTTACCTTCTTCTCAGATAGACACCAATCCTTTTCAAGAATTGATTTCTTTTTGATTACAACGGATTTATATAATAGAGTAAAGAATGTAAAGATTTTTCCTAGATCGCTGACGGATCATAGTCCAGTTTGGATGGAGCTGACTCAAGAAAAAGAGGAGAGAAGATCCTGGAGGGTGAATGAGAACTTATTTAGACAAGAAAAGAATGTTCAAAAGTTAAAGGAGTGTTCAAAGGATTATTTTGCTTTGAATATGTATAAGGGGACTTCAATGTCAATGGTATGGGATGCAGGTAAAGCATTTATGCGTGGGATTTTGATAAAAATGAATAACTTTCATAGGCAAAAGCAGATTCAGAAACGTAAAGAATTGGAAGATGAGATCAAATTAAAAGAAAAGTTTTTGATTTTAAATCCTTCAGATGAAAGGATTAAAGAATCTATAAAGTTGCTAAGAACACAATTTAACATGTTGATGGCGGATCAATCCGCAACCAATTTATTGTTTATGAAACAAAATACATTTTGTAATGCTAATAAACCAGGGAGATGGTTGGCTTATCAACTAAGAAAGAAACAGAGACAGGGAATAATAGATAAAATAAACTATAAGGGTAAACTAGTGTATCAGAAGGAATTGATTAAGAAATCTTTTTTAGATTACTATCAAAAATTATATAAATCTACTAATGTGCAAATTTTAGATATAAATAAATATTTAAGTGAGGCCAACTTTCCCAAACTGACAGAGGACCAGAAACATGAAATTAATGGTTTAATTACTAATGAGGAAATTGCGATAGCAATCAAACAATTGAAACCAGGGAAAGCACCGGGCACGGATGGGTTGACATCTGTTTATTATAAAGCTCTAATGGAAGAGATGATTCAACCATTAGGTGATCTTTTTAATAATATTTTACAGGGCTCAGAGATTCCTCCTTCATGGTGTAGTGCTTTTATATCCTTGATCCCAAAAGAGGATCAAGATCCTACTTTACCAAAGAATTATAGACCTATATATCTTTTAAATGTTGACTATAAGATATTTGCAAAAATTTTAGCAAATAGGCTTATGAGGGTTGTGCATTATCTTGTGCACAAGGATCAATCTGGGTTTATAACTGGTAGGTACATGAAAAATAATGCTAGACAAATTATTAACTTATTAGAATATCTAGATAAGAATAATCAAGTTTCTGCAGGGCTGATATTTTTAGATGCTGAAAAAGCTTTTGATCAATTGAATTGGCATTTTATGTTAAGAGTAATTGAAGAGATGAATCTTGGTGAAAAGATATTACAAGCTCTTACGGCAATATACCAAAAACAAACGGCACAACTTATTGTTAATGCAGGTTTGTCAGAGGTTTTTACAATAGAGAAAGGTACTAGGCAGGGATGTCCATTATCACCGTTGCTGTTTGTTTTAACATTGGAAATATTGTTGATCAAAATTTGAGAGTCGCAGGAGATAAAAGGAATAGAAGTTAACAAAAAAGAATATAAGTTAAGAGCTTTTGCAGATGACTTGGTGGTTACTTTGTCGCAACCTACTTATTCTGTAGTAAAGTTATTACAGTTGACTTATCATTATGGTTTGGTTTCGGGTTTTAAGATTAATGTTAATAAGACTAAAATCCTACCTAAAAATATGACTATTCGGGAGAAGCAGATTTTGGTTAATTTGACGGGTTTTGAAATTGTTAATAAGGTAAAATATTTGGGGGTGATTTTATCTGTTTCTAATGCAAAATTGTTTAAGAATAACTATGAAAGGTTGTGGGTTAGAGTACAGAAAGACTTGAGGAATTGGGAGAAGTTGCAATTATCTCTCATGGGAAGAATTGCAGTGATAAAAATGAATGTTCTACCCAAGTTCCTTTTCTTGTTTCAAATGTTACCGATTTTGAAGAATGAGATTAATTTAAGTGAATGGCAGAAAGGTATTAACAAATTTATCTGGGCAGGGAAAAAACCAAGGGTAAAGTTTAAAATCATGCAAGACTCCCGTGAGAGAGGTGGACTCAAGGTACCGAATTTGAAATTATATTATGATGCGGTGGTTTTAACATCAATTAGTGATTGGGTAAATTTAACAAATTTGGAGATACTCCATTTGGAGGGATGGGATTTACTTTTTGGTTGGCATGCCTATTTAATATTTAATAAAAAAGTGGACCGGGCTTTTAAATCTCATATTATAAGAATCTCTTTACTTAGGGTCTGGAGAAAATATTATAAAAGTGATTTTAAAATACCATTATGGGCTATACCTTGGCATGCGATAGAGGGGATAAAAAGAGGTGTCAAAATGGATATGGTGTCTTATACACAGTTACTTAGATGGGATGGACAAAATTGGCAAAATTGATCCACAAAAATTGTCTTTTATAAAAATTTTTAATAAAAAAAAAACAATAAAGGCTTTTTGACACTACGAGATGCTCTGTGCTTATTCGCCATTAAGCCGAGGACTCAACACTGGCGACGAGGATGGGATGCCTTACAATTAATTAAGAAGAATTGTAAGCTTACCCAGGAGTCCTGAGAACGGCTAGGAAGACGGCGTTAAATTCAGCACCTGCCTGCCAGTACAGCGTTGCTGGAGGTAAGCTGACTGATAAACCCTTTCCTTACACGGGAGAAAATGGCGAAGATAGGGAGACTCTCTGAATTTGATGTCACGCACCCAGAAAGATGGGAGTCTTATGTGGCCAGAGTAGAAAACTACTTGAAAGTAAACCAAGTAAGAGAAGATGGCTTAAAGACCGCTACTTTGCTCTGTGTTTGTGGTCAAGATGCATTTGAAATTGCTGAAAATTTAGCAGCCCTTGCACCTCTTGAATCTGTAACCTACACAGATTTTTAAAAATTACTAAAAGAACATTTTCAGCCCAAATTGTCTGTTATTGCATGGAGGCATACTTTTGAACAGAGGGATCAACGAGCCGGTGAATCAGCTAAAGAATACATTGCAGCGTTGAGAAGAGCAGCTAAACCTTGTGAGTTTAAAGACTTAGAAGAAAGGTTGAGAGACAGATTTGTATGTGGGCTTAGAAACAGAGACTTGCAGCAGAGACTTTTTGCTAAGGAAGACATATCGTTCCAAGATGCCTTGAGAGAGGTTACTGCAGAAGAGGCAGCAGGTGGGGAAATCAAGAATATGAGGCCTATCAGAAGCACTCCAGAAGCTGTTTCCGTGCACCATGAGAGAGTCCAGGAGAGCTTGGAAGAGGATCCTGAAGAAGAGATGGATCATCTCTACCCAGCCAAAGAAAGGAAGCAGAAGCAAGGCAAAGAAAAGTCTTCAGCTGTACCCAAGTACTTCGGATGTGGAGGTCGCGACAAGAGGACCGACTGCAGGTTCCGTTCTGCAATCTGTAGAGCATGTGGGAAGCAAGGCCACATAGCAGCTGTGTGTCTGGGCTGTCAGAAGGTACAACCCCGAGAAGAATTGCGCCTGAAAGGTTCCAGGGTCCCCAGCCAAAACAGGGTGGGTTTCTGTGCTTCATGAAGAAGCATTTATAGGACAGGCACACACAAGCCACTCAAAAAGAAACTGTCACTTAAAGTGAAGTTGCAAGGAGTTCCATTGGTCATGGAACTAGACACTGGGTCTGCACTTTCAATTATTTCCATTCACACATTCAGAAAGATTTGCTCTAGCAGTGGGTTCCAGGCCAAGCTTAGGCCATCCAATATAGTTCTAACAGACTTTCAAAACTTCAAAGTGTGTGATAAGGGGGAGGCCACCCTTAATGTAAAATATAAGGATTTTGAAGGTCCATTAGATGTATTGATAGTTGGGGGTGAGCGCACGAGTCTCATAGGACTCGATTGGTTTGAGGCCTTGGGAATACAAGTTACAGGGCTCAATAGCTTGCAAGCAGTAGGTCTACAAGAAGTCTGCAAAGAATTTGCAGATGTCTTCAGCCCACAGCTGGGTACATACAAAGGGCCCCCAGTTTCCTTAAAATTGGACCCCGCTGTCACTTCTATCAGAGTAAAAGCAAGGAGAGTACCTTTTGCTTTAAAAGGAAAAATTGATGCTGAATTGGACAAAACTGATTCAGCAAGGAGTCTTAGAACCTGTTGACTCCAGTCCTTGGGAAACTCCCATAGTCACGCCTCTTAAGGTTAATGGGGACATCCGCATCTGTGCAGATTACAAATGCACCCTAAATAAGGCATTGCAACAACATGCCTATCCTGTACCTGTAGTCAGCCATATTCTGGCTTCCCTCAAGAGGGGGCGTGTTTTTGCAAAGCTAGATTTAGCACAGGCTTATCAACAGTTACCTCTTGATGAAACTGCTGCTGTAGCACAAACCATTGTAACACGGGGGGGGGGCATTTAAAGTCAAAAGACTACAGTTTGGAGTAAATGTGGCTCCTGGAATTTTCCAAAGCGTAATGGAAAATACTTTGAGGGGTATACCAGGGGTTTGCCCCTACTTTGATGATGTCTTAATTGCTGGAGATTCCACTCAAAATTTAGCTGAGAGATTGAGGTCTGTCCTGCTGCGGTTCCGGAAAACAGGCCTCAAGCTTAAAAAAGACAAATGTAAAATTGGGGTGCCTTCTACAGATTTTCTGGGATTCAAAATTGATGCCACTGACATTCATCTTGCTGAGTCTAAATTAAAGGCTATCATGCAAGCTCCTAGGCCTAAGTCCAAAGCTGAACTACAAGCTTTTCTGGGCCTCTTGAATTTCTATAATGCATTCTGTAAGGACCCACCCCACTTTGCATCTTAAGAAGACAGAACTCTTGGAATAATTCTTCCAACAGGAATCCTTTATTAAGAGAAAATGGTTGCAGGCATGCTAGACAGGACTTGGGGTTCAAGCTCTCCCATTCAAGGTTTTAAGGGGTTCCCCAGTAGTCCCACCCAATCAACCCCCCTTCCAGTGATAGTTTCAAGTATCACAATTCCACCCCCTTTCTTCTTTCTTCCGTCTGGATGGAGACTTCAGATAACTACATGAAAGGCAAATACCCTCCTTTGGTATGCTAACGCTTCGAGGTTACAATAAACACACATTCAGCATTCAGCTCTTTGAAGTGTACTGAAGGAAGTGAGGGCCATAAAGCCCCTTTGTTCTCCCCCTTCTCTCCCTCTTATGGCAGAATCCAAAGATGGCAGAATTGGGAGTTTCTATATTTGATAATTAAAGATGAAATATAATTGGATTCTGACACATTCATTCCTAACAAAGCTAATGTAGCTGAACCACTTTATAGGCTTCTGGACAAACAGGCAGTGTGGCAGTGGTTACAAGCACATGAAGCAAGCTTCAATGAGGTTAAGGCCTTACTCACATCAAATGAAGTGCTTGCACATTTTAATGAAACTCTCCCTGTGTGCATCGCTTGTGATGCTTCCCCTTATGGGGTAGGAGCAGTACTTAGCCACTTACAACCTAATGGAACTCAGGTTCCTGTTGCATATTACTCCAGAACCTTGTCTTCTGCTGAGCGAAACTACTCTCAGATAGACAGGGAAGCCTTGGCTGTTGTTGCGGGCATTAAAAAATTCCATGATTTTTTATATGGCAGACATTTCATGGTCTACACTGACCACAAGCCTTTGTTGGGGTTGTTTACTACAAACAAACAAACCCCCCATATCATCTCCCCCAGGATGCTGAGATAGTCCATCTTTCTGTCAGCCTATGATTTTTCTTTAGTTCACAAACCTGGCAAAGAAATGGGCCATGCTGATGGCCTCAGTAGATTACCCTTACAAGTAGTGGAGGCTGATCCTGCCCCTGCCATCAACATTCTTTCCATTCAGGCGCTGCCTGAGTCACTTTTAAATGCCAGGGATGTGGCTGCTGAATCAGCCACAGATTTCACACTCTCTCGTGTCTTATTCTGGGTTATGTCTGGATGGCCAGAGAGTTTTCCAGGTACTGAGTTTCAGAGTTTCTGGCTTAAGAAACATGAGTTATCCACTTTTCAGGCTTGCCTGCTGTGGGGCAGCAGAGTTGTTATTCCTACCTCAATGAGGTCTAGGGTCTTAGGTTCCCTTCATGAGGGCCATCCTGGCATTGTAAGAATGAAGGCGCTTGCGCGCAGCCATTTGTGGTGGCCTGGGTTAGACAAGGAAATTGAGGCTAAGGTGCACGCATGCCACCTTTGTCAGCGCTCACGCCCAGAAATGCCCCAGGCTCCTGTGCATAGATGAGAGGAAACACAGTCACCTTGGTCTAGGGTGCACATCAATTATGCTGGGCCCTTTCATGTCAATTCTTCTTGATCCTGGTTGATAGCTATTCAAAGTGGCTTGAGGTTGTACCTGTCTCTTCAACCACCACTGCCAAGACCATTCAAGTAGTGAGGGGGATTTTTGCTGCACATAGGCTTCCGGATGTGTTGGTGTCTGACAATGGCCCTCAATTCACCTCTTCCAAATTCCAAGCTTTCTTACAGGCCAACATGATTTGTCATGCCACCTCTGCACCATTCCACCCTTCCACCAACGGTATGGCTGAACGGATGGTCTGCATCACCAAGGATGCTTTAAAGAAACTGACCTATGGGGACTGGCACCACAGGTTGGCAGACTTTCTTCTTGCGTACCGCACCACACCTTCAACTTCTACTGGGAAAAGCCCAGCTGAACTTCGCTGGGGGCGCAAACTGATACTAAACTTGACCGGTTGCACCCAGACAGACTGCCTCCTAATGTTACACAACCCAGGGCACCGAGGTATTTGCAAGTGGGTGCCCCGGTATGGACCCGTAACTACGGGCCAGGTCACTTGTGGGTTCCTGCTGTAGTATGCAAGGTTACAGGTCCCTTGTCGTACGAGGTCTCGTTGGATGATGGTCGTGTCCTTCGGCGGCATATCAACCAGCTGCGTACAAGACTGAACATACCCTCAGAAACTCCTGGGCCTTTTCCAGGGGGGGAGGGGGACCTCCATGGGCAAAAGGATGGGTGTTGGCAGCAGCCAGGCCCCAACAGAGAGGCCACAGATGGCCTATTCCAAGATTCCGCAAGTGTTCCAAACAGAAATCCATGGGAATTAGGAAGCACACAGGCACCAGTGCCTACTCCAGCCAGGGAGTCACCCAGGGGGCATACTCATCATTCACCCATACCATTCAGCACTCCAGTCAGGGAGAATAACCGGGAGCATCCTAATAACTCAAACATTGCAAGAGAGCTGGCACACAACCAGTCTAGTTGGCCCAGTACTGCTACTGTTTCCAGAAGGAGGTATTCACACAGGGAGGTGGTCGGAGAGGCACATCCCAATTCTGACACCTCCGGCACAGATGGGGGGGCAACTGAGTTTTGGGGAAATACTAAAACCCAGACAGTCCCGTTACGGGACTGGGGAGCGAAGGAATGCAGCCCCTTGATAGGTCCAGTGTGGGCCTGGGAGGCACTACAGAGTTACCTAACAGTGGCAGTTTTATAGAGGGGCCAGAGAGCCTGCAACTAGGCAGGTCAACCAGGTTATTGGGAGAACAAAGTCCTGGTCTGACGAGCCCGGTGGGCAAGCAAGCAGACCAGGCAACGGGGCACGGTCCATGGGGACCACCAGGGTCTGACAGATGAGGCAACTTCATGTCATCCTCTGGGCAAAATGGAATTGGGGAGTCTCAGGGTCTAAGGAGGTCACAGAGAATCACGAGATCTCCTAAGTACCTTGAGGACTTTGTAACTCTGCTGGCAAAGCAGAAACAGTGAGAGGGTGTCTGTTGTTGGGAACAATGGAAATATGGGCATTGGGTATTAATGCCCAGAACAATAGCCCGGTACCATTTGGAGCATGTTCTCATTTGATCAGTTTTCAACCATTGTTTCTCGTCCTTTCCTCTGGTGCTCTGGTGAACAATGTGACCCCCTCTTCCTTATGGCAGCCCCTCAGATCCTGGAATACTGCTATCATGTCTCCCCTATTTCTTTTCTTTAGACTAGCCAAACCCAAGTCCCACAGCCGTTCTTTGTATGTTTTAGTTTCCAGGCCTTTGATCTTAGTTGTTCTTCTCTGATTTTTTTCCAAACTCTCAATACCTTTTTTGTGATATGGTGACCAAAATGGGTTGCAATATTCCAGGTGTGGTCTTACTAGGGTGTTATAAAGTGGTACTAATACTTTGCATGATCTTGATTCTATGCCTCTATTTAAAGAACCCAGGACTGTATTAGCTTTTTTGGTTGCTGCTGGCTCATAGTCAAGTGATCGTCCACTAGGACTCCAAGGTCCCTCGCACAGTTACTGTTTTTGAGCCAGGTCTCACCCAATCTGTACTTGTACCTTTGATTTTTCCTGCCTAAATGTAAATCTTTACTTTTCTCCACACTGAAGCTCATTTTGTTAGATAGTTAGATTGTTCAAGTTTGTCTAGCTCTTTTTGGATCCTGAGTTTGTCTTCTGGGTGTTGGCTATTCCTGTCAGTTTGGTGTCATCTGCAAATCTGATGAGTTTCCCTTCAATTCCCTCATCTAAGTCATTTATGAATATATTGAAGAGTTACGGGCCTAAGACTGAACCTTGTGGTACCCCACTGCTTGCTTTTCTCCATGCAGATGTAGTGCTATTGAGACCTACTCATTGAGTATGGTTTGCCAGTCAGCTACAGATCCATCTGGTGGTGGTGTTGTCTATTCCATCTTTTTCTAGCTTACCAATGAGTAGGCTGTGGTCTACTTTATCAAATGCCTTACTGAAATCTAAATATACTACATCCACAGCATTTTGCTGATCTACTAGTTTAGTCACTTTATCAAAGAATGATCTGTTTTTAACAAACCCATGCTGGCTACTGGTTATGACTTTGTTTGTTTCTAGTTGTTCGCAGATCTGTTTTTTGATTATTTTTTCTAGGATCTTCTCAGGTATTGATGTTAAACTGATTGGTCTGTAGTTTCCTGGATCTGTTTTTTTCCTTTCTTGAAGATGGAAACCACATCAGGTACTTCCCTGGTGCTCCAGGATTTATGAAAGATGTGGTGCAATGGTTCTGAGATAACATCTGTTTTTCTTTCTCAATGGTATTGTGCTGGTATGGGCTTTTATATTCACATTTTTCAAGGTTTCCCACATTTCTTGTGTTGTTTTCCCCTTTAGGATTTTCATCCATGGGATATTTCCTAGATTCTCTCTGAGTTTGTTGTTGTGTTTGTATATATTTTATTAATTTTTATAGGGTTAGAGTTAAAGTTAGAGTTAGGATTAGGGTTGGTTTTTTTTAAAAAAAAATAGCATTCTTAATATTTAGCAAACAGCATATTGTCTGGGTTCATGTATTTAAAAAAACAATATGTAAGAGTTAATTTCTATATTATCATAATCAATATTTTAGTTAATTGCTCAATAATCTTTTTCTTACTAGTATATATTCAATGTTATATAGTATATATCATGTTCCTTTCTCTATAACTCGCTTTTCTAGCCATTGGTAAAAATTGTCCCATGTCTAAAGTACACTGAGTCTTCTTTCTCTTTTATCTTTAATGTCAATCTGTCCATTTCTGCATAGTCTAATATTTTCTTAATTAGTTCTTCTTCCGTTGGTAAGTTTTCATTTTTCCAATATTGGGCAAATACAATTCTTGCTGCAGTTAATACATGTAAAAGTAAATATATACAATCTTTCTCATAGTTTCCTCCTATTATACCTAACAGAAACAGTCCTGGCTTGAAATCTATATGTTTTAGTCATTTTTTTCCAACCGTATGTGTATTTTTGACCAAAATCTTTTAGTTTTAGGGCATGTCCACCAGATATGATAATAAGTACCTAGTTTTTGTTTACATTTCCAACACTTATTTGATGTATTTTTAAACATTTTCGCTAAATCTCACTGGTGTAAGATGCCATAAGTAAAACATTTTGTATAAGTTTTCTTTGTAAGCCACCGCTTTCATTAATTTAGCATTTCTTTCCCATAATCTTTGCCAGTTTTCTAATTTTATATTATGTCAAAAGTTCTTTGCTCATGTTATCATTGCTTTTTTTACTTGTTCCTCTTCCATCTTTAAGTTTAACAAATATTTATAGAGTTTCTTAATCAATTTTTCATCTGTTTTTAGCAGTATCTGGTCAAATTTTGTCTGTTCTTTATAAAATCCTGTTGTTTTAGCATCTTTTTCATATCTCATTTGAATTTGCAAGTATGGCTACCATGATAGTTCAATACCTTGTTCTTGTAAATCTTATCTGACCTTCAGTTTCCCTTCATTGTCTAAAATATCTTTATAGGTCACAACTTTCTCGTAATTGATTAAGTTTGGGTAAGCAAATGCTTCCATTGTTGAAATCCATCCAGATATTTTAATATAGATTTTTGCTTTTATTTTTTCCCATTCTAAAAGAAGTGTATTTCTTATAAAGTGGTTTTGTAAGTATCTATGTATTTTATTCTTCCCATACCACAGAAAGTCATGCCATCCATGTTGTAGGTCATGCCCCCTAGGTATAATAGTCTTTTATCTCTAAGCATTATCCACTCTTTTAGCCATGTTAATATAGTTGCTTGGTAGTATAGGGTTCAATCCGGCAGTCCAAGTCCTCCACTTTCTTTCGCTTCTTGTAACATTTTCAGTCTAATTCTAGCTTTTTTTTCTTCTGCCGTGCAAGTAGATAGAGGAAAGTGGAGAGGATACATTGTAGCATCCATAGCTTTCCCCCCTCCCCCCAGGAATATGGCAGAAACCGCAGGAACAGAGAATGAAGAAATCACCCCCTCCCAACAAATCGGTTTTGACAGAAACATACAGTGTGTAAATTATAGAATCGTAGGCCTGGAAGGGACGTTGGAGGTGTTCTAATCCAACCCCCTGCCCAAGGTTATCCAGTCTTTTCTTGAAAACACCAGCGATGGAGCTCCTGCATCTAAGGGAGGTAAAGTATTCCATTGCTCTATTATTCTCACTGTAAGAAAAGTCCTCCTTAGTTCCATGCTGAATCTTTCTGTGATGAATTTCCACTATTCCTTCTTGTCCTGCCCTTGGGTGTTGATAGAGAATAAAATGACCCCCTCTTCCCTGTGACAGCCCTTCAATTATTGGAAGACTGCTATCATGTCTCCAATGAGTCTTCTCTTCATTAGACTAAATTTGGGGTGCTTTAACTTGGGTTCCTACAGAAAGTGGGATTTGAAGGTGGGGGCCCTCTAAGGTCAAAGATCTTTTTCTTTCACCAAATGTACAAGTTATTCCAAGAATTCTGTTCTCTACTTCATCTACTTTCTTTTTATTCCAGAATGTTGCCCCTCACAGACTTGTTGCTAGAGAAACTGGCTGTGGAGAAAACCTTGTTCCGAACCATGGTTATCTCCAGCCTGCTGCTATGCCTGCTGGCCTTCCTCATCCATCAGTGTTTAAAGGCCTTTGACATCTGCTACTGTTATTATGTCAACTGCCAAAGACTACGCAGTTTCCCACAGCCGCCTCACTGCAATTGGTTCCTAGGCCACATGGGAATGGTAAGTCCAGCTAGTATAAGGAATGGAAATTTGCCAAAATCTAAGCATTTGCACAAGTTATCACCATAGGAGACCTGAAATGCTGCCCACAGATGCTTCTCCTACACCATACCACAGTCTTGAAGCCTATGACAGACAGAGTCACAAGGATGCTACATCTTCCAATTCCAGCAGAAGGGAAATAGCCAGAATAAGAATTTCTGGAAAGCTAATTTCTGGACAGAAGGGAAATGATAGATTTCTAAAAGAGCAGTCAATAACACAGAAAGATAGTTGTGATCAGCTGCACATTTTTTTTGAATTTTTGAAACTTCATATCTGTACACACATGCATCTCTTCTGACATTGATGCCATTAAAAAAAAAAAAACAGAAAGGCACAGGAGCGTTTGGATCTTGTAGTAGAAGTGTTCAAATTTGGAAGTGAAACAGATGGAGAGAGAAGGAAAGTCCACTAGGATGGATGGGGGTGTTTTTTAAAAGGCCAGGAGTTTGATCCTGACCAGCTCAAGGTTGACACAGCCTTCCATCCTTCCAAGGTTGGTAAAATAAGGACCCAGGTTGTTGGGGCAATATGCTGACTCTGTAAATGCTTAGAGCAGACATGTCAAACTTGCGATGTGATGTGATATCGCACAACGTATTGGAGCTTTTCCCCCATTGCCGGCAATGGGGTGGGCGTGGTTTCCCAGTGATGCATCCGGCCTGTGAGCCGGCAGTTTGATACCCCTGGCTTAGGGAGTGCTGTAAAGCACTATGGAGCAGTATGTAAGTCTAAGTGTTAATGCTAGTGCTATTGATATTGTCATAGAAAAAAAAGAGAGAGATGGAGGCAGTGACCCTGTTGCATGCATTTCTTTTCTAAGAAGGAAGAAGAATGGTCATTACAAATCACCATTCTACCCCCTCCAAAAAAACTCTGAGCAAAACAGCTGGGACCTATGAGAATAACCAGATTTTAAAAGACTTTTGAAGTTTCAGAATGGTGGGTGCCACATGGATATCTGGGGGATGCTGTTCCAAAGAGCATGCACCACAACAGAGAAAGCACTCCTCCTGGCTCACAATAGATGACATTATTTAATTGGAAGGGCACGAAAAACATCTACAAATGAACCTGGTGGAACGGTAGCTTGCACTTGGAGAAGCCTGCCTAAGACTTGATGAAAATGAAAGGAAGTGACTGCATCCTTTAGCCAGTGCCTCTAGGGCTCAAGGCCTGCATTTCTGCTGCTCAGTGGATTTTAGCAGAACTATAAATGCCTGCTTTTGACATATGGCCATAACCTCAACACCAGATTCAATACGGTACTTTCAGAGCAAAACTATTTTTTTGTAGTCTTTCTCCAGTCTCTTTTCTTGCTTTGGCCAACTAGCCCTATAACTTTCTCCTCCTGCCTGCACCAGCATTCAGTGCCTTTATCCATTGCAGATTCCACCCACTGAAGAGGGATTGGCCAAATTGGTCCAGATTGTAAGCACCTTCTCCCCGACATTTATGGTATGGATGGGGCCCTTCCTGCCAGTCTTGTCCTTGGTTCATCCTGATTATATCAAGCAAGTTATGACGGCATCAGGTATTGTAGTGAATGGTGGCAAAACTGGAAATGGATGGGGAGTCCACAATTCATTGGCAGAGACTCCTGTGGGTATTGGCTGAGTATCCAAGTTGAATTCGCATTGCAGAAGACCTGGTTTATTTAAATCTGGTAGATATATGAAGCCACAAGTAAATAAAACCATATACTATATTAGGCTATAAGCAAGTGTTCATAAATCTCTGTGGCAGGGACCACTGAACCCAAAACAATCAACAGACAGCCTCATATTGATGTAGAGAGGAACAGATTAGGAGCTGCAGCCCAAGCCCAAATCTGGTTTTTGCAATTTCTCTAAGGATATAATTCTTAGGGAGCCAATGAAGCATCTTGTCAAGGAAATTCAGCCTTTTATCTGGTTGACCAATTTATTTTTATTGGATTCACCTATGTGTTAAGATTATTTATTTGAATATGCTAAAATATAGGTTTTTAATGAAAAAAGCATTGAGAACCAGAATTTTAAAGATCTTGGGATTTTTTAATAATTTAGATTTGTGTTAATCTGCCTATATAGTACTAAAACTCTCATTCCTGTAACCTTTAAGTAAGTGAAACAGCACATCATAGAGCAGTGGTGGCGAACCTATGGCACAGGTGCCAGAGGCGGCACTCGGAGCCCTCTCTGTGGGCACATGTGTTGCCCCAGCCTTGCTTCCCCTCGCGACCCCCTTACCAGCAGCCCCGCTGGAGAGAGTTGCCCCCGAGCATGGCCCACATGGAGCAGTGCAGCCAAGGACATGGCAGCCAGGCAGCGTAGACAAGACTCTGCCCTCACGCCCCATCACGCACAGTTGATGCTGTGGGGCGCGGGCAGAAGGCGTGGCTGCCATGGTGCTGCTGGGCAATCTGCGGCAGGCCCTTGAGGTGGTGAGTGGCCCTGCGGGCAGACAGGATGGGGGCGGAGTGGGGTGGGGCAGGGAGTGGAGTGGGGGCGGTGCCAGTTTTGGGCCCCCTTCTCTAAAAGGTTCGCCATCACTGTCATAGAGCAACAGTTTTTGAACCAAGGGTCCTCAAATCATGGACCAGCTTACAGAAAGTGCCCAAAATCTGTGACCCATGTTTCCCATAAAACTGAAATTTGGCAAACATTTTATGATGTAAAAATTATCATAAAGCAGTTTATGATATAGTACAAATATCATAAAACATTTCCTGTGGTTAACTCCTGGTGTTTGACTATGCTATTCAGTTGAACATGGGCTACTTTCAATGGATAGTACAGAGGTCTTCAAACTTGGTCCTTTTATGACTTGTGGACCAACTCCCAGAATTCCTCAGCCAGGCACGCTGGCTCAGGAATTCTGGGAGTTGAAGTTCACAAGTAATAAAAGGGCCAAGTTTGAAGATCCCTGAGATAGTATGAGGATTCCTGCCCTGAATCTGGGGTTGGATTGGAAGAGTTCCAAGAACAATAATTCTATGGATTGCATTTGTTCCTTTATGACTGTTGATCTTGATTTTAGGAATGAAGAGCTGGTGAATAGACCGGCTCTTTAAACCATGCCAGACAAGGAGATGACTTAAGCAAACCCACAACTGCTCTAGACAGTTGCTCCTCATGAGGAGACTGCAAGGCAGCCTCCAGCTGATTTAGAGCTCTGGGAGACAAGGGAATACCCATCTTGCTCAAACCTTGGTCAGGGCCTTTGAAAAGATGCTGACTTCTCACACTTCTTTTTTTAACCACTTTTGGAAATTGCTTGTTTATTGCTTTTCTGCTGTTAAGAATATTTGGAATGATGTGTTTTATACTACCAAGGTGAGTTCCCTTCAGTCCTTAGCAAAATATATTTTAAATAAAGTTTAAGGACTTTTTTTAATAAACAGCAAAAGCTGTTTTAAACTTTTATTTTAGAAAGTTGAAAATGTACTAAAGGTCCAGATAAATCAGAAATAAGATTTTGAAATTAATTATAAAGAATCCTTTAATGGGAAATTGCTTTTCTTTTGAATTCTTTTTTTTAATAAAACTTTAAAAATTGGACACCAAAGAACTAGAAGAAGCTAACAGTTAAAGGAGGAATCAAAGTCAACTTAAAAATACAGAATGAAGTAAAATATTTTAACATTGGCTATATTGAGGGGAATTTGACTGACTCTGTGTTTGCTTCCTACATCTCCTGTTTTGTATCAGATTGGAAAAGTTGGTGGATTGACTGTGAAAAAGAGAAATAATGTTGTGAACAGGCTTAAGAGAATAATAATTTGAAGGGGCAAAAAGAGGGAAATGCTCACAAAGCAATTGAGATCTCAGCTTCTGAATTGGTATTACATTTAACAATACAAGGTTTTCTTCCTGCCTACTTTTCTTTAGAGAATTAGTTATTTTGTTGGAGCTATTTGTATGTTTTAATTATATTTTTTGTTAGTTTTCCCATTTCAATTATTATATCTCTTTTGACATGATGTTGATGTTGCTATAATGATAGTAACAATTGTTCTGACTTTTAAGGAAGTGAGAGTCAGAAAATAACTACCAATGAAATTTGCCCTTTTGCTTTTTGAAAAATGAAACTTTTAGAAAAGATAGATATTATAGAAGTGACTGTAGACTTGTTTGCATTTGAAAAAGTTTGTGGAGAAAGATATCTTTTTATGGGGAAAGACTTCTTAAGTCTCAGAAAGATATTTGTAGGCCTCACATAATAAAATACTAGTAAAGAGAAATGTTTTTGATACCTCCTCCATAATCCAGTGGTGGGATTCAAATATGTAAACAACTGGTTCTCTGTGCAGATGCTGCTTCCGGAAATCCATTCTGGGCCTGGGCAACAAAAAGTAGTTACTGGTTCTGCCGAAGTGATGCGAACTGGCTGAATCCCACCACTGCCATAATCCATCCATTCCATTTAAAAAAATGAAATGGAGTTAGACTAAAAAATTGTAGGGTACTCCTATACTATCACTGGTTCACTCTCCAGCTATTAGAAGCAATCCACAACTGTTTATACTACTGCCAGCCTCAAAATGTGAAGAACATCCTGTGGTCACCATGAGCCAGTCTGTATTTGTTTGCTACCTATCTCACCACAAGGTGTGGGCTTACAACATTAAGTAAACATCAACAGACTGCAGAAAATATACTTCAGGCCTAATCTAATACAGGTCCCAAAATAGTGAAGTTTTCCTCACTTTTCCTGCAGCCTCAGAAAGGAAAAATACGTAAGATTTAACAGTCCTTATTTTCAATTCACCTTGTGTGCCTCCGTGCAGACGTTTATTTAAAAACTTACTTTATTTTATTTTTAAGTTTAGTTTATTTTTAAAAGCTTTCTGATAATGAAGCTGTTCTGAGAAGCTGTCATCATTATATCATTTAAATGCCAGCTGAAAGTTATGAAGTTAAAATATCAGTATGATGGAAATTTTGCAACTTGGGCATCTGCCTTTGAGGCTCAAGTATGGTGTGATGTGCTGACTAAACTTTTGCAGACTCCCTTAAACTTCATTTGGGAGCCTTTTGCATTCCCTGCACACACCTGGAAACATTTGCTTCCAAACCAGATCATTTGTCTGGCTTATATGCATACTATTATTTTTTCTGTTATCTCCTAGAAATAGATTATACAGTCATACAGAATTGCAGAATTTAAAAATGGAAATTGAAACACATTCTAGACATGAGCCTTAGTGATGCTACACATGAACAAAACCTATATAAATTATGCAAATAGAATACATGGTGAAAATACCCTCCAATGAAGTTTTATTCCTTCCTTGATGTAAGCCTCACATGACGGACCTATCAATAATATCAACTATTCTTGTTGCTTAATTCCTGAAGTAGCATTTCTCCAGGCTGATTAGTCAAGCAAAAAGCTCATCATTGATAACATACAAAGGGCAAGATACTTTCAGTCAAGTAATAAGACAAGCATTTAGGAAAGATCAGTTGCCTTTAATTCTGCTGAAGAACACGATATTTTAGGGACATTATTCCCAGGACTGGGAGGTTGGAACTATTTTGCTGTTTTTAAAGAGACCAGCGGGAAAACTGTTTCTGTTTTTCTCTGCAGCCGATACTGCTCCCAAGGACAAATTCTTCTATAGCTTCCTGAAGCCCTGGCTTGGTAAAATATCTCTCGCTTTATTAATATATTGTTATGCAAAATTGCTATAACACCCAATGTCAGGCAACAGAGTTTTTAGGATCATAAAATGCTTTTAAAAAAAATACTACTCATAGACATAGAGGTAGTCCTCACTTAATAGTTCTAATTGAGACTGCAACTCCATTGCTAAGTGATGCAATCTTTAAGTGAAAAGTCGTGTGACTGTTCCACTTAGCAACAGCAGTTCTGGCAAATCCCAATTACTGTTGTTGAGTGAATAGGCAAGGAGCTACCTGGAACCAAGCCATTCTTGGAAGAAGGTAAGGGATTGCCTCCACCTCAACCCCCCCCCATCTTCCCCCATCTCTGCCCTTTTGCTCCATGCCTAGCCACCAACACCAGTTACCTCCACCATCTGGCCTTGTCTGCTCCACCTTCTTTTGCATCAACACAACCAGAGCCGCCTTTTTAGAATGGTCAGATGGGTGAGCACAGCAGAGGGGAGGCAGGTGAAGACGATGACAAAAGTCAGATGAGGGTGAGGGACAGCGGCAGGGGAGTGGTTGTAAATATGGGTGGACTCAAATTTTATCCACATTACCACAGGGTACTGCAACAACTAGAACTTTGAGGGCTGGTCATAAGTCCATTCAGTACCATCCTAACTTCAAATGGTTGCTGAATGAATGGTCATTAAGTGAGGACTACATGTACATGCATGCCCATTATGTTATACTATTTCAGGGTGAGCAACATAATGTAAAGTAAAAGTATTACATCAGCGAAACTGAAGTCATGGGAGAATAAAAGAAAAGGAAACAGGAAAAAACAGTTTATATTAATAACATACACCAGGAATGTCAAACTGGCGGCCCGCAAGCCAGATGTGTCACACAGAGGCGACGCCCACCTCAGCTCCACAAAGGCAAAAAATGTCATGATACATCACAATATGTCACATAACATGATCGAGTTTGACAACCATGACATACACCATGCCTTTCAATTCATTTTTATCGTTACTGTGAAAGTTTGCATGGAGGTTGGGAAGGGCATGGGACAATCAATCAAAAGGTAGCAGTGGGTCAGCTAACAGCAACTTAAGCCAGGTAGAGAGAAATCTGGGAAAAAGTATTTCAAGTCATTGGGAAAAACTCAAACTTAATTAAATAAATGAGGTTTGAAAAGTCCTTTTACAGTTTCCAAGATTTTATATTTACTCCAGGACAGCATTAAAGATATTTCTTTGAAATAAGTGTTTGTGTAATGTATGTAATATATAATGCTTTCAATCTCTATAGTTCTGTAGAAAACCCTTCCACTTTGTGGTCCTCTAGGCCCTGCTTATGTCAGGTTACTTCACGTGTACTAGCTGTATAGCTCAGGATATCTTACAGGTGGAGCTCATGCCAAGATATACTTTACAGTTAGTTCAAATGATTTGTTTTGTGGACATAGAAATATTGTCTCTGATTTCTCTGGTTGTGAAATCTGGAAGCTGTAATCCAACATATCTAGAAAATACCAAATTGGGGAAGTCAGATTTAGTTTGTATGGAAAGATGCAGACAGTTCCTCTGGCAAAGAAGAATTTTGTCTAATTCAATCCTTTGCTTCAATCAGCCCCAATTTTTCTTACCACAGGAGATGGATTATTACTGAGCAGTGGGACAAAGTGGGCACGACACCGGCGTTTGCTCACTCCTGCCTTTCATTTTGATATCCTGAAGCCTTATGTGAAAATCTTCAATCAGAGTACAGACATCATGCATGTGAGCTCTTCTAAAACTTAGGCATCCCCACTTCATTCTTCCCATACTCATTAAATGTCTCTGCATCTCTGTTGGTGCAGTCCATCAAGAATGTACAACTGAAATGGGAAGGAAAGAGGATTTTAAGGGTTCTTCTTATGACATCTTTGAGTGCTCACTACTCTTTTGTGAGCATTTTTTCTAATGTTGGGATAGAGATATCATTCCATTCTTACTCAATATGTGTTGTAACTGGTACCTTATTTCAAATGAATGTGGGATTTGTTGACAGCTCCATGTGTTCAATTCCAGCTTTCTAATAAGATCACAATATTTTATACTAACACCCACTTTTAAAAGTAAAGTGACTGTATGTGCACATACATGTGGAAAAAACCAGGAACAGCTACTGAAGAAGTTGTGCAAATCTTGAAAAAGATGCACCTATTTAAACAGTTCAAAAGGAAGTACTTTTTGTGCTCTACCAGGTGTTCCAGATGTTTGCACACAAATGTAAGCTTGAGCATTTTGATACTATCTTGAAAACCCTAGCACCTGCTACTCTGTTGTTGCTTGCCCATTTCTTAAAGGTAATGAAACACAAAGTTAAAAAGTCTCTTAACATGAAATGGATGGATGTACGATTGGGGGGGGGGGGAACTGACAGGCAGACAAATATTTTGCAACTTATTCAAGAACATGTTGAAACCCATCTCCATTGTAACACTATAACAACAACCAGTTCCAAAATGCTGGAATTTTGCCAGTGTAGCAAAGTAAACATGAGACTCAGAGATGGAAGGGAAGAAACAAAGGGAGTATAAATAAAAATAATAGAACAGTAATAAGAGAAGCAGCCAGATTAAGGAAATAAACCATAATTACTTACTATGCCTATAACTGCATTACAACAAGGCAAGTATGTAAATAATATGCTGTTTCTTAATTTTTTGCTACATTATTTTAATGTAGCATAAAGATTTAATTTTTAACATACAAAACAAAGCATTCACTCTGCTTGCAAAGTAGACTAAATGTTTCAGAATGGCCAAATGCCTGTGGGGAATAAGTGGACACTAGGATTTACCCTTTCTTTTTTCAACAACATCTTTCTGTCTCCCTCCCTCCCTCTCTCTCCCCTCCCATCTCCTTCCAACCCTCCTATCGTCCTCCCTTCCCAATAGATACATATTTTATCATTAAAAAGTTTGTGGAGAAGTAACGCCTGGTGGGAAGTTTAGGATTTATTTGGTTCTTGCTCTATCACATAACAGCTATTCAGAAATTTAAGTATTAGACCTTCTCGTATAAACAAGTCATAAACCAGAGATTTAGTTATGCAGTAATCTTACTAAAACTGAACTTAATATTAGGAGCACCATAACACTAAATAATTTTGATTTTATTTCTGAAAACATGGCACATTTGAGATACAGAAGACTTTGACAGTTTTCCTTGCAGAGATATTGAATTTTTGCACTAGTTTTGTAGCCACACCAAAAGCAGTTAGATAGATAGCTTCCTTAGCTATTGAACTATAGCATCCACCATGTTGAGATTCTATGGTGCCATGTTAGGGCAATTTTATGGTTTTATCCTAACTCAATATTTTATTTCATCTATTGTATTGTCCACACACTTTACATACATTTGCTGATGCTTTATTTAAACTTATGTTTGTGTTTATACATGATGTGGAGAGACCTGGCCATAGAATTTGCAAGAGTCGGACATGATTGAATGGATAACTTCATCATTATTAGTGATGGAATGACCTCTGTAGATGCCATACACTAAGTAAAATAAATGTGCATAGTTTGCCACCTCTCTGTTCTATCCTCCTTCTTTGCATGTTCACTGTGCAGATGTGAAGTATCAGTATCATCTCTCCTTGGTTTATTCCCCAGGCATTTGCATAGCCCTTTACTCATCCTGACTCACATCAGTCTTGGCCTTGTGCAAGATCTGGGTCCCTCCTTGTCCTCGGTATCATTTTGTTCCTTTTCTAGGTTTGATGTATTGCTTATCTTTTTACAGGACAAGTGGCACAAACTAATCTCAGCAGGTCCTGTTTCTCTTGACATGTTTAAGCACATCAGCCTCATGACTCTAGATAGCTTGCAGAAATGTGTTTTCAGCTCTAATAGCAACTGTCAAGAGTAAGTAAACCGGCAGCATGAAGAAGTGCAATGAAAGGAAGATAAGTGTGAATATGTGTTATATTCTTGAGGCGAAAAGCTGAATTCCTTTTCCAAATATGAAGGCATACTGAGGCCAGGGCTGCACAGAGGTGCAAACTCAATTTTTGCGGTCTCATTTCAGTGATAAATAATAGGCATGTGATGAGGCAAGAAACATATGAAATCTGTAATTGAACTAAACTTAGCATTGTTTTTAACAATAAAGAATTCTCCCAAACAATTTCTCCAAACTCAATGGGGAAAAAAGAGAATGTTATGGGTCCAGGCATCAAAGGTGTCTCCTTTCAAAACATATTATATGTATCCCCAGCCTCCAAATAGTGGGAATCTCTGCCCTAGATTGGAAGGCTAAACTTAGAAATAAACATTGCCTTTATAGATAAGTTTAATGTTATTAAAATTGCATTCAGACATTGGGGCTTCTATAAAAATAATAAGAATGGGTGATGTTAGAATACCACAGGTGCAGTATTCTTACTTACCCATTCAGAAAGATTTCCAATAGCTTAGTAACTTTGGATGTGTCTGAAATATTTTGCTTAGGGAAAGCCAATTCTTCTTTTACAGTGAGATATTAAAAATATTTGAGACAGCATTTTCAGAACAACAACACGCATTTCTCAAAGTGACGAGAATGATCTCTTTGATCCAGGATATCAAAAACAGAATAATTTTTGCCACATTTTAACCTCACCATACAAGTTATCTTTGTGTAAATATGCATACAGTTGCACTAAGTCAATCCTTTGGTAGTTAGATCCATCAAATAAACTGAGGCTTTCTGATGAATGCATATGGTTTGAGTTATATCAGATGAATTGGGAAATAAAAAGAATTCCAAGTCAATACTTGCAAAAAAGTAAGTCAATGCTTACTACAGATATTTTTCTAACATACTAGTGTTGTTTAATGTTACAAGTGTAAAATAAACCCACTACAAACTAGTTACTGTATTTGTGTTACATAGATATGTTAACAATCAATTCTTCAGACCAGTGGTATATATTACTCGGAGCAATGATAAGACTTATTTGTATTTTTTAGGAAAAATACATTCCTGTGCATATTCTAAGTGCATGTTTCTATTGAATCTCTCTTTCATTTTTTTCTTATAACAAAATCATTGGATACATTTCAGGAAATCAAGTGACTATATTATGGCCATCTTGGAACTCAGTTCCCTTGTCGTGCAGCGGCAAACTAAACTGTATCTGCAATCTGACTGGGTTTACTACCTGACATCCCAGGGCCGCCGTTTCCGTCGTTCATGTGAAATTGTGCATCATTTCACAGAGAATGTAATTCAGGAACGGCGAATGGCGCTTAACCGTTTGGGCCAGAATGCCTGGCTCACATCCAAGCAGGGCAAAACCATTGACTTCATTGATGTTTTGTTATTGGCCAAGGTATGTATGTACTTATCTCTTTTTCAGATGTTTTAGGCAACAGCTGGTTTCAGTTTCTCCTCCATCCGTGTTTGCACTATAATCACAATATTTAATTTAAGTTTGCACATAGGATTCATTAAACAAAGTAAATGTACTCTCTTCTCTCCTCTATATCTCCAGCACAGAAGGCTGGCTACAGTGCTTATTCCCTCCTACCAGGCCCCTGGACATTGAGCTTTTAATTCATCTGCAACCCTACAAGAACATGTTGGTGCTAAGTTACACAGTATACTTGCTCATGGCCTCCCATTTTAAGTTGTCTCCTTCAAGAAATAAAGAAACTTAGGAATGAAATATGGCATTTCAACTGCCTAGAGTAGGCACACAGCGACAGGATTCACTATAACATCCCTCTGGAAGAAGCTGGGGAAGAGAAGAATAAATTTAATAACGTTCTTATGAAGCAGATCTCAACTTATGTATAGGTTATGTGTTTTGAGGGAAACAGTCAAAAATGTCATTATCAGAATTCAGTATTAGAGTGATGTTCCTTCCCTGGTTTTGAAATTGTTTTGGTTAAAGAAGGATTTTAACCAGACAGGTTTTAAAAAATGATACCCTCCCATTCTTTTTCCAAATCACGAGAATAATAAAAAAAAGAAAAAATATAAAGCATATGCTATGAAGAAATGAGCTTCTCTAGTCCAGGGTTTTTCCAAATTTTCCCAAAAATGTTAGCTAAAAAATGTTATGGAATCCATGATCAAGAGGCAAAGATCCATTTTCTTTCTGATCAAGAGAATTTTTTTTCTTTTTGCCATAGTCTCATATGGAACCCTATCAAGTTCTAGTATTTCCCCAGTATTTCATCGAACACAGTTTGAAAAATTGCAATAGTTGTTAATTAATTTTTTAAAAAGCTTTTCCTTATATGCAAAGGATAATTTAATTGTTTGGATATATCTGAATGCTCATTGTTCTTCATCACCATGGTGTTCATATGAATGGTAGTGTTGTGTGTTCACATGATTAATTGCAGAAATGCTGGGGAAGACGTTTCTCCTCTTGAAAAGGCCTGTGTAAAATGCTGCTAATTACTAATAGAGATGTTAGGGTTTCTGTCTGCAGGTTTCATTGGAACAGAAGCCCTGCTTTTGCAAAAAGCCATCAGTATATATGGAAAAAACTATGAACTGCTCTGGAGATGGGTACCTCAACAAATGCAGTCAAGGCTGTTTATAGCAGAGGTGCAGAATGGCAGATGCTGAGTGAGACCCTTGATTATGGAAAACAGCATTACCATAGTGAGATTCCCAAACTGTCTGGTCTCTCTCAATAAATACCTGATTTTGTCACTATAGGATGAAGAGGATCAACATTTGTCCGATGAAGACATAGCAGCTGAAGTTGACACATTTATGTTTGAAGGTGAGATGGGTGAATGAATCTCATGCATGCAGTGTATTTTTCAGAAAGAAAAACTGTGGAAATGGGGCCTCTGTTCCAAGATGCAAGAATGCTGCAAATCTTAGAGCAGGGCTTTTCAACCTTTTCACAGATTTTATCACTTTTAGGACATGACAATATTTGAGTACCACCAGTGCTTAGCAAGATGTCAAAAAAATTGACGACTAAAAAAAGGGGGAGACTTTAGGCTTTACTGATTAGATTCATTTGTTGTTATAGAAATGGCTAATTTATAATATTAAGGAAAAGTAAAAAAGTTGAGGTTCAATGTTAATGCTTCCTATTGCATTACAGTAGAACTCAGAAGTCAATGCCTTTTCTTTTCTTTTTCCCTTCTCCCCCTCACTTTTCCCTTTTTCTCTCACTCTTTGCTTGCAGCCCCCCTCACCCTTTGTTAGCAAATGCCTCTCCCTTGCTCTCATTCATTCACATGTTGCTCGCAAAAGCTTCTCTCACTCTCATTCACTCACACGTTGCTCGCAAAAGCTTTTCTCACTCTCATTCACTCACATGTTGCTTGCACAAGCTTCTCATTCACTCACATGTTGCTCGCACGAGCTTCTCTCTTGCTCTCATTCACTCACGTTGCTCGCACAAGCTTCTCTTGCTCTCATTCACTCACGTTGCTCGCACAAGCGTCTCTTGCTCTCATTCACTCACACGTTGCTCACGAAAGCTTCTCTCTCACTTTCACTCACACATTACTTGTGAAAGCTCTCTTGCTCTCATTCACTCACGTTGCTTGCAAAAGCTTCTCTCGCTCTCATTCACCCATGTTGCTTGCAAAAGCTGTCTCTTTCACTCACACGTTGCTCAAACAAGCTTCTCTCTCGCTCATTCACTCACACATTGCTTGCACAAGCTTCTCTCTCTTTCACTCACACATTGCTCGCACAAGTTTCTCTCTTGCTCTCATTCACTCATACATTCCTTGCAAAAGCTTCTCTCTCGTTCATTCACTCACACATTGCTTGCACAAGCCCCTCGCTCACTCTTTCACTCACCCTTCGCTCCTAAAGGCCACTTTCTCTCTCTCCTTCACTAACAAAAGCCTCTTCTCTCTCTTTCTCCATGTTTTTTTCTCCCACCAAAACCTGCTCCTTTTGTAGCTTCTCCACCCTCTTCCTCCTCCTTTTCTCTTCTGGGTTGGCCGGAAGCTCCAATCAGCATGCAGCCACACATGCACAGATCTTGGGGCTTCTACCAAGCCCTGTGCGGTGCCGCTTTAACTTGTTCTCTCCCCCACTACACTTGGCTAGGGCTCATGTACCACCTGCCAGGTGCTAAAGTACATGTACAACCGGTTGAAAAGCCCTGTCTTAGAGGTCTTTGACTTATCAATGGCTTGTTCAATGTAGAGGCTAAACTGTATGTTGTTCATTGCCTTATCTGGTGCTGGCCCAGTTTTGATGTGTCCTACTGTTTGAATCTCTTCCCCATGCAAGGGCACTGGAAAAGGACTTATCCTAAGCACAATGTGTTGAGTCCTTGGCGTAAAGCAGACACGAGAAGCAGTTGGAGTTCTCAGTTTTCTTTATTCTGGGTTCAGCTTACAAGTAGATGGCTTCAGCAGCTCCCAAAACCTCCCAGCTTCTTATATAGACATTTCCCGGGTAAATGCGATACTTTTCCCGCGCCAGCACCCGCGCATGCGCACGGCGCTGGCGACAGCCTGTCTGGTCCCGGGCAGCTTTGCACCTGCCCGGGACTGCCTGCAAACGCCCGAGCCGTTTGCAAGGCTCGGGACATAACACCCCTTCCCCCGGGCTAAAACTACTACCAACATATAATCATTTATTTTATGCAGTGTTCTGCTTCTCAGTGCTCCTATCGTTACCTGGCTTTTGTTTAGCCAGCAATGTTATGTAATCCTCTAAGTATTTAGGAGACTTCCTTGCTCTCTATGACCTTCTCAGCTCTGGGTTACTAGCAGGAGTTCCCTGACTGGAGGGAGATGTGAGCCTGTTCTCCTTATCATGCCTTGGTGCCTTCCAAGGACTTTGCCCCGATGCCTGGCCTGCTTGCTCGCCCACCGGGCTCGTCAGGCCAGGGCTTCTGTCACTTTGTGACCTGGTTGACCTGCCTAGCTGTAGACCCTCGGGCCCCTTGAAGTGATAGCCACTGCTGGGCGTCTCTGTTGAACCTCCTAGGTCCGTCCAAGACCTGTCAGGAGGCTGTCCATTCCCTGAACCCCGTTCTGTGTCCGGGCTTGTGTGGGTTTCTGTACTTTCCCAAAACTCAGTTACTCCCTGATTTGGGCTAGAGGTGTTGTAGTCGGGACTTGGTTCCTCGACCACCTCCCTGTATGTTTGACCCCCTGTAGAATTTGGGGTAAGGTCAGGCCAACTTTGGGGATTGTGTGCCAGCTCTCTTGCGGGAATGATTTGTTGGGATGCCCCCGGGTATCCTCCGTGACTGGAGTGCTGTGTGATGTGTGTGGAAAGTGAGTATGCCCCCGGGGTGACTCCCTGGCTGGAGTAGGCGTGGATGCCTGGTAGTTGGGTAGGCTCATAGAATTCTTGTTCGGAGCTCTCGCGGAACCCTGGGATGGGCCGTTTGTGGCTCCATCAGTGGAGGTGGGCAGCAGCTCGTGCCCTTCCCTTTGCTCCAAAGGGTCCCCCTCCCCCCCTGGAAAAGACCCAGGAGTCTCATCTGAAAGGTCCCGCCTAGGGCGGAGTTGGTCGATGTGCCGACGCAGGACACGACCGTTGTCCAGGGCTACCTCGTAGGAGAGAGGACCTGTGACCCTGGAAATAGAAGTGGGGACCCATGTATGACCAGGCCCGTAATTGCGAGCCCAAACCGGGGCACCCACAAGTAGTTGTCTAGGTGCCCTAGGATGTGAGGTAGATGAAGGCAGTCTGTCCGGATGCAACCGGTCAAGTTTAGTAGTAAGTTGACGCCCCCAACGAAGTTCAGCTGGGCTTCTCCCTGTAGAAGTGGACGGTGTGGTGCGATAAGAAAGGAGAAAGTCAGCCAACCTGTGATGCCAGTCCCCGTAGGTGAGTCTTTTCAATGCGTCCTTTGTGATGCGCACCATACGTTCAGCCATACCGTTGGTGGACGGGTGGAAGGGTGCAGACGTGGCATGACGAATCATGTTTGCCTGTAAGAAAGCTTGGAATTCGGAGGAAGTGAATTGAGGGCCGTTGTCGGACACAATGACATCTGGCAGCCCGTGTGCAGCAAAAATCCCCCTCAGTACCTGAATAGTCTTTGCAGTGGTGGTGGATGAGACAGGTACAACCTCAAGCCATTTCGAATGGCTGTCAACAAGGACCAAGAAGAACTGGCCCTGAAAGGGTCCAGCGTAGTCAATGTGCACCCTAGACCATGGGGACTGTGTTTCCTCCCATCTATGCACGGGAGCTTGGGGCATCTCTGGGCGAGATCGTTGGCACAGGTGGCATGCATGCACCTTAGCCTCAATATCTTTATCTAAACCAGGCCACCACAAGTGGCTGCGCGCAAGAGCCTTCATACGAACAATGCCAGGATGACCCTCGTGGAGGGATTCTAAGACCCTAGTCCTCATTGAGGTGGGAATGACAACTCTGTTTCCCCAAAGCAGACAACCCTGAGAAAGGGACAGCTCGTTCCTTTTGGACCAGAAACTCTGAAACTCAGGACTAGGGCAGTGCTCAGGCCAACCAGACAAAACCCAGGAACGGACACGTGAAAGTGTGTGATCTGTACCTGTTTCAGCGGCAACATCCCTGGCACTAAGAGGGAGCTCGGGCAAGGCTTGGATTGATAGAATGTTGACAGCTGGCGCAGGGTCAGCTTCTACTACTGGCAGAGGCAATCTACTGAGGCCATCAGCATGGCCCATTTCTTTTCCAGGCTTGTGGAGTAAAGAAAAATCATATGCAGACAAAAAAATAGACCACCTAAGCATTCTAGGGGAAATGATTTGGGGAGTCTGCTTACGTGTGGTAAACAGTCCCAGCAGAGGCTTATGGTCAGTGAAGACCGTGAAGTGCCTGCCATATAGAAAGTCATGGAATTTTTTAATTCCAGCAACAACAGCCAGAGCCTCCCTGTCTATCTGAGCGTAGTTGCGCTCAGCAGAAGACAATGTTCTGGAGTAATATGCAACAGGAACCTGAGTTCCATCAGACCTGAGGTGGCTCAGGACAGCTCCAACCCCGTAAGGGGACGCATCACAAGCGATGCACACAGGAAGGGACTCGTTGAAATGTGCAAGTACACTGTTAGAAGTGAGCAAGGCCTTGACTTCGTTAAAGCAGGCCTCATGCGTCTGTGACCACCGCCACACTGCTTGCTTGTCTAGTAGCCTGTGAAGAGGCTCAGCTACACTAGCTTTATGTGGAAGAAAAGAATTGTAGAAATTCAGGAGGCCCAGGAAGGCCTGAAGTTCGGCCTTGGACTTTGGCCTAGGTGCTTCTAAAATAGCAGTTAGTTTGGATTCAGCAGGGTGAATCCCAGCAGCATCAATTTTGAATCCCCAGAAATTCAGTAGAAGGCACCCCAATCTTGCATTTGTCTTTTTTGAGCTTGAGGCCTGTTTTCCTGAATCTTAACAGAACAGCCCTTAGCCTTTCAGCTAGAATGTGTGTGGAGTCTCCTGCAATTAAGACATCATCAAAGTAGGGGCAAACCCCCGGTATGCCCCACAGTGTGTTTTCCATTACGCTTTGGAAAATCCCAGGAGCGACATTCACTCCAAACTGCAGCCTTTTTACCTTAAAGGCTCCCCTGTGGGTCACAATAGTCTGAGCTATAGCAGCATCATCATCAACAGGCAGCTGTTGATACGCTTGAGCTAGGTCAAGCTTTGCAAAAACGCGCCCCCCCTTGAGGGAGGCCAGAATATGACTGACCACAGGAACAGGATAGGCATGTTGCTGCAATGCCTTATTCAGAGTGCATTTGTAGTCAGCACAAATGCGAATGTCCCCATTTGCCTTTAGAGGCGTGACAATGGGGGTCTCCCAAGGACTGGAATCAACAGGTTCTAGGATTCCCTGTTGAATCAGTTTGTCTAACTCAGTGTCAATTTTACTCTTTAAAGCAAAAGGGACCCTTCTTGCTTTAATTCTAATGGGAGTGACAGTGGGGTCTAGCTTTAAGGACACAGGGGGTCCTTTGAATGTGCCCAGCTGGGGGCTGAAAACATCTGCAAATTCTTTGCAGACTTCCTGTAGGTCGAGTGTTTGTAAGCTGTTGAGTCCTGTGACGTGTATCCCCAGGGCCTCAAACCAATCGAGTCCTATGAGACTCGTTCGTTCACCCCCTACTACTAATAAGTCTAGTGGACCTTCAAAACTCTTGTATTGCACGTTAAGGGTGGCCTCCCCCTTAACACACACTCTTGAATTTTGAAAATCTGTTAACACAATGTCAGAAGGCCTTAACTTGGCCTGAGTTCCACTACCGGAACAAATCTTCCTAAATGTATGCAAGGAGATAATTGAAAAGGCAGACGCTGTGTCTAGTTCCATAGATAATGGAACCCCTTGTAGCTTCACCTTGAGTGACAGCTTTTTCTTAATGGGCTTGTGTGTGCCTGTCCTAAGGATGCTTCTTCACGAAGCGCAAAACCCTACACTATTCTGGCTGGGAATCTGGTACCTTTCAGGCGCAGTTCTTCCTGAGGTTGTACCTTTCGTCGGCCCAGACACACAGCTGCAATGTGTCCTTGTTTGCCGCATGCCCGGCAGGTAGCGGAGCGGAACTTGCAGTCGGTTCTCCTGTGGCGACCTCCACAGCCGATGCACTTGAGCGGAGCTGAAGAGCTTCCCTTCTGTTTTTCTTCCTTCGTGGGGTGGAGACGGTCGACTTCCTCGTCCGGATCCTCCTCGGAGTTTCTTTGGACGTCTTCCTGGTGCACGGATGCAACCTCTGGACTGTTTCTGATCAGCCGCATGTTCTTGACAGCGCCGCCTGCTGCTTCTTCTGCGGTGACTTCCCTTAAAGCATCTTGGTAGGACAATTCTTCTTTAGCAAAAAAGTCTCTGTTGTAGATCTCGATGCCTTAACCCGCACACGAATCGGTCCCTCAGTCGTTCTTCGAGGTCTTTGAACTCGCAGTGCTTGGCGGCCTTCCGTAATGCGGCGATGAATTCTTTGGCCGACTCACCGGGCCGTTGATCCCTCTGCTCGAAGGTGTGGCGCCATGCGATGACGGACATCTTGGGGTGGAAGTGCTCCTTCAGTAGCTTCTTCAGATCTGCGTAGCTGACAGACTCTACTGGAACAGGTGCTGCAAGGTTTTCTGCGATGTCGAAGGCGTCTTGACCGCAAACACAAAGCAGGGTGGCAGCCTTCAAGCTCTCTTCCCTCACTTGGTTTGCCTTGAAGTAGTTCTCCACCCTGGCTACGTATGACTCCCACCGCTCTGGATGTGAGACGTCGAATTCCGAAAGCCTTCCGATTTTCGCCATCTTCAGGAGACGGGTCTATCAGCCAGCCTACCCCCGAATGCGCACTGGATTGGCGGGTAGCTGCCGAGTCGACGCCGTTCCGCCGCTCAGGACTCACTTGGGTAAGCTTACACTTCTTCCTTTCCAGGCGGTGTAAGGCAATCCCACCTTCGTCGCCAGTGTTGAGTCCTTGGCGGAAAGCAGACACGAGAAGCAGTTGGAGTTCTCAGTTTTCTTTATTCTGCGTTCAGCTTACAAGTAGATGGCTTCAGCAGCTCCCAAAACCTCCCAGCTTCTTATATAGACATTTCCCGGGTAAATGCGATACTTTTCCCGCGCCAGCACCCGCGCATGCGCACGGCGCTGGCGACAGCCTGTCTGGTCCCGGGCAGCTTTGCACCTGCCCGGGACTGCCTGCAAACGCCCGAGCCGTTTGCAAGGCTCAGGACATAACACAATGTTTTGAATTAAGGCCCAAATTATGGGGCAGTCTGTTTGCCCTGTATTATCAGTTGATTATTTCCATGAGCTGCAAGAGTATGATATTTGTACACAAAAGGAGTTGTGGTTTCCAGTGTCTGGGCCCTCTTCTCCAGACCACAGTGGTTACTGAGTCTTTGGACTGTGCCTATCCAGTTAAGATCATTCATCTTCTGGAACTATCATTGTCTTTCAAAACCAATTTCCCTTCCCTGTTCTGGATGCAGAAGGATCATATCAAACTGACTTTTGTCCCTATAATTGTTAGACTTGTTCATGGGAAGGGATTGGTGTTTTAGAAGACCTGTGCACAATTAGATCCTTCTGACTCATATAGGCCATTACTGAATGACAATAGAATAGAATAGAATAGAATAGAATAGAATAGAATAGAATAGAATAGAATAGAATAGAATAGAATAGAATCTGGAAGGGGTCTTGGAGATCTTCTAGTCCAGCCCTCTGCTCAAGCAGGAGATCCTATACCATTTCTGACAAGTGGCTGTCTAGTCTCTTCTTAAAAACCTCCAGTGATGAAGCACTCACAACTTCTGAAGGCAAGCTGTTCCACTGGTTAATTGTTCTCACTGGTTAGGAAGTTTCTCCTTAATTCCAGGTTGCTTCTCTCCTTGATTAGTTTCCGTCCATTGTTTCGTGTTCTGCCCTCTGGTGCTTTGGAAAATAAGTTGACCCCCTCTTTCTTTGTAGCAGCTCCCAAAATACTGGAATACTGCTATCATGTTTTCCCTAGTCCTTCTTTTCTCTAGACTAACCAAAGCCAAATCCTGCAATTGTTCTCCATATGTTTTAGTCTCCAGGCCTTTAATCTTAGTTCCTCTTCTTTGCACTTTTTCCAAAGTCACAAGATCTTTTTTTTGTTATGTGGTAACCAAAACTGGATGCAGTTATGCAATAAAAGTCAAAGATAATAAAAAACATTCTTTCAATATATAAATAACAAGAAAAAAAATCAAGAAAACAGCAGGCCCACTTTAGAGAGAAGATGGCAAGGAAGTAACAGACAGTAGAGAGAAAGCTGAGCTGCTTAACTCATTCCTTGCATCAGTTTTCACGCAAAAAGAAACTATAGCTCAACCTACCAAAAACATAACTACAGACTACAAATAAAAATTAAAATAAGCAAGAAAATGGTAAGAGAACTCCTGTCAGATCTTGATGAATATAAATCACCAGGACCTGATGGAATACATTCCAGAATTCTAAAGGAGCTGGCACATGTTAAGTCAGAAGCATTGTAGCATATCTTTCAAAAATCCTAGAGTACTGGGAAACTACCAAAGGACTGGAAAAGAATTGATGTGGTTCCCATCTTCAAAAAAAAAGGGGGGGGTATAGACCCAGGAAACTACAGACCAATCAACCTAATATCAATACCTGAGAAGATATTGGAAAAAATAATCAAAAAACAGATCTGCAAACATCTAGAAACAAATAAGAAACAAAATAGAAGCCAGCATAGGTTTGTTAAAAAGAGATCATGCCAAACCAATCTTATTTCATTCTTTGACAAAGTGGCTAAATTACTAGACCAGTGAAATGCTGTGGACATAATATATTTAGACTTCAGTAAGGCATTCGACAAAGTAAATCACAACCTACTTCTTGGTAAGCTAGAAAATGGTGGGATAGACAACAACACCATCAGATGGATCTGTAGCTGGCTGACAAACCATACTCAGTGAGTAGTCCTTAATGGTATTACTTCTACATGGAAGTAAGCAGTGGGGAACCACAAGGTTCCATCTTAGGCCTGGTGCTGTTCAATATCTTCACAAATGACTTAGATGAGGGAGTAGAAGGGGAACTCATCAAATTTGCAGATGGCATTAAGCTGACAGGAATAGCCAACACCCCAGAAGATAGGCTCAAGATCCAAAAAGATCTTAACAGACTTGAACAATGGGCCCCATCCAACAAAATGAAATTTAATGTGGAGACAAACAAGGTTTTACACCTGGACAGGAAAAACCAAAGATACAAGTACAGATTAGGCAAAACCTGGCTTAAAAACAGTAATTGTGAGAGGGACCTTGGAGTCCTAATGGATGATCAATTAAATATGAGCCAGCAGTGTGTGGCAGCAGCCAAAAAAGCTAATACAATCCTTGGTTGTATAAGCAGAGGCATAGAATCAAAATCATGTAAGTATTAGTATTGCTTTAAAAATCCTAAGATGACACCTGGAATACAGCATCCAGATTTGGTCACCACATTACAAAAAAAGATCTTGAGACTTTGGAAAATGCAGAGAACAACTAAGATGATTAAAGTTCTGGAAACTAAAACATGTGAATGATTGCAGGAATTGGGTATGGATAGTCTACAAAAAAGAAGGACTAAGGGTGACGTGATAGCAGTATTCAAATATTTGAGGGGCTGCCACAAAGAAGAGAGGATCAACTTATTTTTCAAACCACCAGAAGGCAAGACAAGAAACAATGGGTGGAAACTAATCAAGGAGAGAAACAACCTGGAATTAAGGAGAAACTTCCTAATAGTGAGAACAATTAACCAGTGGAACAGCTTGCCTTCAGAAGTTGAGGGTACTTCATCACCTGGAGGTTTTTAAAAAGAGTCTGGACAGCCACTTGTCAGAAATGGTATAAGTTCTCCTGTGTGAGCAGGGGGGTGGTGTTGGGGTCCACTTCAAAACTCATCCTAAGAAAGCAGAACTCGTGGAAGCAGTTTCTTCCAAAAGGAACTTTTATTAGGAGAAGCTGATACCAGGCATAATAGATATGATCTGAGGGTTTCCCACTCAGATCAATAGGTTAAAAGTGTCCCAAGCAAACCCCACCCCAATAGTTCATCCAGTCAGTTCGAATGGGCCAATCCCCAGGTGTTAAGTCCATTGTGGGAAAGAGCTGATAACGCCAGGCTGTCTCAGGGTTGCAGCAATGTTTTGTTGGGTTTTTGCACCTTCCCTTCCGAAAGCAGAGATAAGCCAGTTGCTGAAGGCACATTCCTTTCTCCTCCCCCCTTTCAAGCTGACATCAAGGGGGAAGATAGTTCAAAGAGCATGTATGCAGAAACAGCAAAACTGTTACAGTGTAGCGTTAGAGGAAAACAAAGAAATAGCCCGCAGCATTTCCCCCCTCCCCTCCAGGAACATGGCAGAACCCAGAAGTGTAGAAAGATTAGAGTTAGAATTAAAGTTAGAAAGAGCCCCCTTAGAATATGGGTTCTGACATCCTGCCTCCCTTTAAAAAAAAGAGAGATCCACCTGTGGAGAAATAGAAACAAATACATATATAGGTTAATCTGGTTTGTTCGGGTATTCGGTGTGAAATTTCTTAAGCAGTTTAGGGGCTTTAATGTGGCGTTTGTGGACTCACTCGTTTTGGGAGGATGGAAGGTATTTCCACTAGGTATTGACTGGAGCCATGGTATTTCCTGGAGTCTAGGATTTCTTTAATTTCAAAATATTGTTCCCTTCTACCATAATGGGAGGAGGGGTGGAGCAATAGCTGGCCTTAATGGTGACTGTTACTCGCGTTTTAAAAGGCTGCAGTGGAAAATTGGGTGGATTTGCCTGAGGGACTTAGGGAATTCCAACTCCACTGTTACTGGGTTTATAATTCTAACAATGGGAAATGGTCCTACAAATTTGGGTCCCAGCATCTTGGATGGTTGTAGGGATTTTAGGTATTTGGTGGATGGGTAACCTTTTCCCCTATAGTAAAAGGTTTTGGCTCGATTGTCTTTTTAGCCGCTTGAATTTTATATGCTTGCCTGGTCTTGTCTAAGGCTTTCCTGACAACTGCCCAGGTGTTCTTTAATTGTGCAATCCACTACTTTAATGAAGGGATGGCAGGTTCTGCAGGGGAAAGTTCTGGCATTGGGGTTAAAACTTTGTCCTGTGGCTACTTGGAACGGAATGTAGCCTGTGCTGGAGTGAACAGCATTATTGTAGGCGACTTTGGTGAACGGAAGTAGGTGGGTCCAGTTGGTCTGCTGGTAATTAATAAAGCATCATAAATATTGTTCTAGTACTGAGTTTGATCTTTCAGTCCCACCATTTGTTTGCAAATGATGACTAGATGACAGTCCCTGAATGGTCCCTAACAGAACCAGGAATTCTTTCCAGAACCCTGATGTGAATTGCATTCCTCTATCAGATATAATGCTCTGTGGGGCTCCATGCAATCGATATATGTGTTGAACAAACAGGTTTTTTTGCTATAGGGATCTTTGAGCAGGGAATAAAATGCACTTGTTTGGAAAATAGGTCTGTTACAATCCAGATGACTGTGTTTCTGTTGCTATCTGGTAGTTCCACTATAAAGTCCATAGAGATCTCTTTCCAAGGTGCCGATGGGATTGCTATCGGCTGTAGTAACCCAGGTGACTTCCCTTGTAATCTTTTCGCTGAAGCACAAATTGGGCAGCTAGCTACATAGCTTTCAATGTCCTTCTTTATTGATGGCTACCAGAATTGCCTTTTAACCAGATGTAGTGTTTTCACAAACCCAAAATGGCCTGCAGATGTTGAATTGTGGCAAAGTTGCATGAATGTCAGTCTCTGACTTTTAGGTATGTATAACTTCTCTCCCAACCACAGTAGACCAGCTGTGAAAGTGCACAGGTTTTTGTGGCTTAGGAACCATTTGTTGGTTTCTAGTGCTTTTCTAAATTCAGTTCCTGCCTGGCTGGCTAACGGCTTTTAGAGTTTAGCTTGTGCTTGGGTAGTTACTCATGCTGCCAGTTGTTTTTCCGGCATGAGCGGCTTTGTTACACTAGCCCAAGTGCTATTATATTGTGGCATTCTGGATAATGTGTCTGCCAGGAAGTTTCTCCCCCCCCCCCCGGCAGGTGTTTCAGTGTGAAATTGAAATGATGTAAGTGTTGTGACCACCGTGATTGCTTAGGGGTAAGTTTCCTGGGCATTTTTAGTGCTTCCAGGTTCTTTTGTTCCCCTCCAAAAAGTGCCGCCATGTGAGAAGAGCCTATTGCACTGTGTACGCCTCCTTTTCCCAGACTGCCCATCTCTGCTTTGTTTTGGTGAGTTTTCTTGATATATATGCACAGGGATGTAATGCCCCTTCGTTGTTCTCTTGCAACGCTGGCATCTGCCTGAATTACGAAAGGCTTGTTGGTGTCGGGGTGCCTTAGAACTGGTTCTATGGAAAACAGCTTTTTCAGCCTCTCAAATGCAACTTGGCATTCTACTGTCCATTTTAACGGCTAGCTTGGCTTGGGTTTTCTCTTCCCTCTGGTTTTCAGTAAATTCGTGATTGGTAAGGTTATTTGGGCAAAGGAGGGAATAGATTGCCGGTAAAAGTTGGCGAATCCCAGGAAGCTCTGCAATTGCTTCCTAGTGCGGGGTGGCGCCCATTCTAGCACTGCTCGGACTTTCTCAGGATCCATTTCTATGCCCTCTGGGGATATGCTATATCCCAGATAATCTATTTTATTCTTATGAAACTCACACTTAGAAAGTTTTGCATAGAGATGAGCTGCCCGTAGGTTTAGGACTGTTTAGGACTGCTCTGACCAGTTTGACATGTTCGTCCATGGTTTCTGTGAATATAAGGATGTCATCCAGATAAATGAGTACGCCTTTGTACAGATGTTCCTTTAGCATGTCATTTATCAACTGCATGAATAGAGCAGGAGCTCCCTGCAGCCCAAAAGGTAGAATCCAGAATTGGTAACAACCCAAAGGACAATTGAAGGCAGTTTTCCACTCATCCTCTTCCTTAATTCTGATTTGGTAGTAAGCTTCCCTTAAGTCCAGTTTGGTGAAAATCTTCCCCTTTGAAAGGTGGGATAACATGTTCTTCATGAGGGGGAGAGGGTATAGATGCTTTCACTTATGGCATTCAAAGCCCTATAATCCATGCACAGACGAAGAGTTCCATCTTTTTTTTCTCGAAATAATACAGGAGCAGCCATTTTTAGCTTTGCCATCTGAATGAAACCCTTTTCTAAATTTTTGTCTATGAATTTCTGCATTTCTTCCAATTCTTGCGGGCTCATGGAGTACAATCTAGGTTTGGGAAGTTTCGTGCCTGGTCTGATTTCTATCGCACAGTCTATGGGCCGATAAGGTGGCAATTCATCAGAACTTTCCTCACTGAATACTTCAGCCAGGTCTCTATACTACTCTGATATTTCTGGTAGTTCCTTTTCTCCCCCTATTGCAGCTTTCTCGGCCGGGACTCCCCTTGGTGGGGGCTGGGCTGGTGCCTTGGTTGATTCTCCTTTTGGGAATCTAAGCTCTGCCATCCTCCAGTCCTCCTGTGGGTTCCACTTGGCTAACCACGCTATGCCCAGGATTATGGGACATTCCATGCCAGGGGTTACCATGAATTTATAGTCTCTATGTAGTCCTCCAGGGTGAGTTGAAGTGGTAGTGTTGCTAGGATGGCAGGCATCCCCCCTGCTATGGACTCATCTAATTGACCAAACAAGATCTGTTTTTTTCAGCCTCCTCACCAGTATTCCTAGATTCCCCACTAACATTGGGCTTATAAGGCAGTGTGTACAACCAGAGTCAATTAATGCCCTGAGTTCTACGACTTCAGGCATGTCTGGGGCTAACAATGTTACTGCCCTGGGTGAGGAGTGCAATGAGTCCACTTACCAGGGGTTTGTCCTCGGAGTTGTCGTCAGATGAGTGGGATGCTCCTCCAGTGTGGGCCGGAGTTCCCTTTCCTCGTGAAGCTGAGGCAGGGAACTCGACGGCCTCCGTGCCTTTTATGGCTGTCTCCTTTGGCTTCGCTGGTGGTTTTCTGGGCTTCACAGCTGGGGTCCGGTCTGATTTTCCAGTTGCAGTGCAAGAGCGGCATTCGGCAGTGTGGTACCCTTCTTTTCCGCACTTGAAACACCTGGTGGTTCTTTTGAAGGTCAATGGCTGCTTTGCTGGCTCGCGGGTTGGCTCCAATAGTGAGTTCCCCCACGATCTCCCTCCTCTGTGTTGCCTCTTGTCCAGGTCGATCTTGGCTTCCTTGGCTAGGACATACCGATCTTGCAGCCAATGAGGATCTCCCCAAAGGAGGCAGGCATCGTAGAGGTCATAGTTTAATCCATCTTTGAAGTGGCTGAGCAGGATGTCCTATGGCCAGTTCAGTTTGCTGGCCAGGGTTCGAAATTCTTGGGTGTATTCTGCCAATGGCCGCCTGCCTTTCTTCACCGTCTTTATCCTCTCATGGGCTTTTCAGTCAGCCAAAGGGTCTTCGAAACGGCACCTGAGGGAGACCATGTATTGATTGAAATTCAGTAACTCCGGGGTGTTGGAATTGTGGAGGTCTATGACCCAGTCCGCTGTGATGCCATCCAGGGTGGCTTGCATGATGCAAATTCTGGCTTGGTCGGTTGGGATGTCCCGGCTATACTACTCCATATAGTTTAGCACCTAAGTTAAGAAGAATCCCAGGTGCTGTGGCTCCCCACGGAACTTTAAATCTAATGGACGGAACTTCTGGATGGATCGGTGTCGCTTTTTCCACTTGTGTCATCTCCCTTCTCTGTCTGTCATTTCCACACGATTGGGTGGCTGCAACAGCAGTAACCGCAGTGGTTTCTATGGCTGGATGGGTCTGGAACCTCGGGTTCAGCTTCCCCCTCGTTGGGTCACCAGCTGGATCCCAGGTGGATGGTACCTTGGTAGGGTTCAGCTTTCTCCTCCTTCATGGAGTCAAAGGCTGTTTTCATAATGCCGACTGCCTGTTCCAGCAATCAGTTTGAGTGCCCTGGACAATCCTCCTCATCCTCGCTGAGACAGAGAGACCGTTCCATCTCCTTCTTCTAGCCTGGCTGATGGCTGCCTTGTCATCTTTCTGGCCTTCTTCTCCCAGTCATCCTTCCTTCCAATGCCCATAGACCACCTAGGTTTGTGGCAGTGTTCTGTCACCACCTCCTCTTCCAAAGAGCTTGAGGATCCAGAGCTGGAGTATTTGCAAGGGTCTGCTCATCGGGAGGCTTCCTCCCCCTCCGTAGCAGGGTCCTCTCTCTCTATTCCATTGTCTGACATGATTTGCCAAGTCCCCTGGTAAGGGCTTTCTTTCTGGGCTGACTATTACTGCAGATCCTGTCTAATGTCAGGGCCCACTTCAAAACCTCATCCTAAGAAAGCAGATCTCATGGAAGTAGTTTCTTCCAAAAGGAACTTTTATTAGGAGAAGCTAATAGTAGGCATAATAGATAGGATCTGAAGGTTTCCTGCTCAGATCAATAGGTTAAAAGTGTCCCAAGCAAACCCCACCCCAGTAGTTTATCTGGTCAGTTCGAATGGGCCAGTCTCCAGGTCCATTGTGGGAAAGAGCTGAAATGCCAGGCTGTCTCAGGGTTGCAGCGATGTTTTGTCGGGTCTTCGCACCTTCCCTTCGAAAAGCAGAGATAAACCATTTGCCGAAGGCGCATTCCTTTCTCCTACCCCCTTTCAAGCTGACATCAAGGGGGAAGATAGTTCAAAGGGCGTATATGCAGAAATAGCAAAAGTGTTACAGTGTAGCGATAGAGGAAAACAAAGAAATAGCCCGCAGCATTTCCCCCCTCCCCTCCAGCAGCATGGCAGAACCCAGAAGTTTAGAAAGATTAGAGTTAGAATTAAAGTTAGAAAGAGCCCCCTTAGAATATGGGTTCTGACAGCTGGACTAGAAGACCTCCAAAGTTCCTTCCAGCTCTATTCTGATTGAATTCAGTATTCCAGGTGTGGTCTTACTTAGATAAAGTGGTACTAATACTTCACATGATTTTGATTCTGTGCCTCTGTTTATACAGCCAAGGATTATATTAGCTTTTTTGGCTATTGCTGAACACTACTGGCTCATATTTAAGTGATTGTCCACTAGGACTCCAAGGTCCATCTCACAGTTTCTGTTTTTGAGCCAGGTTTCACCTAATCTGTACTTGTACCTTTGTTTTTTCCTGCCTAAATGTAAAACTTTTAGGATCCTGAGCTTATCTTGTGGGGTTTTGGCTACTGCTTCCAGCTTAGTGTCATTTGCAAATTTGATGAGTTCTCCTTCTATTCCCTTATCTAAATCATTTATGAAGATATTGAAGAGTAGAGTACTGGGTTTAAGATGGAAACTTGTGGTTCCCCATTTACTTCCCTCCATATAGATTTAATACCATTAAAGACTACTTGTTGAGTATGGTTTGTCAATCAGTTACAAATCTATCCGGTAGTGATGTTGTCTATCCCACATTTTTCTAGCTTACCAAGAGATAGGCTGTGGTCTATTTTGTCAAATGTAAAAGAAGAAGAATTGTCTTTGGAATCCTTGGCATGGTTATCTTAAACAAAAATCTTCAAATGTGATCCCTTTTGACAACTATCAAGTAGTCCTGCTCTGGGCAGTTTCCATGTGACTTTTGTCTCATTTCAGGCCATGACACTACAGCAAGTGGCTTGTCCTGGATTCTATACAATCTCGCTCAAAACCCCAAGTATCAAGACCAATGTCGGACAGAGATTCAGGATCTGCTGCAGGAGCGAGAAAGAAAAGAAATTGAATGGTAATGGACTGTGGACAGAAAGAAAGCAATCCAGAGGGTGGAACATCAAGGCAGATTCATATGTTACTTGAATGAGAAAGTGAACCAAGCCAGAGCTAGTGTCTTCCATAAGTGAAATTATAATGTTACATCACTAAGAACATCTTCATATGCTGACTGGGGAATTCTGGCAATAAGTCCACACAAGTTGCCAAGGTTGAGAAACCCTGGTCCAGAAGTTCATTAAATGATTGTATTGTTGAGGGTTATGCAAGTTGTTTGCTTAGAGTTAGAGAACCTATTGTTAAGGTGTCCTTGAAATTGTCTGCTTAGGGAATATTACATGTGTATGTTAAAATGCCAGTACCTTTTTGGTCAAATTGAACTAGAAATAGGGAAGATCAGAAAGATGCTCAAGAACGGTTTCATTTTCAAGAGCAGACTGAGGACTTTAGGCTGCCCAAATATAAACAGGACTCAACTGTAGCTGTCTCTAAATGGAAGCCATTTTGTAAGTCCATTATTTGTCTACACAGCAAAGTGACTGGCTTAGGTTCTGGAATATAAGTTTTTAAAATTCCCATCTGCCTTTGTTTATTACGTTATTTAAGTTTTGCAGAGTTACCCAACTATTTTGTAGGAGACATTTGCCTATTATAAGCTTTCTTAGTTTGACTCTTGCTTTTCTTTGTGAGATTTTCTCTGTCCTTTCCCTTCATTAGGCCATGTTCTGAGGTAGGGTTCTCTTTTCCTCGGCTGGCTATTTATGGGGCACAATCCAGGAACAGATTTTGTCTTGGCAGGGTGGTCAGTTTGGTGTGATTGGCTCTCAGCAAATTTTGCAAAATACTCTTTTAGAGAATCTACTTTGTTTTTAGCTACAGTCAGCAAGCTGAATATTGAAAGAACAGTCAATGCTGCCAGAATACTTTATCTGGTTACAAAATCAAGTGCAGTCTGGCAGCAATCAAGCTGTACATATACAGTGGGTCTGGTTTGAACACCCAAAGCTAAATCACCATCAGAACCAGTGCTTTTTTTCTAAAAAAAAAAAAAAAAAAAAAAGGTGCCGGAACTCACACACGTCATACAACTTGCCTTGCCTACCCTACAAGGTTCCATCCAAAAAAGGTGTCGGAACTCTGTTCTGGGCATTCTATGAGAAAAAAACCCTGATCAGAACATATTCCCTTTCTTTTCAAACAGTTCTGACAAATTCCTGGCTTTCCACCTACAGGTTTTATCCTGGCTGTAGCTCATCAAAACAGGCTCCTGCTTTTTCTGGGTTTGACCAGGCAAAATGTGTAGGCTAGTTCACAGGGAGTTTTGAGAAATGGCTAAAATGGTGGGTTTTGGCATCTACCAAAGCCAGCCTCTAGTCACAACAATTTTATATAATTATTTCATATTTTCCATTATTCCTTATTCTTTACTGAGTAGCCATGATACAAATACTGTACTTTTTTCTTTCTAAAATCTAAAGAATGCCACTATTTGTAAGAAATCACTATACCATTACAAAAATACACAATATCAAGGATGAAAGCCCTCCTGAATGGTTTTGGGTGAATATTAGAGGAAAGAGAAATGACATTGCTTTAGGCATATACTACAAGCCATCCAACTGGGCAAAGAAAATAGATGAACATTTTACTATTCAGTTAAATAAGGTATGCAGGAAACATACCACTGTAATAATGGGGTACATTAGCTACCTGACATCACCTGGGAGATACTTGGGAGACTCTGAAAAATGAAATTATTAAAGCCCAGTGAGAAAGAAAAAGAGGAATTCAGGTAAAAATAAGTAAGAAAACACTTTTCCACCTTAAATGAGTTGAAATTGCCAGGATCAGATGGTTTATATCCCAGAGTTCTGAAAAATCTGAAATTCTTCTGAATTTCACCTTAACCATATGTTCTCTAACTCTAACCCAAAGCTGCTTTTTCAGGAGGCAACTGGACTTTCTTGTTTTTCTTTGAAGACATTTCGCTTCTCATCCAAGAAGCTTCTTCAGTTCTGACTGGATGGTGTGGAATGGAAGGGTTTATATTCCTTGCAGACAGCTGACCATTTCTTTTAGAGAGTCATTGAGGTCATTTAGAGGTTTATCCTCAGAATCACCTGATTGGTGCAAATGTGTGTGGAGCTTTCTTGGCTGCAGGATGTTTTCTGCCCTGTGTCCCTTCACTGTTGAAGACAGGTGCAGGCTGTTGGGGATGAGTCTGTGTTTCTGCATCTCAAACTGAAGCGCAAATGGTTCCTGTAGTCTGCAATGTTTTCTGGAACTCTGTTCATACTCTTCCACCATTCGAAGGATGTTCATCCCAAAATGCATAGCTAAATGTCTATGGAGATTCTTAGTATTCCAGGTCATGATTGTCTCAAAGATGCTTTTTCAGGAGGTAACTGGACTTTCTTGTTTTTTTGTTTTTTTTTGTTTTTTTTTATTTTGTTTTGTTTTTTGAAGAAGAAAAAGCACGTTTGGGACAACCATGACCTAGATGACTGTGAATCTCCATAGACATTTTTTTATTCATCTTTCCTGTTTTGTTTCCCTTGTTATGCTTGTTTTCCTTGTTATGCTTTTAAGATGTTCTTTTTAGGAATTCCTACTGAATGTGAATTCTTTTTCCCATTAGCTTCTCCTGCAGTGGAATCTTATTTATCATTACTTGAATTTTTTTTATCTCAATGCTGTAAGCCACTCAGAGACATTTCATTACAAGACGGGCAGCAAATAAATTTAATAAGTAAGTAAACAAACAAACAAACAGACAAATAACTCTTCTCAGGAAAGATCTCTCCCTCATGCCCTTCACCACCATGTGCATCAAAGAGAGCCTGCGCCTGCACCCTCCAGTCACAACCATATCTCGACGCTGCACTGAAGATGTGAACCTTCCCGATGGACGAGTTATCCCTAAAGGTATCTGCTATGGAAGGACCCCCGTGCCATCCTTTGCTAATTATCTGTATCTGGCATCTGGATTCTCTTCTTTAATCTATGATTTTATGATAATTAAACCTATTATGAACTAAACAAAGTGCAAAGTGAGGTAAATAAAGTGCAAAGTATATTGAATAAGAAAAAGATCCCAGTTTGGAAAGTTGGTCATATACTGTATTGAGTGTGTTTTCCCTTGTATTAGAGAGCCTTTTACAGTATTTATTTAATGTAAACTGAATGAGACTGTTCTGCTTTTCCAAATTCTGCACTGGCCATTTCTAAACTAATAAATCTATACTTAACAAGCAATTATATCACCCCAAAATAATAAAAAAGAATTCTATTATTATGGGTTTTACAGCAATAGGTGTTATGTTCCACGTTTTGCTCAGGCTCGTATGTCTCATTCTTCTTGAAAGAATGAGACGCTTGTTGTCCTTCCTTCCTGTTATTTTTTTTGTTGCTATTTGTAGGAGAAAACATTTGCTTGGTATATCATGTCACATCTGTGGGAAAAAAACATGGGTCTTCCTATGTCATCTAGTTTGAGCTAGACACATTTATTGTTATTTTTGAACATGACTTTTCACTGCTCAGGAAACTTTATAGCTTTTTCTATGGTAAGTCCATCAGTCGGGATTCCAGAAGTCATTTCAGAACTACAAGTTTCTTCTGCATCTAGCTATCAAAAAAGGCTGCCAGTTACAAAGCTGACTCTAAAAACACTTTGACATTTTTGCCACAAACTGTTTACAGTTTCACCTTAAATTGGGTTTGCATTGTGGCAAATTACTAGGGACTGTTTTTAAAGGCTTGTATGCTGCGATTGCTGGAACAGAAGACAGGGAGGCTGTTCCTGTGGTTCTCTGAGGTCATCTTGCTTGATTTGCCTGACTCGATGAAAGAAGCATTCTGTCCATCCCAAGAGCAACTAGCGGGGGGGGGGGGTAATGAGATGACTGCACCATCAGGGCAGAGAAGTGGAGGAACAATGAATGGCCATCATGGAAGATGATGGAAATGATGATGAACAGGGATGGAAAAGCTGGAGGAAAGAGAGTAACAATCAGGCAGCACATGCTGGTCCTCTTTATGGGGCAACTCTAGGCTAGTAGCAGAGCCATAAACTGATTGATTGGTTGGTAGCTTGATTATGTGCCATCAAGTCATTAAAGGAAGATCTCAGCTCTTCTGAAAATCTGTTGCATTAACAAAGATATGAAACATGCTTAAACACAAGCCAACAGATTGCTGTCCTATTCTTTGCTCTATCTATTAACAACAGCAATTCATTTGCCAAGTTCTGGCATGTTCCTTTTCCCACTTCCTGCTTTTGTGAATCTACCTTTGGTGGCATCCAGAGTTCATTAAATTCTTCTCTCTCCAGGGAACATCTGCCTGATCAGTATCTTTGGGACCCATCACAATCCTGCTGTATGGCCAGAGCCTGAGGTAGCATTTTCCCCATTTCTTTGTAATTTGTTTCCATCCATTTTGGGCCGGTGTAGAGTTCAGCCTGGGAGACTCCCTTCCCTTTGCTGGATGCTATTTTAGAGTTGGGGGGGGCAACTTACTCTTGTCATGATAATTAAGTAGCTAAGTATAGTTTTTTCTAAAGTTATATTCTGCTTTTTGTTTATTGAGGTATAAAGAATCCAGCAAGAAGATATGTACATATATATCTCTAAGGGAGATGGGTAGTTCAAAAATGTGAAAAACAAACAAATAAATAAATAAAGTAGAATTTGAGTATTCATTAAGAAAAATACACACCATTTAAAGGCATAGATTAAATCTTCAAATGTTAGTCAAAAATCACCTCTTATATTGTGCAATTTTTCTGCAGAAAACCTGGGCTGCTATATTTATTAGTATGAATATAGTACAGCTCATGATTTCCCATCAATTACAGTATTCAGTGGATCAGTCAAGAAATAAAAGCATGTACATACAACATACATCTTTTACACTAACCACAACAAAATATTGAGCATTACATTAATGCACAGTAATAACAAAATTTAGCTTCTTACTCAAACTCAGCTGAATCCTGATTAGAAAATGTATATGTACATTCATATTTCTTGCCCACTATTTTCACTAAGAAATGGAGTCTCAGGAAAAGAAGCAGTGCAAAAATATAAATTTGCTGTCTCTATTTTGCCTGTTATATGACAAAATGTGAAACACAGTTTGTTGCGTCCTTCGCGAAATGGCAATGACACGAGAAGCAGTTGTAGTTCTCAGGAACTTCTTTATTTCTGTTCAGCATACTGGTTACAAGACGCCGACAACGCCCAATCTCCCGGCCTCTTTTATAGGCCATTCCCGGGCCAATCTGCAACATTTGGCGCGCCAGCACCCGTGCATGCGCGCAAGTGCTGGCGACAGCCAGTCTGGTCCCGGGCAGCTTGCACCTGCCCAGGACCGTTGCAATGCCCCGAGCCTGCTTCCACAGGCTCAGGACATAACACCCCTTCCTCCCCAGCTAAGACTATGATCATACAATAATAACATACAACCTAATGCGAGCGTGGTGCCCATACTACCTAGTGCCAGTTATTTCCTCTGCTTCTATTATTCCCAGTGTTCTAATTTCCTATGTGTACAGTAATGTTCTCTGTTAACTCTGTTTTGCCAGTAGAGTTACAAAATCTTCTAAATACTTAGGAGATCTTCTGGCTCTCTGTGACCTCCTGGCTTCTGGGTACCTGCCAAGTACCCCTTGACTGAGGGGTGATGCATACCTGTCCCCCCTTTACACTCTGGTGATTCCCAAGGACTGTGCTCCACTGCCTGGCCTGCTTGCTTGCCCACCGGGCTCGTCAGGCCAGGGCTTCTTTCTCTGTTTGACTTGGTTGTCCTGCCTAGCTGCAGGCTCTCTGGCCCTCTTAAGTTACTGTCACTGTTGGGCGATTCTATAGAACCTCCCAGGTCCGTCCAAGACCTGTCAGGAAGTTGTCTTTCCCCTTGTTCCTGTTTTGTCCCCGGGCTTGTGGGGTTTTCAGTGCTGTCCCAAAACTCAGTTGTCCCCTGAGTGAAGTCAGAGGTGTTGTAGTCGGGATTTGGTTCCTCGACCACCTCCCTGTATGCTTGCCCCCTTCTAGGACAGGGGTAGTGTCGGGCCAACTAGAGGGAATGTGTGCCAGCTCTCTTGCAGGGTGTGGTTTGTTTGGACGCTCCCGGATATCCTCCCTGACTGGAGTACTGAGTGATGCAGGTGAGTAGTGATTATGCCCCTGGGGTGACTCCCTGGCTGGAGTAGGCACTGGTGCCTGAGTTCTAGTTGGGCTCTGTGAATTCCTGTTTGGAGCACTCGCGGAACTTTGGATTGAGCTGTCTGTAGCTTCCTCATTAATGATGGACAGCAGCCCGTACTCTTCCCTTTGCCCTAAAGGGTCCCCCTCCCCCCCTGGAAAAGACCCAGGAGTCTCAGTGGGCAGGTCCCATCTAGTGCGGAGCTGGTCAATCTGTCGACGCAGGACACGACCGTTGTCCAGGGACACCTCGTAGGACAGAGGACCTGTGACTCTGGATACAATGGCGGGGACCCATGAATGGCCAGGCCCATAGTTACGAGTCCAAACCGGGGCACCCACAAACAGTTGTCTAGGTGCCCTGGGGTGTGTGAGTGTGGAAGGAAGTCTGTCCGGATGCAACCGGTCAAGCTTGGTGGTCAGTTTGCACCCCCAACGAAGTTCAGCTGGGCTCCTCCCGGTAGAAGTGGACGGTGTAGTGCGATAAGAAAGGAGGAAGTCAGCCAACCTGTGATGCCAGTCTCCATAGGTAATTTTCTTCAAGGCATCCTTGGTGATGCGAACCATGCGTTCAGCCATACCGTTGGTGGACGGGTGGAAAGGCGCAGAGGTGGCATGACGAATCATGTTGGCCTGTAAGAAAGCTTGGAATTCGGAAGAAGTGAATTGAGGGCCGTTGTCAGACACGAGGACGTCTGGAAGCCCGTGTGCAGCAAAAATCCCCCTCAGTACTTGAATAGTCTTTGCAGTGGTGGTGGAAGAGACAGGTACAACCTCAAGCCATTTTGAATGGCTATCAACTAGGACCAAGAAGAATTGACTCTGAAAGGGCCCAGCGTAGTCAATGGGCACCCTAGACCATGGAGACTGTGTTTCCTCCCATCTATGTACAGGAGCTTGGGGCATTTCAGGGCGCGAGCGTTGACAAAGGCGGCATGCATGCACCTTAGCTTCAATGTCTCTATCTAACCCAGGCCACCACAAATGGCTGCGTGCAAGCGCCGTCATGCGCACAATGCCAGGATGACCCTCGTGGAGGGAACCTAAGACCCTAGTCCTCATTGAGGTAGGAATGACAACTCTGCTTCCCCAAAGCAGACAACCCTGGAAGGTGGACAATTCGTTCCTTTTGGACCAGAAACTCTGAAACTCAGTGCCAGGACAGCTCTCTGGCCATCCAGATAAAACCCACGAAAGGACACGTGCAAATGTGAGATCTGTGGCTGATTCAGCGGCCACATCCCTGGCATCTAAAGGAGACTCAGGCAAGGCCTGAATGGAAAGGATATTGATAGTTGGTGCAGGGTCAGCTTCTATTACCGGCAGGGGTAACCTACTGAGGCCATCAGCATGGCCCATTTCCTTCCCAGGTTTGTGAAGTAAGGAGAAATCATAGGCAGACAGAAAGATAGACCATCTCAGCATTCTGGGGGAGATGATCTGGGGAGTTTGTTTATGTGTGGTAAACAGTCCCAACAAAGGCTTATTGGTCAGTGAAGACCGTGAAATGCCTGCCATATAAAAAATCATGGAATTTTTTGATTCCAGCAACAACAGCTAAAGCCTCCCTGTCTATTTGAGCATAATTTCGCTCCGCAGAAGACAAGGTTCTGGAGTAATATGCAACAGGAACCTGAGTTCCGTCTGATCTGAGGTGGCTTAGTACGGCTCCCACCCCATAAGGAGAAGCATCACAAGCGATGCACACAGGAAGAGATTCATTGAAATGTGCAAGCACACTGTTGGAAGTGAGTAAGGCCTTGACCTCATTGAAACTTGCTTTGTGTTTTTGTGACCACTGCCACACTGCCTGTTTGTCCAAGAGCCTGTGAAGAGGCTCAGCTACACTAGCCTTGTTTGGGAGGAAGGAGTTATAGAAATTCAGAAGGCCCAGAAAAGCCTGTAGTTTGGCTTTGGACTTTGGCCTAGGGGCATGCATAATGGCTTCCAGTTTGGATTCAGCAGGGTGAATACCGGTAGCATCGATTTTGAATCCCAGAAAATCTGTAGAAGGCACCCCAATTTTACATTTGTCCTTCTTAAGTTTGAGGCCCGTTTTCCTGAACCTCAGCAGAACAGCCCTTAATCTCTCAGCTAAGTTGTGTGTAGAGTCCCCTGCAATTAAGACATCATCAAAATAGGGGCAAACCCCTGGTATACCCCGTAGTGTGTTTTCCATTACGCTTTGGAAAATTCCAGGAGCGACATTTACTCCAAATTGTAACCTCTTTACCTTGAATGCCCCCCTATGGGTCACAATGGTCTGAGCTACAGCAGCAGCATCATCAACAGGCAGCTGTTGATACGCCTGAGCTAGGTCAAGCTTTGCAAAAACGCGCCCCCCCTTGAGGGAGGCCAGGATATGACTGACCACAGGAACAGGATAGGCATGTTGCTGCAATGCCTTATTCAGAGTGCATTTGTAATCTGCACAGATGCGAATGTCCCCATTTGCCTTAAGAGGCGTGACAATGGGGGTCTCCCAAGGACTGGAGTCAACAGGTTCTAAGACTCCTTGCTGAATCAATTTGTCTAATTCAGTGTCAATTTTACCCTTTAAAGCAAAAGGAACCCTTCTTGCTTTGATTCTAATAGGGGTGACAGTGGGGTCTAACTTCAGTGACACAGGGGGTCCTTTGTATGTGCCCAGCTGGGGGCTGAAAATATCTGCAAATTCTTTGCAGACTTCTTGTAGGTCAAGTGTTTGCAAACTATTGAGCCCTGTGACGTGTATTCCCAAGGCCTCAAACCAATCGAGTCCTATGAGACTCATTCGTTCTCCCCCTACCACTACTACATCTAGTGGACCTTCAAAATCCTTATACTGTACGTTAAGGGTGGCCTCCCCCTTAACACACACTCTGGAGTTTTGAAAGTCTGTTAACACAATGTCGGAAGGCCTCAGCTTGGCCTGAAATCCGCTGCCAGAACAAATCTTCCTAAACGTGTGCATAGAAATGATCGAAAGTGCAGACCCCGTATCCAGTTCCATAGCCAATGGAACCCCTTGTAGCTTCACTTTAAGTGACAGCTTTTTCTTTTCTTTTTTTTTTTTTTAAATTTTTATTCATAATACAATTAAAACAACAATGGACAAACATAACATTCCAGAGTGAATTTTTCTATCAGTTCCTATCATAGTACAAAAATTTTATACATTGTTCTTAACCTCTATATAAACCTCATCTTTTATACAATACAATTATATATACAATTATATGTACAGTTATGTATATCTTTTAATTCTACCATTAGTTTGAAGTCCGAGCAGTTCTTAATTCATACCAGCGGTAAAATTTGCCCCAGATTTCGAAGTATTCGTGTTCCGTTTTGTCTTTCATAATCATTGTAAGCCTGTCCATCTCAGCACATATTAGAATTTTATGCAGGATCTCTTCTTCCGTTGGGGTTTCCTTGTTCCTCCAATTTTGAGCAAAAACCAGCCTGGAGGCCGTTAAAATGTGTAGCATTAAATAAAATACGCCTTTGTCATGTTTTTGCGTAGTTAAACCTAATAGAAAGAGTTCTGGTTTTGGTTCTACCGCTTGCTCTAATATTTCTTCCAACCATGTTTTAATCCTGTTCCAAAAATCACAAGCTCGCGTGCATTCCCACCACATATGATAGTAAGTTCCACTTTTCAAATTACATTTCCAACATTTAGGGGAGACATTGGTATACATTTTAGACAATCTTGTGGGTGGGAGATGCCATCTATAAAACATTTTGTAAAGGTTCTCTTTGTAAGAGGTGGCCAAAGTAAGCTTCTTGTTTCTTGCCCATAGTTCTTGCCATATATGCAGATCAAAATTAAGACCAAAATCCTTACTCCAATTCAACATAGTCACTTTTACTTGTTCCTCGTACGTTGCCTGATCTAGCAAATAGTAGTATAATTTTTTAATCATTTTATCCTCAGACCCCAAAATTATTTTATCCAATTCTATTGGTTCTAATTTAATACCTAACTCTTTTTTGTCTTTTCGATATCTTGCCTGCAGTTGCAGGTATGCCCACCATTCTAATTCTATCCCTTCATCGTGGATGGTTTTCCTGGATTTCAATTCCCCTCTTTCATCTAAGATATTTTTATATGTTATGATCTTGTCTAATTGAGTAAATTTTGGGTGTACATATATTTCTAACGGTGAGATCCAACTAGGTACTTGGGTATAATTTGGTTGCCAAATTTTTGTCCATACATCAATAAGAGCTTGCCTAATATAGTGACTTCGAAAATATTTATGTACTTTATATTTATGATCCCATAATATGGCATGCCATCCTATTTGTAGGTCATGGCCCTCCAGACACAATAGTCTCCTATTTTTTAGTAATATCCAATCTCTTACCCATACTAATGCTGCGGCCTGGTAATATTTCTCCAAGTCTGGAAGACCAAATCCCCCCCTTTCCTTTGAGTCCTGTAGTAATTTTAATTTAATCCTTGCTCTTTTTCCTTGCCAGATGAATTTACACATCATTTTGTTCAAATTTTGAAAAAATTTCTTGTCTAATTTTATAGGTATACATTGGAACAAAAATAAGATTTTTGGCAACACATTCATTTTAATCACCGCAATTCTGCCCATAAAAGAGAGCTGTAGGTTAGTCCAAATATCAAAGTATTTTTGAATCTGTTCTATTAACTTATCATAGTTATCCCTTTTAAGCGTAGCGCATTTGGCAGTCAGTTGTATCCCTAAATATCTAATTTTATTTGTAATTTGAACACCAATTCTGTCAACCAATTCATTTTTCTGTATTTTAGTCATATTTTTGACAAGCATTTTAGTTTTTTCTTTATTTATTTTTAAACCTGCTATTTCCCCGTATCTATTCAATGTTTCCATCAGTCTAATCCCTGATTGTAGTGGTTCTTCAATAATAAAAACTAAATCATCTGCAAAGGCTTGTATTTTAAATGTCTCTTTCTTGATTTCTAGACCTTGGATCTGTTCATCTTGCCGGATTGCTCTAGTTAATACCTCAAGAGATAATATAAATAACAATGGTGATAGTGGGCAGCCTTGCCTTGTGCCTTTTTGCATTTGGAAACTCTCAGTCAGTTCTCCATTGATTATTACTTTGGCCACCTGCTTAGAGTAAACTGATTTAAACATATTTAAGAAATTTTCCCCAAAGTCCATATACAATAATTGATTAAACATAAAATCCCATTTTACATTGTCGAATGCTTTTTGGGCATCAAGAAAAATTAAACACATTTGCTTTTCATTATGTACTTCATAATATTCCAATATGTCCAAAACAGTCCTAATATTGTTTCTTATATATCTTTTAGATAGAAAGCCGTTTTGATCAATATGTATAAAATCCACTAAGAACCTTTCCAATCTTTGTGCCATTATTGCCATGAAAATTTTGTAATCTGAATTCAAAAGAGAAATGGGTCTATAGTTCTTAATTTGTGTCAGATTGGTGTTTTCTTTAGGAATCAACGTGAGGAAGGCTTCTTCCCATGAAGCTGGTATTTTAGCTTGGGTTAAAACCTCGTTAAATAAGTCCAACAGCATTGGGCTTAAAGATTCTTGTGCAATTTTATACATTTCTGCAGGTATACCATCTGGCCCAGGTGTTTTATTATTCTTCTGTTTCTTAATTGCGACCGAGAGCTCTAAATGTGTTATCTCTTTATTTAGGAGAGTTTTAAATTCTTCTGGCACCTTGGGTAAATCAACTAGTTGTAAATACTGTACTATGTCATGGTTATTTCTCTTTTCGTCGTCCTTATATAAATTCTTGTAAAACTCATATGCCACTAGCTTTTTTCCTTCGTTCTGGCACACCATATTACCTTTGGCGTTATAAAGGTTGGTAACTCTCTGCTTATTATTGTGTTTTTTGATTTTATAAGCCAACCATCTCCCTGGTTTATTGGCATTTTCAAAGAAATTTTGTTTAGTACGTTTTATCTGCTGTCCTAGATCTTCCTTCGTAATAATATCCATCTTATGTTTAATTAAATCAATCTGTTGTTTCAAATCACATCTTTGTGGTTCATTTTGCAGGTTATCCTCAACTTTACGTAGTTCTTCTTCCAGTTGTCTTTGGCGTTGTGTTTTGATTTTGTGTTGCCTAGCCATATAAGAAATTACAACGCCTCTCATGTAGGCTTTGGTTGTATCCCATAAATTTTGGCAGTTTGTATCCTCCTTCTTGTTTGACTTAAAAAACAGATCCAATTGTTCTTCTAATTTTGATTTGAATTCTTTATGATTTAAGATTGCCCTTTTTAGAGTCCATCTCCTCGTGTTTTTTTGCCCCTTCCATTTAATTCTAATCGGATTGTGATCAGCCCAGGTATTTGTATCAATCATAATCTCCTCTACTTCTAAATTTAAGTCAGCTCACATCCACACCATATCAATTCTGGACCAAGATTGATGACGTCCAGAATAAAAAGTAAACTGTTTTTTCCCAGGATTCCTTTCTCTCCAAATATCCTGTATATTAAACTCATCTACCATTTTAAAGAAAATATCAGATATTGTTCCTCTAATTCTTTTTCTATTCTTTCCACATTTATAATCTAGATTATTATCCACAATTGCATTATAGTCACCCATTATACAAATGCTATCATGTTCCAATTGGCTAATAATGTTATAGAGTTTTTTATAGAAACGTTTTTGCCCCTCGTTCGGGGCATAAATTCCAACCAAAAGAATTTTGGTTTTATTCAAAATTACTTCCACAATTAGAACTCTGCCATCTTTGTCCTTATAAATTTGCTTAGCCACAATTTCTTGTTTAATATATACTACCACACCTCCTTTCTTATATTGCGAAAGTGTTGCGAACATATTCCCCAGTTTAGGACAATTTAATAAATATTGATGTTGTTTTTTAATGTGGACTTCTTGTAACATTATTATATCTAAATTCATCTTATTGAGCCTATTGAAAAACTTCTTCCTTTTTGTTGGAGAGTTGAGGCCATTAACGTTGATAGATATAGATTCAACACATTTCTTCCCCTCCTTATCTATGTTTAGATCTAGTTACTATTGCTGGTCTAGACTCTTGAGTTTGTAAATCCTTCCCTCTTTCCACTGTTGATCTTATCGGTCTAGCCTCTTTAATTTCCTTAAACCTACTCTCCTCCTGCTTTTCTTCATTTTTCCCTTCATCAGTGTCCTCTCGAAGCTCAACTCTTTTACCTCTAGCTTCAATGGCTTGCACCAGTGTCTCTCCTTCCTCTCTTGCTTCTCTTTCAACTAAATCTTCCTTACTACCAAAGTTTTCCCTGTAGAATTCCTCTGCTTTTTCTATTGAGTCTAGGCGAAACTTTTTCTCCTGCCATGTTACCAGAATTCCTTCCGGAGTTAGCCATCTAAAATTGATATTTTTCCTTATCAGTTTGGAAGTTATGTATTGGTAAGGCCTTCGCAGGTCTCTCACTCTTTTGGGCACTTGTTTAAGTACAATCAGCTGTTTACCTCGATATTCCAGTGTATCATCTCTGAATCTGAAAAGAATTTCATCCCTAACTGATTTCTTAATAAACCTAATGTGCACTTCTCTGGGAAGATTGTGTCGTCTTGCGTAATTTGTGTGTATTCTATAGGTTTCATCTATCTCATTGGCCATCTCCTCTCTTGTAGACCCCAACGCTCCTGCTAGAATATCTGACATTATTACTGGGAGGTCTTCACCTTTCATCTCTCCTACATTTTGAAACCGTAGATAATGAGCAGCCTTCTCAAGTTCCAAAGAAATAACTGTGGTTTCTAATTCTTTATTGGCTTGAACTAGCCTTTCATTCATTTCATCCACTCTCTGCTCTTCTTTATCCATCCTTTCCTCCATTTCTACTAGTTTTTGTTCATTTTTCATAAGTTGGTGGTGGAAGGATTCAAATTTCCCATCCATAGATTTAATTTTATCTTTAAGTTCACCTGTATCATTCCTTATTTCACCTATTTCTTTTTTCAGATCTTCATGGTTTTTACACATTAACTCTTGCATTGATTGCAGCATTTGTTGCAAGTCTTTAAGTGGGTTTTCCCTATTTTTTTGAGCCATTTCTTCTAGTGATCTTTGCCTAACAGAACCTGGTTCCAGCAATGTAGTTTGAAATGTCTGCTTTCTCCCTATTCCAGCCCTTGTAAGATTTGGAGTACTAGACATTTTTTTCAATTTTCCAAACCAACCAAGTGACAGCTTTTTCTTGATGGGCTTGTTTGTGCCTGTCTTGTAAATGCTTCTTCGCGAAGCGCAGAACCCCACCCTGTTTTGGTTGGGAACCCTGGTACCTTTCAGGCGCAATTCTTCCTGAGGTTGTACCTTCCGACAGCCCAGACACACAGCTGCAATGTGTCCCTGCTTTCCGCATGCCCTACAGATAGCGGAGCGGAATCTACAGTCGGTCCTCTTGTGGCGACCTCCACAACCAAGGCACTTGGGGAGAGCTGAAGAGCTTCCTTTCTGTTTCCTTTCTTTCGTGGGGTAGAGACGGTCTACTTCATCATCAGGATCCTCCTCTGGGTTCCTTTGGGCTCCTTCCTGGTACACGGATGCAGCCTCTGGATTGCTTCTAATCGGCCTCATGTTCTTGATGGTGCCGCCCGCTGCCTCTTCTGCAGTAACCTCTCTCAAGGCATCTTGGAATGATAAGTCTTGTTTAGCAAAAAGTCTCTGCTGTAATTCTCTATGCCTCAGTCTGCATACAAATCTGTCTCTCAGCCGTTCTTCTAGATCCTTGAACTCGCAGTGTTTAGCGGCTTTTCTCAGCGCGGCAATATATTCTTTGGCTGATTCTCCGGGTTGCTGATCTCTCTGTTCGAAGGTGTGGCACCAAGCGATGACAGACAGCTTGGGCTGGAAGTGTTCCTTGAGTAGTTTTTTGAGATCTGTGTAATTAACAGATTCTAGAGGTACAGGTGCTGCTATGTTTTCAGCAATTTCGAATGCGTCTTGACCGCAAATGCACAGCAGGGTGGTGGCTTTCAAACTATCTTCTCTTACTTGGTTGACTTTAAGATAGTTTTCCACCCTGGCTACGTAGGATTCCCATCTTTCCGGATGCGAGACGTCAAATTCTGAAAGTCTTCCTACTTTTGCCATTTTTGTAGAAAAGGAAGGGTCTATCAGCCAGCCTACCCCCGATGCTCGCTGGATTGGCGGGTAGCTGCCAAGTCAACGCCATTCCTACCGCTCAGGACTCTCTCGGGTAAGCTTACACCTGTCTTCGGTCGATGTAAGGCAATCCCACCTTTGTCACCAGTGTTGCGTCCTTCGTGAAATGGCAATGACACGAGAAGCAGTTGTAGTTCTCAGGAACTTCTTTATTTCTGTTCAGCATACTGGTTACAAGACGCCGACAACGCCCAATCTCCCAGCCTCTTTTATAGGCCATTCCCAGGCCAATCTGCAACATTTGGTGCGCCAGCACTCGCGCCTGCGCGCAAGTGCTGGCGACAGCCAGTCTGGTCCCGGGCAGCTTGCACCTGCCCAGGACCGTTGCAATGCCCCAAGCCTGCTTCCACAGGCTCAGGACATAACACAGTTTATGCTTTTTCCTCCAACAAAACAAAAAGTAAATTATTGAATTGCATCATCTCAAAAACTCTTTGTTCATTGTCATGTGCTTTGTGATTGTTTTATTGATGTTAATGTTTTTATATTTAATGCTAATTTTTTAATGAGGGAGGATGGAAAAATTGTAATGTTACCTACCTGCTGATTCTTCTCCCTTTGAGCTCTGTAACTGAGGCCATTTCATTGATAACATTTTATTTCTTATTTTCAGACATCTTGCTTCTCAGGATCCAACTCATAAAATTCCCTTGGAGCTTGGGGAGGGGTGATCTTCAGAACTTTGGGTCAATTTTGCATAAAAAATTCTCTTTTGTCAGATGTAAGATGATTACTGGCATATAAGGTTTCATTTGAGTGAGCCTTGTTCCCTCAAACCTATGAATTGTGCAGCACGCACTGTTTTGCCCGTAAGACCAAGCAGGAATCAATAAATGCATTTTTGCTACCTGACTGAAATGGCAGAGAGAAGGTGATGTCAAGCATCAGTTAGTCTTTAAATTGTGGCAGAGAGGTTCTATTTGCTTAGTGTGTAATACAGACGTATTCTACGGACAGATGTTTATCTGCCCATAAAAAGTTTATGTAAGTTTCCTAGCACAAAATGTTTTCAGAATTAGAGCAAGAGGAGAATGATCTCTATAGTTCTATCATTTCCATAAACACCTCCAAGGAGTAATCCTCAATGGGGGGAAATGGGTGAGCAATACCGAAAGTTGTGTGTATCAATTTGTTTTATTTTTTATCTGAAGTATTTTTATGAATGTAATGCATTGTAAAATTGAAAATAAAAATTTTTTACAAAAAAAAATGAAACTACATCTATATGGAGGGAAGCATATATAGGTTCTGTCTTGGATCCAGGGTCTTCAACATCTTCATAAATGATCTAGATGATGAGATAGAATTTGCAGACGGATCATCAAATTTGCAGATGACACCAAGTTGGGGGGAATTGCTAACAGTTTGGAAGATTGGCTCAGTATTGTGAAGGATCTTGAGAGACTTGAGCATTGGGTTGTGTCTGACAAGACGCAATTGAGAAAATTAAGGTTCTGCACTTAGTCAGGAAAAACCAAATGCACAGATATAGAGAAGGCAGTACCTGGCTCAAAAATAATAACTGAGCAGGATCTAGGTGTCCTACCTAGTGGACCACCACTTAGGTATGAGGCAGCAATGTGCTGCACCTATCAAAAAAGCTAATACAGTCCTAGGCTGCATCAACAGAGGTATAGCATTAAGATCACAAGAAGTGAAAGTACCACTTTATATTGCATTAGTAAGGCCGCACATGGAACACTGCATCCAATTCTGATCACCATAATACAAAAAGATGCTGAAACCCTAGAAAGTATGTATAGCAGAGCAACAAAAATGATAAGAAGTCTGGAGACTAAACTGTAGAATGAATGGTTAAGGGAGGGAGGTATGTCTAGCCTATCAAAGATTGGGGCTGAATGATAGTAGTCTTTCAGTACTTGAGGGACTGTCACAGAGAAGAGGGAGTTGACTTATTCTCAAAAGTACATGAAGGCAGGACAAGAAGCAATGGGTTGAAGCTGTTTAAAGAGAGAACCTAAAACTAAAGAGAAATTTCCTCACAGTGAAAATAATTAATAATTAATCAAAAAATAATCAATTTGCTTCCTAGAGTTGTGAGTGCTCCATCGCTGGAGGTTTTCAAGACTGGACAACCATTTGTCCAGAATGGTATAAAACCTCCAAGTTCCCTTCCAGCCCTATGATTCTATGATTTAAGTTTAAGAAAGTCCTGTGCTGGACTTCCTATTTGTGTCAGAACTTTTACTAGCCCCCATTCCCAGATCATCAATTGGCAGAACTGATCTTCCAGGTCCTCACTGTCTGATGAATACTCTTAGGAATGCCAACTCCTGTTCCTATGCTTGGATAAATGGCATGTAATAAATGAAACACTTGGTATTTATCAGTTCCTTCTTAAGTTCACATCTTCTCATTCAACCCACTCATCTAATCTGTTTATCTTTCAAAGGTCTATAACCCATATCGCTTTGATTCAGCACATCATCCACTAGCTTTTGTGCCCTTTTCTGCAGGACCAAGGTAAGCAAATATCCAGCTAGAGACAAAATAGTTGTTAAGAAAAAAAGAGAAGGATTTTGGAGGATATCCATGTGACATTCTTAATGGGGGCTTTGGGGGCAAGGAACGGGGGCTTTGGGGGCAAGGAACATGAAAATACATGCTGAAAGTTTCAGCACAGCAGCCAGTTTGGTCTCTAATGGGGAAAAAACCCTTAATGAAGCTAGATTTGTCCAATGAGCTATAGAAAAAGAGAAGCCACTGATCTGGAGTCTTTCTTCCCTGCAGGAACTGCATTGGGCAGAACTTTGCCATGGCAGAGATGAAGGTGACCCTGGCACTGACATTATTGAGGTTTGTGGTGCGGTTGGATGAGAGCCGACCTGTACGGCGCAAGCCAGAGTTAATCCTGCGGGCAGAGAATGGGCTGTGGCTGCAAATGGAACCAATCCATGCTGAATCTTGATCAGAAGTTCTATATAGAATTTGCTGGTCTACAACCTGGCATCTATATTGTAATGCACCAAGAGGACTTTTGATCAGAGATGCTTTTTGCTTCTAGCTTTGTAGAAGGCAGGATAGATTTATTTTGCACACATTTTTCCATCGCTGTTTCTATGTTTCCTAGTCTACTAATTGCTGCTTAGACCTAGTTTATTGCTTTGCTACCATGAAGATCTCCAAGAGGTATTCTAAATTAAAGCCATATGAAATGAACTTTTGGCTTGGTTTTAAATATTTAGATGATGGGATGCCTATAGTATAGAATCAAACTTCCAGGTTTTCAAAAAAAGATTGGACAGTCATTTAGAATTGTCTGGGATGCAATATGGTCTCCTGCCTTGGGCAGGTCTAGAAGATTACCAAGGTCTCTTCCAGCCCTATGATTTTATGATTCTAAGCTATTCAATGACAACTGTCTACAAAACTATAGCCCAAGAATTCCAGCACAAAAACAAATGCATTCTGAATATTCCAAACATCATCTAGGTTGGCTTTCCATGCTGCGCTTTTATGTACTGCTATTAACATTCTATCCCTTCCAAGGGGAATTTCTAATCCTTTCTAACAAAAGCAATTTCCATTCTGGAAAATCGTCTCCACCGTGAGGAAAGTAGAAGAAGGAAGGAGTATTAAGTATGCTCACCACCTTGAGTTATTGTAAAAATAATAAAGGTGGGATACAAATACTTAGACAAATAAACAAATATAAAGTTTCACATAGGTGTGATGATTCAGTCTATTTTACTCTAGTTTAATTCATATTTTATTCATGCCTTGATAACCCATTTTTATTCATGTATTGTTTTATTTAGCACATAGATATTGGAGGCCATAGTAATAAATGAAAACCAGGCTTCCTGCCTTCTTCCCTTGGAATGCCTACTCACCACGGGGATTGATGAGATTAGGTACCAAGTTATTTAGAAATTCTTTTAGTGTAGAAATGTTATTGATAAGATAAAGATCCTTACACATCTTGTAACCTTTACTTGAACTAGGTTATTATGACTAGTGAAAATGTATGCATGATGTTGCTTTTTATGATTAGTTTATAGCATTCTATGTTTCCATAATTGTTCCAAACGTGCTTTTTCCAAAAGGCAACTGGACTTTCTTGGTTCATCCAAGAAAGCTTCTCATCCAAAAAGCTTCTTTAGTTCTAACTGACTGGTGAGGAATGGAAGTATTTATATTCTTTGTAGCCATCTGAGGGTTGGTTGTTAGCTCTCTGAGAGTCATTGAGACGAGAGTTTATCTCTAACTTCAGAGTCACCTGAATCAGAATGTAAAGGGGTGTGGAACCTTTTCCGGACTACTGAAAGAATTGTGTTATAAACAGGAGAAAAGTAGTGTCATATTCTTCCCCCTCCATTGAGGGAAGGCTATTCAATTTTAACACAAATGGCCTCTTTGACACCTCTTTCAAACCTGTGATCCATTCTGTCCAGAATGGAACTTTGTTGTCTTCAAAAGAGTGACCTTTGCTTTCAGGGGCAGATGCACTGTTGAATCCTGTCCTGATGAATCTGTTCTCCTGTGTTGTCCATGTGTTTGTGAAATGGTTATTTTGTTTACCCAATGTCTGCACGTCTCACTGCATTGCACTGCATATACTACATTGTTCTATTTGTGTCTCGGTATTTTGTATTTGGGGTGGACAACCTTCTGTCGTAATGTATTCCTGGGTTTAAAGTGTGCATGTTGGTTGAAAATCTTCCTAAACTTTTCTGATATTCCTGCAACGTATGATATGACAATATTGCTCTGTTTGTTTTTGTCTGTTATGAAGAAGCACCTGCTGGATCTCTTTGTGGATTTGATGAATGGCTAGTTAGGATAGCTATCAGTTCTGAGGGCTTCCTTGATGTGTGTTTGTTGTTTTCCCTCTTTGCTGGTAGGCAAAGGTGTAGGGTTTCAATTACTGAGTCTCAGAGAGCTAATGAACAATTCTCAGAATGCTTTCGACCAGATGGCTGCAAAGAATATAAATCTTTCCATTTCCCATCAGTCAGAAATGGAGAAGCTTCTTGGAAAAGAAGTGAAATGATTTCAAAGGAATAAACAAATTTCAGTTGCCTTTTGGAAAAAGCACCTTTGGAATAACCATGACCTGGATGATTGAGAATCTCCATAGACATGCTTCCATGACTGATTGACTGCCATGTATCTTTTTAAAGTTGTATAAAAGGAGGTCCATTCTAAGCAGGAGTCTGCTTATGTTAGAACTTGCTTCTGAGCAACCTTTTATTTGCAAATAAAAGTTTCAATCCTTTCTACTATTCTGGTGTGATTTTTGGGCTTACACATTAGGTAAAAAGTCTCCATCTTTCTGGAACAACAGGAGCATAAATTGCTCAAATGTTTTTAAAAATTCCAAATGCCAAACAAAGCAGTTTGTGGCTGGAGAACAAGCCATCCATTAGGTGCATGTTTGTGGCCTCTGATTGTCTGAGTTGCATGTTGGTTAGTGGTAATGAAGATAATGGATCACTTGAAACCAGTTTGGTATAGTGGTTAAGGCATCAGGCTTGGACACAAAGCCATCTAGGTGACTTTCTCTCAGTTCTAAGGAGATAATGACAAGCCACTTCTGAAATCTTGCTAAGAAAACTGCAGAGACTTCTGAAGACAGTTGCCAGATGTCAATATTGATTCAAAGGAAGCGGGGGGAGAGATATGCATAACATTCAGTTTCTATAATTGAGAAGTAGATTATTGATCCTTTGATATAAAAACAAAATGTTTCTATTTTTGTCTGTGAAGGGCTTGCTCCATTCATTATAACTGAACCTCACAAATCTCTTTTTCCAACAGTAGTCCTCTTCTCTTCTCTTCTCTTCTCTTCTCTTCTCTTCTCTTCTCTTCTCTCTCTCCCCCCTGAGGGAGGTAAAGGCCAAGGAAAAGGGCAATAGATGATATTCACTCAAAGTTACAGCTCTTAGGAAGTCTAGAAGGAGAAATGCTCAAACTGCAATCTGTAGCAATTAATCTTTAGATTCAGCCCCATTCTGATAGATTATGACTGGGCTCTCAAGTTCAACTTTTTGTGACATGTCTATTTTCCCATCTCTATACAGGAGCCTCAACCATGTCTAACACTCTGGAATGAAACCTCAAATTTATTGGAGTGTCCATTATCTGTATTGGCTAGGTTGTGGTCATAATTCTGAAAGTTCAAAGCTACCAAAGCTCTTGGAAGTTGTCACATTCAAACCAAGCTAATGTAGCCTGCTTCCTTAGCAGTGTTCCCTGGTTGGCTGATTAGGGCCTTGACCCTAGAATTGAGACAGGTGGACAAAAATCTGAGTACTGGGGGACAGATTCAAGAGCAGAAGAAAGGAACGAGGGAGCGAAAACCATGACACTGCTATGAGGAAAGAAGGCTGGACTCCTTCTGAAAGAGAGAGAAAGATTGCCCCTCCCCCCCCCAAGGAACAGGACACTTATATCTCACCCTGGAGATTACATCCTAGCTGCCATGAGAGGTAGACTTGATAGGCCTCTAATTGGGCCAGCAGAGGATATGTTTATTGACAATAGATTGGTGAAGGGCCATTTGGCCAAAAAGGATAGTCTTTGGGATATTTTTAGCTTGAGCAACATTGCTCACCATAAGATTTAATAACAGAACAGAATAACAGAGTTGGAAGGGACCTTCAAGGTCTTCTAGTCCAACCTCCTCAAGTAAGAGACCCTATATCCATGGTGGCAAACCTATGGCACGGGTGCCAGAGGCGGCACGCAGAGCCCTCTCTATGGGCACGCACGCCGTTGCCCCAGTCCTAGGCCTTCAGCTGGGTTTTATAAAACCTTTTTGCTTTAGGCCTCCGCCACCATATGCAAAAAAAAAAAGTTTTATTCAATCAATTTCAACTTGATTGAAAAAAGGTCTTGCAAAGTTGAAATTGATTGATTGAACTTTTTAGTCCCAGTCTGTCATTACCACGGCAGCCACACCCACCCAATGGGCCACGCCCCCCCAATTGTCCACAGCCACCCAATTGGCCACGGCCACCCGGCACCCGAGGATACATAAGTGGGTTTCGGGTTGCAATTTGGGCACTCAGTCTCTAAAAAGTTCACCATCACTGCCCTATATCATTCCAGACAAGTGGCTGTCTAGTCTCTTCTTAAAAACCTCCAGTGATGGAGCATCCACAATTGAAATTTCTCTGTAGTTCCAGATTGCTTCTCCCCCTTTTTTTTTGTAAAATTTTTTTTTTCAATTTTACAATACATAACAATCTTACAAATACTTCAGATAAAAAATAAAACAAATTGATACACACCACATTCGGTCTTGCCCGCCCATTTTCCCTCAAACCGCATCCCACCTCAAACCAACTTACTTCTTTCCCTCTTTTTCTTCACTCACCCCCTCTCCTCCTTCACCTCCACCTTCCTACTTACTTTTCACCTTCTTCTTCTCCTTCTTGATGCAGTCCAGGGGAAATGCCCGAGCAGTTCCTCTCTCAAAATTAAAACATTAATATTATATACAATAAGACTATTTCTACTTTATCTGAACTACTTAAACTTCAACCCATCCACCCCCACCCCCCACCCCCCACCCCCCTCCCACCCCGACTTCCCAGAGCAAAATACAGGATTATGCAAACATATTAAACATAATCTATTTAAGTTTACTAATTATACAATGAACAAAATCATAAAAACCCTTAACTCTCTTCAAACTTTAATATCATAAGTTTATAAACAAAATCATTACTCATAGAATAAGTGAAACTTTGTAGTTCCATATTTCTTCTGAACATATTCTATCCATCTTCTCCATACGTTAAAATATCTCTCTTGTGAATGGTCCTTTAAATAAGCAGATATTTTAGCCATTTCTGCTAAATTAGAAACCTTAAATACCCATTCTTCTAAAGAAGGCAGAGTATCCTTCTTCCAATATTGACCCACCAGTAATCTTGCTGCTGTTATTAAATTCAATATTAAAATAGTTTCTTTAACATTAAAATCCACAAAAATTCCCAAAAGAAACAGTTGGGGAGTAAACTTAATCTTCCTTTTAAAAACCTTTTGAATGTTCCACCAAATCATAATCCAGAAGGCTTTAATAACTTTACAAGTCCACCAAACATGAAAATAGGTTGCATCCAAGCAACCACATCTCCAACATTTAGGTTGCAGGTTCGGGTACATACAGGACAGTTTTTTAGGATCCAGATGCCATCTATAAAACATTTTATAAAAATTTTCCCTCAAATTCTGGGCCTGTGTAAATTTAACATTTCTAGTCCAAATTACCTCCTATAGGTCCAACGAGATCGGTTCTTGAATATTCTGGGCCCATTTAATCATACAATCTTTGACTGTTTCTGAATCCAATTTTATTAACTCATTATAAATTCTTTTAATATGGGCACATTTCTGATCCGTGATCTGAATTACCAAATTTTCATCTACTAAAGTAATTCCCACTTTCTTATCCAAAGTCCATCTCTGCACGATTTGCTAATATTGAAACCACGATTGTAAAATGTTTTCTTGCCTTAACACATCAGAAGACTTTAATTGCCAATCAGTGCCCGACCAAATAAGTAACTCTTTATACAAAATTTTGTCAAAATTCATCCCCTTAGAAACCCCCTGGATTGCTTGTCCAGGGATCACCCAAATAGGTATTTTATAATTTAACTTTTAATAATATTTTTCCCAAACTCGAAGTAAAGCATATCTTAAAATATGTGACTTAAAGACCGAATCTACTTTCTTATCAAAAATTAAATATGCATGCCAACCATATAATAAATCCCACCCTTCAAGAACAAGAATATCTCTATTTGTTAAATTAAGCCAGTCACTTACTAAAGTTAAAGTGGCCACATCATAATATAATTTCAGATTTGGTGCTTTAAGTCCACCTCTTTCTCGAGCATCTTGTAAAATCTTAAACTTTTCCCTTGATTTTTTCCCGCCCCAAATAAATGTATTAATACCCTTCTGCCACTCATCCAAATTAGCATCCTTCTTTAAAATGGGTATCATCTGAAACAAAAAAAGAAACTTTGGTAGAACATTCATCTTCACTACTGAAATTCTCCCCAATAATGATAGTTGTAGCTTTTGCCAATCATTTAAATCTTTTTAAACTTTAACCCATAAGCGCTCATAATTATTCTTATACAATTTTCCATTAGATGTTGTAATATAAACTCCTAAATACTTAACCTTATTAACTATTTCATAACTGGTTGTTTCAGCTATAAAATCTTTTCCCTTCCTAGACATATTTTTCAATAATATTTTAGTTTTATTCTTATTTATCTTAAAACCAGAGACCTGTCCATACTGTGCTACAATTTCAATCAGATCTTTGACCGAATCTGTTGGATGGGATAATGTCACAACCAAATCATCAGCAAAAGCTCTCAGCCTATAATCAATCTTACTTATTTTTATTCCTTTTAATCTAGATGAGTCTCGAATTTTAATAAGTAAAATCTCCATTGTTAATACAAATAGCAAGGGGGATAAAGGACAACCCTGTCTTGCACCTTTTCCTATTTTAAATACGCCTGTTAATCCCCCATTAACTATAATTTGTGCCGATTGTTGTTGATAAATGGCCTTGAGAGCAGACAAGAATTTATCTCCAAAATTCATTTCCTCTACAACTTTCAATAAAAAATTCCAATCTAATTAATCAAAAGCTTTCTCAGCGTCTATAAATATTAAAGCAGCAGGGATTTGGTTGTTCTTATCCAAATACTCTATTAAATTAACAATTTGTCTTACATTGTTTTTCATATATCTCCCCATTATAAATCCAGATTGGTCAGTATGAATCAATTATTTCAAAACCTGCATTAATCTATTTGCCAGTATCTTTGCAAAAATCTTATAATCTGTATTTAAAAGAGATATAGGCCTGTAATTTCTAGGTTGGGACAGATCCTGGTCATCCTTTGGAATTAATGATATGAAGGCCGTTCTCCAAGATGGAGGTAATTCTGCTCCAGATAAAATATCATTAAAAAGTACCTTTAATGGTTCTATCATTTCTTCAGATAACATCTTGTAATAAATCGCTGTTAACTCATCAGTACCTGGAGTCTTACCAACCTTCAATTGTTTAATTGCAAAAATAATCTCTTCAGAAGTAATTAAACTATTAATCCCATCACATTGATCACTCGTAAGTCTAGGAAAATGTGCTCCCTGTAAATATTTTTCTATATCTGAAGTTTGTATACTTTCACTAGCATATAATTTAGAATAAAAATCTTAAAAAGACTTTTTAATCAAATTTTGTTGGTAGACTTCTTTACCTTTATAAATTATTTTATCTATAATCCTCGATTTCTGTTTCTTACGTAATTGATAAGCCAACCATCTACCAGGTTTATTTGCATTACAAATGTATTATGTCTTACATACCTCAAATTAGTGATCTTTATGTTTCTGGGTCTGTTTACATCTGTGAGCATTGTTCATAGAAATCAAAACCCTTCTCATATATGCTTTACAAGAATCCCATACCATTGGCATTGAAGTACCCTTATTCATATTCCAAGCAAAAAATTCCTTTAAATAACCTTTACATCACTGTATATTCTCTTCATATCTAAATAAATTCTCATTCAACCTCCGAGACCTTCTAGTTCTTTCTTCTGATGAAATTTCCAACCATACCGGACTGTGGTCTGAAATTATTCTAGGAAATATCTTGGTATTCTTCACCCTAGAAAGGAAATCACTAGTAACCAAGAAAAAAATCAATTCTAGAATAAGATTGGTGTCTATCCGAAAAAAAAGTAAAGTCTTTTTCCTCAGTATTCCGTTCTCTCCAAATATCTCTAAGTTCCAAATCATCCTTTAAATAAAAAAAAAACTTTAGGAAGTCTTGCATGGTTAGAAACTTTAAAGGGACCCTTCTTATCTTTACTTGAGTCTAAAACACCATTCCAATCACCCATCATAATAACTGATTTATAATCCAAAGAAGTTAATTTCTGGTGAATCAACTTATAAAAATGTTTTTGTTGTTGATTGGGAGCATATAAACCAACAAGAAGAGTTCTCTTATCATTTATTAGTAAATCAATACCGTATATTCTGGCGTATAAGACGACTTTCTAAACACTTAAAATCTTCGCAAAAGTGGGGGGTCGTCTTATACGCCGGAAAAATATTACTCAGCAAGTTTTCTCTTCCCCCCCCCTCTCTCTCACTCAAAAAGAGTCCTAGGGTTATTATTAAAACCAGCCGATCAACTAAAGATATCTCTGAGAGTACGATAGGCATTATCTGGCTGTTGTGACGGTAAGATTTCCTGGAGGTTTAATCCCCATTCTATAATGCTACATTGCAAACCGTCTCCTCTCTTCTTCCCTCCCTTTTGCATCCCAATTCCTTGCCCACCCCTCCAGAACTGCGGATTGGTAGTGGCCATCCCCTGATTAATTCATTCAAAGGAAGTAGAAAGGGATGGCCCATGTAATGGGGAAGGGGGGAAAAGAATTGTAGGGTGGTTTTTTTATATAATGAAAACAAACCTAAGCATCTGCGTCCATTCGAGGCACTTCTCAGTGCTTCTTCATGCAAGCTTTTCAGCGTTTACCTCTCACTGCCGGTGAGAGTAGCTTGGGGGAGGCGGAGCTTATGGGTCTGGAAGGGGAGGGGTGTCAGCTAAATTCCTCTCGGAGTTAAGAAGCAGGAATGGAGTGGGGACAGAAAACAGCTACACAATCCTTTTGCCCGAGCTTATGCAAGCAGTTTCTCCCCCCCCCTGCCTAAATAAACTTGCATGGTGCATTTGTGGTGTTATTTATGACAGATCCTGGCTGGTCAATCTGGCTCCCATCTATAAGTACTGTAGTGCACTGAGTTTTAATAACAAATTAAAAGGAAAGCATTTACTCCCCCCTCCATTACCTGAAAAGGGGGCAACTTATCACATTTATGGAAATGCAAGTTTTCGAAGGGCGAATGCCTTTCTTACTTAGTTTATTAACTGCTTCCTTTCCTTCTTCCCTAAACATTCTGGCTGTCTCCAATTTCATTCTTGGTAGTGTTGCTTTAAAAAACTGCTGAGAAGTCCTTTTGCAGGCAGGGCAATTTTCATCAAGGTGTGTGTGCGATTGACAAGGCAGAGCCTTTGACAAACAGGCAGGCTTTCTGCTCACTCAGCTTGGAGAGGCTGTGGAGGATTCGCAGGGTGGAAGACTGAGAGGAGGAGATCCCTGTGTGCAGCCTGCTTGCTCCAAGCCAAAGCTTGCTACTGGGGGGAGGACAATGGAAGGGACCCAGGGAGTCACACGCATGCCTACATGTGCACGCACACACCCTGAGCTACTCATTTGGACTTACAGGTGGCCAATGAGAACTCAGAAACTGTGCTCCCTTTCCCCCTCCCTCATGGAATTAGCTTGTCCATTTTTTCCCTAGGGCCTATACAGGAGTAGGCAACCTTGGCTCTTTTATGACTCATGGACTTCAACTCCCAGAATTCCTGAGCCAGCATAGCTGGCTCAGGAATTCTGGAAGTTGAAGTCCATGAGTCATAAAAGAGCCAAGGTTGCCTACCCCTGGCCTATAAGATGACAGGAAGGGTTGGGCAGGCAGGGAGAGCTGACCCACCCAATCCAAGCAGGCTTTGTATACAACAACCAGCCAAGGTTCATCGCTTGCTGTGATTGGCTGGTTGTTGTATACTGGGTACATACAGTACAGCACCAGTATCTGTACCAGTTCATACAGTACAGCACCAATACATACAGTACAGTATACAAATGTCCAATAGTCAAGACCCCATCATGGCTCCACCAGCAAGAAGAAAGAAATATGAAGCCAGTTTCAAACTTAAAGTTGTAAACTTTGCCATGGAACATAATAACTGCGCTGCTGCAAGACAATATGGAGTAACAGAAAAGATGGTTCGGGACTGGAAAGCAAATGAAAAAGCATTAAAGAGTATGCCAAGGGGTAAGTGTGCATTAAGAAGAGGCACCCCACATTGGCCAGAACTTGAAAAACATGTAGCAGACATGGTGAATGAGCATCGCCAAAACGGTTATGTAGTGACACGAAATAAAATACGTTTGTTTGCACTTCAGTGGGCCAAATCTAACCCAGATCACAGCAACAGATTTAAGGCCACTGCATCCTGGTGTACTAGATTCTTGGAAAGGCATAATATGGTACTGAGGCAAAAGACGAAAATTGCACAAAAATTACCTGCAGATCTTGATAGCAAAGTAATTAGTTTCCATCAATACATAATACAACAGCGCATTAAACATGGCTATGCATTAAGTAGTATTGGAAATATGGATGAAACTCCAATGAATTTTGATATGGTTGGAAATAAAACTGTCCATCAAAAAGGTGAAAAAACAATTTTAATTAAAACAACAGGACATGAGAAGTCCAGTTTTACAGTGGTACTAGCATGCACAGCTGATGGTGCCAAACTGAGACCAATGATTATTTTTAAAAGAAAAACAATGCCAAAACTCAAGTTCCCTGTTGGTTGTTTTGTACATGTGAATGAAAAAGGCTGGATGGATGAAGAAGGGGTAAAGCTATGGCTTGATAATGTATGGAGCAGGCGACCAGGTGGACTTATTCAAAAACGTAGTCTACTGGTGTGGGATATGTTCAGGGCTCATTTAACTCCCAGCACCAAGCAAAAGCTTGCAAGACTAAACACAGATGCGGCAGTTATTCCTGCAGGATTAACATCGTTAGTACAGCCACTGGATGTATGCCTAAACAAGCCATTTAAAGATCGCATTCGAGAACAGTGGAATGAATGGATGGTTAGTGGCGAAAAGTCATTCACAAAAGGAGGAAACATGCGTGCTCCACAATTGGATGTTTTGTGCAAGTTTGTCATAAAAGCCTGGAATGATATTGATGCAGAAACAATAATCAAGTCTTTCAAGAAGTGTGGCATATCAAATTCATTAGATGGTATGGAGGACGACTACTTGTGGCAAGATGAAGAGGAAGCCGAAGCTGAGACCACACCATCTGATACGGAATTCGATCCATACGATGACTGCCTTGCAAATGTATCACAAGATGTCATTGATATTTTTATGATATCAGATGATGAACAGGATGATTTTAAAGGCTTTTAAAGGGAAAGTATCATGCCAGCAAAACCTATAAAAATAGCTTGCAGTTATGATGGGCGTTACTGACTCGCCAGGGACTTGCCCGGCACTTGCTCTCTCTATTGTTTGTTATCTTCCTCCTATCATCATAAGTTCCAGTTTGGTTGACAGCTTAGAAAACAAATAGCATGGCAGCTCCCATGGGTTTATTGTCTTATCCTTCCTTTCAGCTTTAGAGTGAATTAGGAAAAGTTTAATCACTTGCACTGTTTTATGTTTACATGTTTGATGACAAACAGCCTTATGTTTATAAGTGACAGTTTTCTTGCTAAGTACCTTTATGTCATAAGCATTTGAATTAAAATTACCATATTGAAATCAAATCTGATGTTTTTTAATTTTTATTTGGTGTGCGTTGAAAGAGGGGTAGTCTTATACGGCGAGTATAGCCCAAACTCTATATTTTAACTGGAAAAGTTGGGGGTCGTCTTATACGCCCAGTCGTCTTATATGCCGGAATATACGGTAATAACATATGTTCCTTGTAAGTCAAAATCAATTAACTTCTCCTCCTTTTTTCTGCAAAGCAGAAGCTATAAAATGTATCCCCAGCCGGGGATTAAACAAATATTTTTGATCTTTAGAAATAATATGAGTCTCTTATAAACAAATAATATCATTTCTGTGTTGTTTCAAATAATGAAAGATTTTCTTTCTCTTTTGTGGTGAGTTAAGCCCATTAACATTCCAGGTTAGAAGCTTTGCCATCCTTAGCAGGATGAAGCCTTTGGAACAAAGCCTCTAGATTTACAGTCGATGATCTCTTTGGCCTTGCTCCTCCCACCTGCTCCAAAATAGACTGTGGTAAACTTCTATCATCTGCCTTTTGTTGTTGTTGTTGTTGTTGTTGTTGTCTTTCTCTACGTTTATAAGCAGCGCGTGTAATTCTCTGTTCCCTCGGGTCTTCTGTTATTTGCAAATTCTGTTGCATAACTTCAACCAACAATTCTTCTCCCAAAGATGGCACTGAACCTACAGACAACTGTACTTCTGCCTTGCTCTCATCTTTCTTTAATCTTGGAGATGGTGGTGGACTTGCTTTTAAAATAGTAACATAAAAATCTCTTGCTTTTGAAACTGTATTAAGACGGTATCGTGTACCAGTGTAAGTCAGCACTATCCCCACAGGTATGCCCCATCTAAATTGAATTTGTCGCTTCTTAAGTTCTTCAGCCAAAAAAGCAAAGTCTTTTCTTTTTCTAAGAATTTTAGAAGGTATTTCCTTTAAAACTATCACATCCTGAGCTGCAATCTGAAATCTTTGTTTATAGAAGGCCTGTATAATTTCATTACGAAGTGATTTTCTCGCAAAATAGACCACTCTTGGTAATTTCCTCTGTTTTGCAACCCACGAATTAACTCTAAAAATCTTTTCAATATCTTTCAACATTTCTTCGGGATCAATTTCCAAAATAGAGGCCAGTTCTGCTGCAATTTCTTCTCTCAAATTCTCCTTAATATTTTCCTTCAGGCCCCTTATTCTCAAAGCATACTCCATTTCTCTGTATTGTGACATTATAATATCATTCTGTGTAGCATCCACATTTTCTTCTATTTTTTCTACTCTATCTTGTAATATTTCAACATTATCGACCACTTCATCCACCCTGTCGTCAATCTTTTCCACAAGGCCAGCAAGCCCTTGGAGTGCCAAAACAATATCTTTCCTGAGCTCATTACTTTCTTGAGCCAGAAGCTTCCTGTGGCTGCGCCGTGCTGATGGCTGCTGTTTAACAGCTGCCTGTCCCGGGAAATCGTAAAAGCCGGCAAAAACAGCGACGATCAGCTGTTTTGTGGCTTGAAACTTTCCTCCCTGGCAAAGGGAGGGAGGTGAGTTTCTGCCTGGATAGAGGTAAAGCCTCACAACTTTCCCAGTTTTTTTTTCTGGGAGATGAAGTGAGAGCTCCCTCGGAGTCTGGGTGTCTGCTCCATTTCCTTGGATGCCTTTGTTCTCCGAAGAGAACGAAGCTAGACACTGCCTCCACTGCTGCTATCTGATGGGAACAGTAAGTTAACTCAAAAGCAGACAGAGCAGTCAGGAAGAGAAGAATTGATGATTTTACTTTAAACCTAACTCAGTTTGAATTAACATCTACTCTTGTTACTATTCTAACTGGAGTGAAGAAATATGGTGGAGGAATCCTCATTCTTTGTCACTTTCTTTGTTTGAGAACTTTTACTTTCTATTTTTTACTTACTATCTTTAAACTGGCAACAAAGTTTTAACAATGTAATAGACTTGGTTTATTTTAAAGGGGAAAAATTCTTATTCCCTTTTTTTAAGGGGGAATTGCTTTTTCTTCTCCTTTGTTCTTATATTACTATTTTTTGAAAAAGGGAAGGGGAGGAAAACCCCTTCCTTTTAAAAAAAATGGCTTCAAAACATCCTGGATTTTCTTCTCTTTCTAAAACTTCAACTGCCTCTCCAGTAACTCAGACTGTACAACAACCCAAACCTAAACCTTCTCCACCTTCGCCCCCACCTCAGGCATTTACACTTCAGGATTTACAAGATGCTTTAGATAAGACTTTGGAAAAATCACCAGATTGCTTCTCCCCTTGATTAGTTTCTATCCAATGTTTCATGTCTTGCCTTCCTGTCTTTGGAAAATAGGTTGATGCTCTCTTCTTTGTGGCAGCCCCTCAAATATTGGAACACTGCTATCATGTCATCCCCAGTCCTTCTTTTCACTAGACTAAGCGTACCCAATTCCTGCAACTGTTCTTCATGTGTTTTAGCTTGCAAGCCCCTAACCATCTTTGTGCTCTTCTGTTTACTCTTTCTAGAGTCTCAACCTCTTTTTTATAATATGGTGAGCAAACATGAATGCGATATTCTAAGTGTGGTCTTACTAAGGCTTTATAAAGTGATACTAATACTTCATGTGATCTTGATTCTCTCTGTTAATGTTACCTAGGATTGCATTGGCTTTTTTGGCTACTGCTGCACGCTGCTGGCTCATATTAAAGTGATTGTCCACTGGGACTCCACGATCTCTCTCACAGTTACTGTTATTGAAGCAAGTTTCATCTAATCTATATCTGTACATTTGGTTTTTCTTGCCTCAGAAAACCTTACTTTTCTCTACATCTCTACATTCTCTACATCTACAAATTCTCTACACTGAATTTCATTTTGTTAGATGTGCCCCAATATTCAAATCTCTCAAGATCGATCCAGATCTTGAGCCTACTTTCTGGGGTGTTGGCTATTCCTACCAGTTTAATAACACAGCAAATTTGATAAGTTCCCCTTCTATTCATCATCTAAATCATTTATGAAGATATTGAAGAACACTGGGCTTAAGATGCAACCTTGGAAAACCCCTTTGCTTACTTCCCTCCATATAGAGGTAGTTCCATTAAGGACTAAACATTAAGTGCAGTTTGTCAGCCAGTTAGAAATCCATCTGGTGATGAGGCTATCTATGCCACATTTTTCTAGCTTACCAAGAAGTAGATTGTGAAATACTTTGTCAAATGCCTTATTGAAATCCAGGTATACTATGTCCACAGCATTTCACTGGTCTACTAATTTAGTCACTTTGTCAAAGAATGAAATAAGATTTGTTTGGCTTGAACTGTTTTTGACAAACCCATGTTGGCTTCTGGTTATAACTTTACTTACTTCTAGGTGTTCGCAGATCTGTTTGATAAACTGTTCCAGGATCTTCCAGGATAATGATGTCAGGCAGATTTATCTGTAATTGCCTTTTTTTCTTTTTTGAAGATGCTACCACATCAAATCTTTTCCAATCCTCTGGTAATTTCCTGGTGCTCCAGGATCTTTGAAAGATATGATATAATGGTTCTGAGATCTCATCTGCCAGCTCCTTCAGAATTTTGGGATGTAATCTGTCAAGTCCCAGTGATTTGAACTCATCTAGAGCAGACAGGTTTTCTCTTACCATTTTCTTGCTTTGTATTCCTAGTCTGTCTTTTATGATTATATTTTTGGTAGATTGAGCTGTATTTTCTTTTTGCATGAAAACATGCAAAGAATTGCCAATCCTTCCCTACCAAACTAAGTAATTCCTTATAAGAAATCCTATCCAAATTCACTCCTCTAGATACCCCCTCTATCACGTGTCCGAGAATCCCCCAAATTGGAATTTTATAATTTAACCTATAATAATACTTCTTCCAGACATGTAATAAAGCGTTTCTTAAAATATGAGATTTAAAAACCTGATCTACTTTTTTATTATAAATTAAATATGCATGCCATCCATATAATAAATCCCATCCCTCAAGAAAAAGTATATGTTTATTTGTTAATTTAAGCCAATCACTAACCAGCGTTAAAGCCACCGCATCATAATACAATTTTAAATTAGGCACCTTAAGTCCTCCTCTTTCCCGAGTATCTTGTATAATCTTAAACTTAACTCTTGGTTTTTTTCCCTGCCCAAATAAACTTGTTAATACCCTTCTGCCATTCCTCCAAGTTGGCATCTTTTTTCAAGATAGGTATCATTTGAAACAAAAAAAGAAACTTTGGATGAACATTCATTTTAACCGCTGAAATTCTCCCCAACAAAGATAACTATAATTTTTTCCAATCATTCAAATCCTTTTGCACTTTTACCCATAATGTCTCATAATTATTTTTGTACAACTTAACATGATGTGATGTAAACTCCCAAATATTTAACCTTTTTCACTATTTCAAAACCTGTTAACTTAGCTAACATATCTTTTTCCTTCATAGACATATTTTTCGAAAGTATTTTAGTCTTATTATTATTTACCTTAAAACCAGAAACTTTCCCATACTGGGTTATGATTTCCACCAAATCCCTTACTGAATCTATTGGTTGAGATAATGTCACAACCAAATCATCGGCAAAAGCTCTCAACCTGTAATCATTCTGTTTTATTTTTATTCCCTTTATTGTAGTTGATTCACGAATTTTAATTAATAAAATCTCCATTGTTAAAACAAATAACAATGAGGATAGTGGACATCCTTGTCTAGTACCCTTTTCAATTTTAAATGCATCTGTTAATCCTCCATTAATTATAATTTGTGCCGATTGCTGTTGGTATATAGCCTTAAGAGCATACAAAAATTTATCCCCAAAATTCATTTTCTCTATAACTCTCAATAAAAATTGCCAATTTAATTGATCAAAAGCTTTCTCTGCATCCAAAAATATCAAGGCTGCAGGGATTTGATTATTCTTATCCAAATACTCAATTAGATTAACAATTTGTCTTACATTATATTTCATATACTTTCCAGTTATAAATCCAGATTGATCACTATGGATCAATTGTTTCAAAACTTGCATTAACCTATTTGTCAATATTTTTGAAAAAATCTTATAATCTATATTCAAAAAAGATATAGGTCTATAATTCTTAGGCTGGGTCAAATCTTGATCCTCCTTTGGGATCAACGATATGAAAGCCCTTCTCCAAGATGGAGGTACCTCTGCTCCCAACAAAATACTGTTGAAAAGTTCCTTCAATGGTTCTATCATTTCTTCAGATAACATTTTGTAATAAATTGCTGTTAGTCCATCTGTACCAGGAGCCTTACCAACCTTTAATTGTTTGATTGCCCAAATGATTTCCTCAGAAGTAATTAAATAATTCATCTCAACTCATTGGTCATTAGAAAGTCTAGGAAAGTGTGCTACCTGTAAATACTTTTCTATATCTGTATACTTTCACTAGCATATAACTTTGAATAAAAATCTAAAAAACTCCTTTTAATCGGATTCTGTTGATATACCTCTTTACCTTTATAATCTATTTTCTGTATAATCCTTGACTTTCTTTCGTAATTGGTAAGCCAACCACCTACCAGGTTTATTTGCATTACAAAATGTATTATGTTTCATATACTGTAAATTAATTTCAATCTGGTCAGCCATTAACATATTAAATTGCTCCCTAAGCATAGTTATAGAAACCCTTAAACTATTATCCAATGGATTTAAAATAAGAGCCTTCTTTTTGAGTTTAATCTCTTCTTCCAACTCTATACGTTTTTGCATCTGTTTACGCCTATTTGCATTATTCATTTGAATCAAAACCCCTCTCATATACGCTTTACTAGCATCCCAAACCATTGGCATCGAAGTACCCTTATACATATTCAAAAGAAAAAATTCCTTCAAATATTCTCTACATTTCTGTACATTCCCCTCATATCTAAATAAATTTTCATTCAATCTCCAACTCTTTCTATTCACATCTTCAACAGATAACTCCAACCAGACAGGATTATGGTCAGACAATATTCTAGGAAAAATCTTAACATTCTTAATCCTAGAAAAAAAGTCATTAGTAATTAAGAAAAAATCAATTCTGGAATATGATTGATGCCTGTCTGAAAAAAAAGTAAAGTCTCTTTCTTCAATATTCTGTTCTCGCCAAATGTCTCTAAGTTCCAAGTCATCCTTCAAGTCAAAAAAAGCTTTGGGTAATTTAGCATGATTAGAAAGTTTAAAAGAACCCTTCTTATCTTTACTTGAATCTAAAACACCATTCCAGTCACCCATCATAATAACAGATTTATAATCCGGTTGAGTTAATTTGTGATGTATCAACTTGTAAAACTGTTTCTGTTGTTGATTAGGGGTATATAATCCAATAATAAGACATCTCTTACCATTTAATAATAAATCAATAATAACATATCTTCCTTATGAGTCAGAATCAATTAATTTTGGTGATAAGTCTTTCCTCACATAGATAACTACTCCCCCTTTTTTCTGCGAAGCCAAGGCTATAAAATGTAATCCCAGCCGGGAGTTAATCAAATACTTTTGGTCCTTTGAAGTAATATGAGTCTCTTACAAACATACAATATCATTCTTGTGTTGTTTCAAATAATAAATATAATATAAATATATTCAAATAATAAAATACTTTCTTTTCTGTGGTGAATTCAAACCATTAACATTAACATTACTTAGTTTGGTAGGGAAGGATTGGCAATTAAAATCTTTAGCTGAGTTGAAGCAAGAAAATACTGTACACTCTTGGTTTCAATATAATCAATTGTTAGTTAGGTGGAGTTTAGATCAAAAAGTTGGTATTACTTTCGAGGAAGCAAATTTGGTAAAACAAATTAAAGATCAAACTCGAGCCCATATAAAGAGAATTTATAATGTCTTAATAGAATTGGATTCTGAAACAGAGTTAGTTAAAGATTGTATGATAAAATGGACACAAAATATTCAAGAGCCGATTCTATTGGACACATTTGGGTTAGAAATGTAAAATTTACTCAAGCTCAAAATTTGAGAGAAATTTTTTATAAAATGTTTTATAGGTGGCATTTGGATCCCCAAAAGTTGTCTTGTATGTATCCCAACTTGCAGCCCAAATGTTGGAGATGTGGTAGTTTGGATGCAACTTACTTTCATATTTGGTGGACTTGTAGATATATAAAAGCTTTTTGGATTAAAAGTTGGTGGAACATTCAAAATATTTTTAAAAGAAAGATAAAGTTTACTCCTCAACTATTTTGGCCAGGTATAATTGTAGATTTTGATGTTAAGGAAACTAATTTGATGTTGAATTTAATAACAGCAGCAAGGCTGTTGGTAGGGCAATATTGGAAGAAGGATTGTTTGCCAGCTATAGAAGAATGGACGCTTAAACTGTCAAATTTAGCAGAAATGGCTAAGATTTCTGCTTATTTGAAGGATCATTCACAAGAAAGATACATTTCAGTTTGGAGAAGATGGATAGATTATATTCAGAATAAATATGGGACTAAAAAGTTCCATTTATTTTATGAATAAATTTTAGAATATTATTATTGTTATTATTATTATTAATAGTTTAGTATAGTGGAATTTTTATTATATTATATTGTTTATGAATTAGGATTTTAATTTGTTTATATGATTAAGTTTATTTGCAAATTGTTTATTCTGTGTTATTTATTTATGAGACATTTATTTATGAGACTTATATACCGCTTAAAAGGGAGTTAAAGCGCATTATATTTGTTTATCTACATAGTTGGATAATGTTAGTTAGATTATGATTATTATATTTTTACCCCGTATTCAGCTCTGGGAAGTGGGGGGAGGGGGGAAGGGTGGGTGGGTTTGGGGTATATTTTGTAATTTTTGTAAAACTTTTTAATAAAAAAAACATGCAAAGAATGAATTAAGCAGTTCTGTCAGACCCTCAGCATTTATGTCTTTTAATCTGCTTATTTGTTCTGCTTTGGGGTCTGTCATTCTGCTGGGAGGGGGTAGGGGGATCTGGGTTTCCTCCACTTCATTCATTATCCCTTTGTTCGTTACCTCTGGGTGTGAACAGAAGGAATGTGCCATTGGTCATCTGCCTTATCTCCACTTTGATGGGAGGACATTGAGAGAAAAACGATGACCCAGGAACGGTACCTGGGAACTGCTCTTATCACTGTTTAGTTCTACTTTCTTGGAAGGACTAGTTGAGGCAGGATCTTATATTAAGCAAGATCTGCACAAAAGCAATTGCCCTACCGTGGGGACGTGCATGCCATGTCCCTCCATGGTAACAAACAAGATGAGATGAAATGCTGGGGAGAGTACGTTGCAAAGACCCACTCAGAAGAAAGCTATCCAGATAGATGAAGGAAATGGTCACAGCAGAAAGCCCCAGGAAACTGAAATGATCAGTCGTGGTAGGAAAGAGAGAAGAGTGGGAAGGAAAAGCTCAATGAGTAACATTCACCCAAGGCAGCCAAAAAAAAGAGCTGGAAACGGGAGATGGAATTGCTCTCCAATGAGGAGGACAAATCCAAAGGGGAGCAGGAGTCGATTGACCAGATCCTGAAGCAAGCCATGCAATACATGGTGGAAGACTTTCAGAACCTAAAGACAAAATCCAGATGGTCCAGGAGTAAAAGGAGGGAACAACTGGAAGAAACTGAATGCGGGAGTCAGGGATGACCAAAGCAACTGGGGGCAACTGGTTCTATGGAAATAGTGGCAGCCACCCTGATGGCACAGCAGCCTGCAGCCCCTGGAGGGGGAAACACCATACCAGCCCCCAGAGAGAGAGCCCCACCGGAGGAATCAAAGCTGGTTGCCCTAGAGGTGAAATTTGATGGAGGCCCCCCGCAATTAGGCTTTTTCCTGGCTCATGTCTTCATCTACATGCAAGTGTATGGGAGAACCCTCCCCAGTGAGGAAGCCAGAATCAGGGTCATCACCTGATTCTGGAAGGAACTGCAGCTTGGTGGATGGTTACCCTGCACAACTACAATGCACTGGAGCTCCGAAACTTTAACTGTTTCATAACATCCCTGAGACGGAGGTTCAAAGACCACTGGCTGATTGAAAGGCATAAGATTGTATAAAGACTATGAGGCAGGGGCTTAGACCAGTGGCTGAGTATATGGAAGAGTTTTGGGACCTGGCATGGTGCCTCAACTGGCCCAAAGAAATCTTAATCTGTTGTTTCCAGGACAGGCTGAATGATGACCTGTACAATGCGTGTGTGGCTAGGGGTGTCCCAGTTCACTTACATGACTGGTGCTTCCTGGCTGAAGAGGTGGAAAACGACCAGCACTGCAATCCGTACCACTCTAGTAAAATGTGGAAACAATCTCCGCTGGAGAAGAAGAGAGAAGCAACTAAGACTTTGGCTGCAGCCCCACACTCAACAGCCTGCTTTAAAAACAGTGTAGAGTGCTGCAGCAAAACTACAACCAAAAGAGGTGAGCAGCAGTCCGGAGGGAAGCCGGCTAAGCCCAACTAACGCCAGAAAGACATGGCCCTGAGGAGCGTGGAGTCCCTGTGGAGTTCTGTCCAACCCCAAAACCAGGTGTTGGAACTCTGACCCCACCAGAAGATGAACCAGGGATGCCCAAAAGCAACTACTATGATGACCCATTGGTAAGTGGGCCAGTCATGCCAATGACCATGCCCATAGAACTGTTAATCCTGGGCAGAGGAGTAAAAGTGACCCTGACTGCCCTTTTAGACTCAGGGTGCACCAGATGCCTGGTCAGCTGAGCCCTGGTGAGGAAATTACGGGTCTGGCTAAGGAGCCGTAATGCATTCCAAGATGGCGGCAGCGTAGGAAGCAGCATCAGATCACAGGAAGAGAAGTAACCAAATTAAGTAGGAAGGTACTAGGAGAGGAGGGGAAAAGGGAGGAAAAAGAAGCAGAAAGTTAGATAAGGAAGATAGAAAGGATAAAGGAAAAGAAGAAATTGGGGCAAGGAGGAAAACACCAGCAAACAAGAGCGCAGCGAACAAACGGATGCTTGTGGAGTCAGAGGCAGCTTGCAGCAGAGAATGAGAGAGCCAGCTCAAGAGCACAGCTAAGCAGTTCAATGCTGGGGAGGGAAGGCAACCGAGAGCAGCGAACTGGTACCAGAGCACCCCCCATCTGACAGACCGGCCATGCAGGATCATAAAGGGACACTGGATGGCTTCTAGGCCAACGGAGGCCTACCTGAAAGGCCTGGTGGCCCAGTGACCCAACCTGGCACAACGAAGCAGAGACTGGCATACCAAACCGGGCCACACAATGCATTGGCAGCTTGAACAGTGGAGAGGAGGCGGCCGATGGCAGCACAAAGCAGAGGACCTGTGGAGATGGCTGGGGGAAATGAACAGGAGGCAGCCGGCGGCAACATGAAGCAGTGGACTGGTGAGGCGGCTGGGGGCAGCACAGAGATGGCAGGCAGCAGTAGTGAGGCCTGCAGGTGGCGGAGAGGCAGCAGTGGTGAAAAGGGAGGCCTGCAGGCAGCAGCAAGACAGCAGTGGTTAACCAGAGGCCTGCAGGCAATGTGGACCAGGAGGCCTGCAGGTGAAGGCGAGGCAGCAGCGGACCAGAGGCCTACAGGCAGTGGCAAGGCAGCATAACAGAGACTATCAAACACCAAACTCATGGAACAGGCAACTGAGGCTATTGTGGTATACAATACATGTTCCATGTATGCAATACATGTTCCACTGATGCCCAAAGAACACCCAAACTATACATGCATCAGATGCAAATTATGTGAACTACTACAGAAAAAGGTTAGGAACCTAGAAGCAGCTCTAGCCAAACTCCAATATACAAAAGAAAGCTCCACCCAAACTGAACCACACAATGAACAAATAACTCCCAGAGGACTTGAGCCTACCAATAAACCCTTGAGGAAGACAAATGAAGGTATGTCACACACAGAAGAAAACACAATACCCAAAGAAAGAAACAACACACAGCAAACAAACCTCCTCTGCCCAATCCTACTCAACCAGAAGCAGCCCCACTAAAATTGACCAATGGATTTCTCTCCTTAGAAGAAAACATGCAGACCCACAACCCCCCCCTCAAAGAAGACATGCAGACACCTAGCAAAAAGACAACTTCAAATATCCCTTAAAAAGCCACATAAACAAACACCTAAGATAAACAGAAAAGCACCGCAGACTGCAGCCCCCTCCCCCAAAAAAGAAAGGAGAGTGTTGTTAATAGGAAACTCTATCCTCAAAGGAACAGAATCATCCATCTGCAGACCAGACATACAATCCAGGGAGGTATGCTGTCTCCCTGGAGCAAAAATCAAAGATGTGGCTGAGAACCTAACCAAAATAATTAGGCCCACAGATTACTATCCCATCCTCCTCCACCACATTGGGATGAACGACACAACAAACAATCTGCATACACTAGTGAAGGATTACAAATAACTAGGCAATAAAGTCAAGAAGCTAGGAGCACAAGTAGTGTTCTCATCAGTGCTCCCAATGAAAGGCCAACACTCATTGAGGGAAAAAAGAATTTTAGAAATAAACCATTGGCTAAAGCAGGGGTGTCAAACTGCCAGACTGCGGGCCAGATATGTCATGGTAAAATTGCACCCACCCCATTGCCAGCAATGGAAAAAAAGTTGTGATACGTCACAACGCAGCACGTGACATTGCGAGTTTGACACACCTGGGCTAAAGAGTTGGTGTCTCCAAGAAAACTTTGGTTTCCTGGATCATGGACTGCATTTCCTACATAAAGGATTCTTGGCAACGGATGGGCTACACCTCACGAAAACAGGCAAAAATGTACTTGGAAAAAGACTGGCCCAAGTCATCAGGAGGACTTTAAACTAAAACTATGGGGGGAGGGTGACCAATCTCTAGAATCTCTAGAACCCAAAACCAATCACAAATCCCAAGAAAACAAATCAAACAATGAGGTAGGCAGTGATGAAAAAAAGAAAAATAACAACCAGGAGATAGAGGAAACACTCCCATGGGCAGGCATAAAAGTCTTAAATGCTTATATACAAACACTCAAAGCTTGGGAAACAAACAGGGCAAACTAGAAGCAATAGTACACGAGGGAGGGTATGACATAGTAGACATAACAGAAACCTGGTGTGGCAAAACCCATGAATGGAATGGACTGATGGATGGATACAAATTGTTCAAAAGAAACAGGTCTACAAAAAGAGGAGGGGAAGTTGCACTATGTATAAGAGAACACTATATATCTACAGAAATGCACATGATCAAAGATAAAATCTCTCCAGAATGTATATGGATCAATATAAAAGAGAAAAAAAGTGACATTGCCATAGGTGTATATTACAGGCCACCCAACCAATCAGAAGAAATAGATGAACTGTTTGCCAACCAGTTAACAAACATATGTAGGAAGCATACCACAATAGTAATAGGAAAAATCAACTATCCAGATATCAACTGGGAGACAAACTCTGCAGTGAGCGGAAGATCAAACAGATTCTTAACCAACCTAGCCGACAACTTTGTCACCCAAAAGGTGGAGGAGGAAACTAGATGTAAAGCTATACTGGACAATCCTTACAAATAGAAAAGAAGTAATAGAGGGAATTGAAATTGCCGGGGGCTTTCGGTTTGCGATTGCGGTGCCAGCGGGTGCGCTGAGAGACTGCTCTCTCTGCCATCCGGTTTTTCTCCATCGGAAGACCCTGCAAAGGGTTGAAAGCCACCTTGGAGAGGCGACCACCACTGAGGCGGACCCTCGACGACCGCAGAAGGGTGGCAGCCTTTCTGTTGGATCCTAGGCAGCTCCTTTGGACCAACAAAGATAAGATCGGCCATTAACATGGCCGATCACCAAGCCGTTCCTGCCGAAAGCCCAAAGCACTACTAAGCACGACGAAAGCAACCTGGAGGAGTTGGGTGAGACCTTACCTTACCTTTCCTGTTTCCCATCTATTTTCCTGTAAAAGCCTTTGAATACCTTCTTCCCCCTTCTCAATTCTGCGGCTCCTGCCTACTTTGGGTATATAAAGCTAAGAAAGGAAAAAAAATAGAACAACTAGACTAAACAACTAAATATTTGGACTTGTAATTTCTGGATACCTGGGCTCTCAAAAAGTTTTTTACTCTTATAGAGACTTATTGTTTTGTTTCTTTGCTAAGCTGGAAAAAAAAGGAATATTTCTTTCTTCTTTGAACCCAATAACAGCCTAACTGTGCATGGCACTAGGGACATCTTGTGGCGAAACCTGGTACAGCAAATGAAATTTTTTTTTGACTGGGAGACTTCTGAGACAAAAATTTGTTCTTGACATTATCAAAAAAGATAAGAACCTGAAACAGCTGGGTGGTGAAAATAATTTTCTATAGTGGAGGTGGATTCTTATTGATTTTTATTAAAAATAGCCTTCACTAAACTTAACTTGCAAATACCACAGAAATGGAGGAACATCACCCACAGCTTAACTTCAAACTTATACTTGAAAAAATCCTAGAGGCTACTGAGCTAATGAATTCCAGACTGAAAGATATACGTGCCACCTTAAAGCTACAAAATGCAGCCCTGACATCAATAGATGTACTTACAACCCAAAAAGCAACAGAAGAAGAAATTAACACTAAAGTGGATTTCAAAGAATGCCAGCTACAATCTACTCAGAACTCTGATATCCAAACTTTGATTGCATCCAAAGAATCTACAATTTCAACAGCAACAGAAACTGAAGAAAGCAACACTAAGACAGAAGACGCTGAAGACTTACATACACAATACACTGAGAATTCAGACAACCCAGATGACCAAAAAATAACTACAACACTGAATATGACTTTTCATCTAAACCAGCTGAAATCAGAAGAAGAAGATCAGCCTGAACTCACAACAAATATACTAAGCCAAATATGGAGACTCAAACTATCAGGCCAACAATCTAATGACTATGAAAGGACTAGCTTCCTTGACAAGTTGATAACTGGATGGTCTCCCTTGATTCAAATGACATATGCAGGAATGAAGGGAGATCCACCCGAGAATTTAAAAGCCCTGTTATGGAAGCCTGTTTGGCACAAAAGGAAGACCAGAGTTAGACTTTAAAAATTTTTTTTTATGTCACCTCTAATGGAAGAGTTTTAAATCTTATTTAATGGGATAAGGAGATTTTAAAAGATATTAATTGATTTAACATTTAGGATTTATATCTATAAGGGACATAAATTAGTTACTAGAATAATAGTTTTGAATTATAACATAGAAGATGGATTTAGAGGATAAAGGTTATTTTATTAGTAAGCAATGATGAGAATGAGAAATAATAAATGCAGAATATGGTTGTGGAATAAACTAAGAATCTATATGAATAAATAATAAGTGTATTTTAGATATGATAACTATTCTGTAATGAACTAAGGGAACCATGAGTTATCCGAAATCCAAATACTATGGACATTAAGCCAACTGGAATACTGTAATTGAAATCAGATAAAAGTTAAAAACAGAATTTGAAGGCATATAAATCAAAAGTTGTCGATAAATGCTTCAAATGACTGAGTTATAATTAGCAATGTATTAATTTGAAATCTGGTATAATAACTAAGGGAAACAGAGAGGAAATTTTTGATGATGTAAACTGATATATGTATGGAAAAGCATGTTATTGGACTATGTATTACCCAACCACCAAGTTGCTTCCCTAATACCTAAAGCTTTGTAAAAAATGGAAAAATAATAAAACTTGTTCAAAAAAACGAAATTAATTAATTAATTGGAATCTTGGGTGAAAGTGACCACGTCATACTGGAATTTAATATAATGCAAACACTAGCAATAGAAAACAATCCAATCAGTGTCTTAAACTTCAAAAAAGCTGACTTCAACAAACTCAGAGAGAACCTAGGAAAAATCCCATGGATGAAAATTCTAAAGGGAAAGACAACCCAGGAAACATGGGAAACTCTGAAAAATACAATCACAAAAGCCCAGACCACTGCAATACCACTGAGAAAGAAAAACAAGAAATCCAAGAAGACACCAGCATGGTTGCACAAAAATCTCTCTAACAAACTAAAAGACAAAAGGACAAGTACAAAAAATGGAAAGAGGGGCACATAACTAAAGCCGATTATCAGCAGATAGCCAGAATATGCAAAGATGAAGTCAGGAAAGCAAAGGCTCAGAATGAACAAAGACTTGCAACAGAAATCAAGGACAATAAAAAAAAAGTTTTTTCCAACATATTAACAACAAGAAAAAAAAATCAAGGATACTGTAGGCCCACTACAGAGAGAAGATGGCAAGGAAATTACAGGCAATAGGGAGAAAGCAGAGTGCTTAACTCATACTTTGCATCAGTCTTCACATACACCAAAAAAACCTATAGCCCAACACACCCAAAAAAACCACTGCAAAAAACATACTAGAACCAAAAATTAAAATAAGCAAGAAAACGGTAAGGGAACACCTATCCAACCTTGACAAATATCATTTGACTATGAGCCAGCAGTGTGCAGCAGCAACCAAAAAAGCTAATACAATCCTGGGTTGTATAAACAGAGACATAGAATCAAGATCATGCAAGGTATTAGTACCGCTTTATAAAATCATAGTAAGACCACACCTGGAATACTGCAGCCAATTTTGGTTACCATATCACAAAAAGATGTTGAGAGTTTGGAAAAAAATCAGAGAAGAGCAACTAAAATGATCAAAGGCCTGGAGACTAAAACACATAAAGAATGGCTGCAGGACTTGGGTTTGGCTAGTCTAAAGAAAAGAAGAAATAGGGGAGACATGATAGCAGTGTTCCAATATCTGAGGGGTTGCCACAAGGCAGAGGGGGCCAGGTTGTTCACCAAAGCACCAGAGGGAAGGATGAGAAACAATGATTGGAAACTGATCAAAGAGAGAAGCAACATGGAATTAAGGAGAAATTTCCTGACAGTGAGGACAATCAACTAGTGGAACAGCTTACCTCCAGATATCGTGTGTGCTCCATCACTGGAGATTTTCAAGAAGAGACTAGATATTCACCTGTCTGAGACAATATAGGTTCTCCTGCTTGAGCAGGGGGCTGGACTAGAAGACCTCCAAGGTCCCTTCCAGCTCTATTCTATTCTATTCTAATTCTAATTCTAATTCTAATTCTAAACTTTAAAAACTCCATTTCATTCTGCCAACTTGACAGGTCTATCGCGGGGGGTGTCCCAGCCACGTTAGCTACAGAACCACTGGGGCTAAATATAGGGAGCCATTCATAGACTCTAATCTTCATCGTGGCCCCTGGAATGGAGTGGCTCCTCCCGGCATTGGTATGGCTGAAAAAAATAGAACTCGCTGATAGACTGGAGAGAGGGGCATTTGAAATTCCCCAAAGAAAAGAATCCCTTGCCCAGCACATGAAACCAAATAAAAAGGGAACAGGCCAGGGAAATAGTAGCCACTTTAAGTGGCAAAGCCATGCAAACTATACCTAGGGAATACTGGGATCTGGCTGAAGTCTTCAGTGAAAAGACTTTGGACAAATTGCCCCCCACCTCCACTGACCCACAGATGTGCTATTGAGATCATTCCTGGGGCAAAGTTATCAAAGCCAAAGATGTATTTGATGAACCCCAGGGAATTAAGAGAATTGTGTAAATTTATTGACAAAAACCTGGCCCATGGGTTCATACAGTTAGCCAGACCGTGGGTGGACATACCTGTGCTGTTCAGGGAGAAGAAGGATGGCTCTCTTTGCCTCTGCGTGGACTATAGGGGTTTGAATGCTGTATGCATGGAAAATATGTACCCCCTGCCCCTCATGAAAGATATGCTGGCCCATCTATCGAAAGGAAATATATTTTGTAAATTGGACCAGCAAAAGGTGTATTATAGAGTCAGAATCAAAGAAGGGGACAAATAGAAAACTGCTTTCAACTGCCCCCTCAGCTGCTTCCAATTTAGAGTGCTCCCTTTTGGTCTATGAGGGGCCTCAGCGGTGTTCATGCAGTTGATCAATAAGGGAGTTTTGGTGTACCTGTACGATATCTTAATTTACAATGAAAGGTAGGTGGAACATATGAAATTGATCACAGCAGTTCTAAATAAACTCTGGACAGCTAAACTTTACACTAAATTGTCAAAGTGTGAATTCCGCAAAGAGAAAATGGATTTCGCACAATGGGGTGGAGATGGACCTGGAGAAAGTACATGCCGTCTTAGAGTGGGCGGCCCCCTGCACTAGAAAGCAGTTACAAAGCTTCCTGGATTTTGCAAATTTCTACCAACATTTCATCCCCTCTTTTGCCCAGATCGCTTTACCTGTCACAAATTTATTTTTTTATATAAAGATTTTATTGGTTTTCTTTTGCATACATATGTTATTTTTTCCAATCAACGAGCTGTCTGGGGTTAGCTATGCTAATACATATTAGATTCCTAATCCTTTATTCTTTCCTCTAAACAACAATAAAATAAGTCCCAAATTTGGTAGTAATCTGTGTATTCTTTATCTTTCATAGTTAATCCGTCCATCTCTGCACATTCCAATATTTTTCTGATTATTTCTTCTTCTGATGGCAATCCTTCATTCTTCCAGTATTGTGCGAAGCCCAACTTATCATTATTTCTTTAATTTGTTCACTTTCCATTTCCAAAATTAACAAAAAATTATACATTTTCTTAATTAATTTCTCATCTGAGATTAACAAAATCTTATCAAACGCAGTTTGATCTTTATAAAATCCATATATTTTCACATCTTTTTCATATCTATTTTGCATTTGTAAATTGATCCCCTGATTTTCCAGTTCTTGCTTAGATTTTAAATTCCCATCAATATTTAGAATATCTCTATATGCCCATATTTTTTCAAAGTCTACCAAGTTCAGATGTACAAATGCCTCCATCATTGATAACCACCCTGGAATTTTTAGGTATATTTTAGCTTTGATTTTTTCCCATACTGTTAACAAGGCATAAAGTGATTTTGAAAATACTTATGAGCTCTATTTTTCCCATACCATAAGAAAGCGTGCCACCCCAGTTGTAAATCATGTCCCTCTAAATATAACAACCTTTTGTTTCTAAGCATTATTCATTCTTTCACCCATGTTAAAACAGAAGCCTGATAATACAAAGCCCATTCCAGCAGCCCAAATCCTCCATTTTCCTTAGCGTCTTGTAGTGTTTTCATCTTAATTCTAGCTTTCTTCCCCTGCCAAATAAAGTTCAAAATTAATGAGTTTAAATCTTGAAAGAATTTTTTCTCTAGTTTTATCGGAATTGTTTGAAATAAAAATAGAATCTTCGGCAGTACATTCATTTTTACTGTAGCAATTCTTCCTAATATTGACAACTGCAGATTTTTCCATCTTTCCAAATCTAGCTTTATTTGTTTCAATAGTTTTGTATAGTTGTCTTCTTTTATTGACGAACATTTGGCCGAAAGATGTATCCCTAAGTATTTAACTTTTTTCACTATCTGTACCTCTGTTTTCTCTAGCATTTGCCTTTTCTATTTATCTGTGAGATTCTTAAATATTACCTTAGTTTTTTCTTTCTTTATTTTTAATCCCGCCATTTCTCCATACTCTTCTGTTTTTCCCCATAGCTTAGGGATCATCTCTAAAGGTTCTTCCAAAATAAATACTAAATCATCAGCAAATGCTTGTAACTTATATGTTTCATCTTTTATCTTCAATCTTTTGATTTCTGTGTCCTTTCTAATCCTTCTATTTAAAACTTCCAAAGTAAAAATAAATAATAATGGGGATAGTGGACACCCTTGCCTCGTGCCTTTTCTTATCTCAAAGCTCTCAGTATAGTCTCCATTCACAATCACTTTTGCTATCTGATTGCTATATATTGTTTTTATCATGTTTGTAAAGTTCTTTCCAAAGCCCATTGTTTGTAGTTGCTGAATCATGAATTGCCAGGAAACATTATCAAATGCCTTTTGAGTGTCTAAAAATATTAATGCTAATTGTTTCCCTGGATGTAGTTCATAGTATTCTAATACATCCATTATCACTCTTAAGTTGTTTTTCATTTGTCTCTTTGGTAAGAAACCGTTTTGATCTGGATGTATGAATTCAACTAAGTATTTTTTCAGTCTCTCTGCCATTATTGAAGTAAAAATTTTGTAATCCACATTAAGTAATGAAATCGGTCTATAGTTCTTAATATAAGTCAAATCTGAGTCTTCTTTTGGTATTAAAATAATATTTGCTTCTATTCATGTATTTGGAAGTTTAGCCTCTAACAAGAGTCCATTAAAAACATCTTTCAGTGGTTTGCTTAATATGTCTTGTAAATTTTTATAAAGCTCCGCCGGGAGCCCATCTGGGCCCGGTGTTTATGTCTCTGGAATTTTTGGCAGTTTACTTTCTTCTAAGTATTGAGCAGTTCTCTCTCTTGAAATCTCCCCTTTCTCATACAATTCCTTATAGTATTCCTTAATTGTCTTTTTTATTTCTTCATTTTTGAATTGTAAACAACCTTTCCCATCTACTAAGTTATGTATTATTTTCTTCTCTTTCTATTTTTTAAGTTTGTAGGTTAGCCATCTTCCTGGCTTATTGGCATTTTCAAAAAGGTTTTGTTTTGCTCTCTGTATCTGTTCCACCAATTTTTCTGAGTGCAGCAAATTTAGCTTGTGTTTTATTATTTCCATTTCTCTTTTCAAAGTCTTTTTCTGTGGGTTTGTTTGTAATTCTATTTCTAACTTTCCAAATTTTGCTTTTAATAGTGAATATTGCTGTCTTCTCTGTTTATTTTTCTTTGCCATATATGTTATAGCTATGCCTCTAAAAACGCTTTGGCTGTGTCCCATAGGTTTCTTTATTTTCTTTAAAGAAGAATTCCATTTCTTTTTTCGCTAACTCTATAAATTCTTTGTCTTTTAGTATAGATTGGTTTAAGGTCCATCTTGGGTTTTTTTTTAATTCTTTTTCATGTCACTTTTAGTGGATTATGGTCTGCCCATGTACCTATTTCTATCTCAATTTCCTGTATATCCATCCTCAATTCAGAAGTCATCCAAATCATACCAAATCTTGACCAGGATTTATGGCTATTTGAGTAAAAAGTATATTGTCGGTTTTGTGGATTAATTTCTCTCCAGGCATCTTGTATTCCAATTTCCTCTGCCATATCAAAAAATATCTTAGGTAATCTTCTTCTTACGGGTTTTCCTGTTTTGTTGCTTTTGTAATCCATTGTTCCATCTACTATTGCACTGAAATCCTCTATTAAACAAATATTTTGGTGTTCCATTTCTATTAGTTTCCTGTGTAAGCTTTGATAAAATTATTCTTCATTGTTATTTGGAGCATAGTTTGCCACTAACAATATTTCTTTTTGATGTAGATATATTTCAACCACTACAATTCTTCCTTCTTCATCTGAGTACACTAATTTAGAGTCTATTGCCTCTTTAACATATATGGCAACCCCTTTTTGTTGTTATTGTGCTGATGTGTAATAAAGCTTCCCAATTTTGAGGTATTCCAATAGTTTATAATGTTGTTTTTTTATGTATGTCTCTTGTAAACAAATTATATCTGTATTTAACTTCTGGAGTTTCCTAAAAAAAATTATTTCTTTTTGATGGGGAGTTTAGTCCATTTACATTTGCTGAAAAAATTCCATTTTTTTCTCCATTTCCATTTCCATTATTTATCTTTCGGTCTAGTTGATCTTGTAATCCTTTGTTCTCTGGCACTTCCTTCCCCTTCACCCTTTTGCTCATCTTTCTCCTTCTGTTGTTCTACTTGTGCCATTGCTCCTTGGCCTGTCTCTCCCATTTGCTTATCCCCTTGTTGTTGGTGCAATCCTTCATCCAAAGTTGCTCTGTTTCTTACTTCGAAGTCCTCTGCTTTCCAAATTGAATCCAGTCGATATCTTGTGTTGTTCCAGTTTATTAAAATGCCTTCCAGCATTAGTTATCTGAAATTTATGCCTTTGGCAATCAACTTAGTTAAAAAATGGTAGTGTCTCCGAGTATCCCTTAGTCTCTTGGGTATCTGCTTTAAGACCACAATTTCTTTATTTTTGTGTTGTAATGGTTCCTCTTTCACTTTTCTCAGTACTTTGTCTCTTGTTGTTTTCTTCATGAATCTCATGTGTACTTCTCTTGGTAGTCTATTTTTTCTTGCATAGCTCAAATTCATGTGGAATGTCTGATCTATCTGCATATCTGTTCTGTCTGCGTTTAAGACCTCCGCCAGTAACTCAATGATCACAATTTCTATGTTTTTTCTCTGTCTTCAGGAATATTTTGGAATCTCTGCTTTTCCCATTTCTACCATTGCCATAGCTCACTCTACTCTTGATTTGTTTGTTCTAATTCTTCATTTTTTTGCAATAACATTTCTACCTTTTTTATCAATGTCCTCGGTTTTATTTTCCATTTCCTGGATTTTCTGTTTATTTTTAATAATCTTTTGATTTTGGGCTTCAAATTGTGCTTTTATATCCAGAATTTCTTCACTTACTTTCTCCAGTTTACTTTGTGTTTCTTCATGATTTCTCTGTGTTACTTCCTGACTTTTTTACATCATCTCTTGAATCAGTTTTAAAGAAGCCTGCATTTCATCTTGAGCAGTGCTTGCTTTCTCACGTTGCAACATTGTCCCAACAGAACTCTGAGTTGTTGGACTAGTTGTCCAACAGAGGGTGCAGAAGAGGTTTTCTTTGCAAGTCTGGTAATATTTGATGTACTCATTTTTGTGGCTCACAGGCTTAGACCAATATCCAAAGTGTAAACAGGAGCCAGCTGTTGTAAGGCAAGTCCACCTCCTCCAGTCATGTCTTAAATCTAAAATATTCTCTTTCTCCAGATAGTGTCTATTTGGTTTTAGCCATCATCAACAAGTATAGCTATAAACAGTCTTTTCACTTGTAATCTCAAACCAAGGTACTATTTTGTTCAGAAATTACTGTCAAGGTCATTTGTAATAGAAGCACTTCTTACTCTTTTTTTTCTTGGTACTGTCGTTTCTTTTTTTACCACTAGATGTCCTCCTCGGGTTATTTATCAGTCTCTGAAATTTTGAAACAGCTTCCCCCTTTGTTATAATTAATATTGCCGCTTTTAAATAGTCTCTCTGGGGTTTTTTACTCTCTCAGATTCTTCCCATTAGGGTCTCAACATTCTCAACCACAAGGAGAAGGAAAAGACTTCAGCTCACCCAGACTCCGCTTGTTGTTGAAGATCAGCTGTTTTGCATAGCTTCCCTTCCGGCTGGAGACAACTTGGGCTGCCGCAGCTCTCCTAGCAGCCTTTCTTCTGCCCCTTTAGAGGAGGCTCCAGTCCGCTCAGATCGGTTGCCACCAGATCCAAGCTCCTAAAGTATCCCTCTATTCTCTTTGTTGCCCCTCCAGGGCAACTTTCCATCCCTTTAAGGGATGCTCGGCAAAGCAAAACCAGACTGAGAAGCAGGAACTCCAGCTTCTTCCATCTGTCTCATTCTCTACCAAGCCGGAAGGACTTTCCCTATCACAAATTTATTTAAACCAAAACAGGTTGATAAACCGAAACCAAGTCAGCCCCTGAAGTGGATTATGGAATGCCAAGCGTCATTTGAAAAATTGAAAAGACTTTTCTCGGCAGAGCCAATTTTAAAACATCCAGACCCAGGAAAGGCATTCATGATCCAGGCTGATGATGTAGCAGTAGCAGTATATTGTTCCAAGAGAATGAACAGGGAAAATTGCAGCCCTGCGCCTAGACCTCCAAAAAGTTATCAGAGACCAAACAACATTGGGCAGTTTGAGAGAAAGAAGCTTACGCAGTGCACTGGGCCCACCTCACCTGCACTTCCTGGAAGGGAATAAGATCCCTTTCCAAAGACTTCCGGTTCCGGATCGTGGCGTTTGCAGCCGTGCGAGGAGACTGCTCTCTTCGCCGGCTGATTCTCCACTGTCGGTAGACCCTTAATCTGGTCGAAAAGCTGCCCTGGAGGGGCAGCTACTATTGAGGAGGCCCTCGTTGACCGTGGGAGAATGGCAGCTTCTTCCATGGCCCAAGATTGCTCCTTTGGGCCAACGGTGGAAAGATCGGCCAGTAAAATGCCGCTGTGATCAGAAGTCAGAAGAACATCTAAGCGCAGGAACCACCATGGCTGAGCCGGGTGAGACTTCCCCCCCCTTGGTTCTCCTTTCTTTTTCGTTGCCTGTAAAAAGCATCTTTGAAATTATTTCCCTGCTCTAAGAAAGCGGTGTTTGTGAGTGTAGGAAAAGAAGCTTAAATGGACTGAATTAACTCAAACTGATTTTTTGTTTTATTTTCATTTTTTTATTCACTTTGGGAGTCTTGGAAAAAATTTTTAATATTGAATTTACTATTGGACTTGGTTTACATGTGAAGAATTTTCTCTTTTTTGCTTTTCTTGATCTTGTTAATGTCATTCCTGGTGTCTGGGAGGAGAACATCTTGTGGAGAAAGCCAAAATTGCAACTGTCTCTCTTTTTTTTTTTGATGGTGAGATTGACTTTGACCTTCAGATTACCTTAAAAAGGAAAAGACAAAGAAACTTAACAGCTGTACTTGTGGGGGTGGATACTGATTAAATGTTTTTTGAATACAGCCTCTACTAAAAGATAACAGACTGTTTCTAATTATTAGTGAAATGGAGAAATCCTATTCTCAACTTGACTACAAACTCATATTGGAAAAAAAATTATGAAGCTACTGAGCAAGTATGTTCGCAAATAAAAGAGTGTACTATAGTAATAAAAAACAGATTCTGCTTTGAACCTACAAACTGACCTCCAGATTCTATCTGAGTATTCTATAAACCAAAAAACAACAGAAGCAGAACCAACCAATATTAAAGAAGATTCTACTTTACTTCATATCCAATCTAATGAGATTTCCGAGGAACAAAAAAGGACTGTAATTAAACCACTCACAATTTCAAAACCAACAGAACTGGATATACAAGCTCAACTAATTGAAAACTATGATAGCTTGGATAAGCAACTATTAACTACAAAGTTGGACATAACTGAGTCTGCTATTCAACAGATCCAAATGTGGAGACTTGACTCTTTAAAACAACAAGGGACTATTTACAAAGGAGTCAGGTCTCTAAAACAGAAAAGGGGACGCTTTTGCTTGACCCAAATGATACTACAAGGCACAAAAAGAGACTTGTTCATTGATATAGAGGTGTTGCTATGAAAATCTGCCTGTCACAAAAAGAAAGCTAGAATAAGATTTAAGAGTATGATTCAAGGCTCTATATAATGGGTTTAAAAGGCTTATTAGATATGGATTGATTTAGGGTTTAAGATAGTTAAATAAGATGTTAGATTGAATAAAAATTAATTAAGATTTGAATTTAATAAGGAGATGTTTGTGTATTAACATGTTTGTTGTGAATATAGTAATTTTGGTGGGGGTTTTTTTGAACTAATATTTTTGTTATTAGAAATGATAATTATTTTGTAATGGAAGAAGAATAAGAAAAAAGAAGAAATGATAATAAAAAATTATTATTATGTTAAGGAAAAAGGGAATGGAGAGACACCTGAAGTATTAATTATGTATTTATACTAGCAAAATGGAATATAGTAATTGAAACAGTAAAGCTTAACACAGGATTTGGACTTATTTAGATGAAATGATATTGATGATTGTTTTGATTGACTTAGTTGTATTGAAATACATTAATTTGAATATAAAATATTATTAGAGGGAATAGAGAGGAGGTTTCTAATGATTTAATTTGTACTATATAAGTATGACTTTGGTTTGGGACAATTGATTACTCTGCCACCACATTGATTCTTAAGCACTTGTTTGTAAAATGAAAAAACTAATAAAATTTGTTTTTTAGAAAAAGATCCCTTTCCAAGTATGGACTGATCATAAGAACTTAGAAGCACTAAAGATGCCTAAGAAGCTATCTCCCAAGCAAGCACGATGGGAACAACATTTCCACCAATTCAATTTTACTTTCCCCTACTTGCTGGGAGGGAAGAATTTCCTAGCTGATGCTCTATCTAGAATGCCACAGTACAACAGCACCAAAGCGGAGGTAGTGAAACCTCTTGTTACCAAACCAGAAATTAGTAGTGACAGTAGTTACAAGATTGCAGAAAAGAACCCCAACGGCGCTGGATGGCACTACCTCAACAGGGTTCATACAGGCTTTAGAGAAAGATGAGTGGTTTTTAGAGCACATAAATCTCTGCTCGATGCAGGATGGACTGGCATGGGTGGGAGGAAAACTGTATTTCCAACCATGCAAAGGCTAAAAACTATGCAGGCTTCCCATGATTCAAAACTGGCTGTGCACTTTGGGTTTGTGAAAACCCTTCACCTGGTGAAGAGGCAGTTCTCGTGGCCATCACTGAAAAAAGACATTGAAGGCTATGTAGCCAGCTGCCCCATCTGTACTCCAGCAAAATGGAGGCAAGAGAAAACACCTGGCCTTTTACAGCCGGTAGCTAGCCCTTCAGCACCCTGGAGAGAGATCTCTATGGAGTTTATTGTGTAACTGCCAGACAGCGCAGGAAATACAGTCATTTGGGTTGTAACTGACTTGTTCCCCAAACCTTAAGGCAAATCCACCCTGTATTTCATTGTAGTTTACTAAAACCAGAAATAACCTCACCTTTAAGGCCAAAAGCACCGCCCATACCTCAGCCTATTATGGTTGAGGGAGAACACTTTGAAATCAAAGAAATCCTAGATTCTCATAAGCACCATGGGGCTGTCCAATATGAGTGGGTACATAAGAAACATGTCAGAGCCCCTAGATTACTTAAACGTTTCCATGCATGTTACCTGGATAAGTCCATGTTAATCACCTCTTCTCCTTTCTCCATTTATTGTTTTCTTTCTCTTGCAGGTGGATCTCTCATTTTTCTAGGGGGGGCACCATGTCAGACCCTCAGCATTTATGTCTTTTAATCTATTTCTTTGTTCTGCTTTCAGATCTGTCATTCTGCTGGCAGGGGGAGGATGGCCCTTTACTGCCAGGCCTGCTACTCTGCTAGGAGGGTGGAGGGGAGTTCTGGGTTTCTTCTACTTTGTTCATTACCCTTTGATGCCTCTGGGTGTGAATGGAAGAAGGAATGTGCCATGGGTCATCTGCCTTATCTCCACTTTGATGGGAGGATGTTGAGAGAACCAAAACCCCAAGATCAGTGCCTGGGAACTGTGCTTATCAATGTGGTTCCCATAACAACTTTGCATCTGGGAATTGAATGAAATCAAATCACCCCTCAGCCTCCTGCTTCCCTGCATGGCCGGCTGGTTGAGGGGCTCAAAACAGCAGCAACAGCCGCCCCCGTCAGAGCTGCTGAGCAACGACGGGGCTCCGTGGCCAGTTCGCCATGATGCAGGACAGCACCTCTTATGTTTTTGATTACAAGTGGTACCTTCCTCAACCACATGGTCTCCCTGAAAGCTATCAGTTCTAACACCGGATACAGTGCTTGGAGAAAAAATAAATCACCATTTGATACCTGCCTTCTTTCTATGGAACTAAAGTTAGCAGGCGGGTGGCTGAAGAAGGGATGGTTAGGGTTCTGCCTGCTTTATTATGGGGCAGGCTATTAATAGGCAGCCTGTTAATAGCTTGCCACATAATAAAGCAGGCAGAACCACAACCGTCCCTCTCTTCAACCAGCTGCCGGCTAACTCGCCAAGGTCCCATGTGGCAGGATGCAACCCGGCACAGCTGGTTTCCCTCTCCCCCAGTCCCGGCCCTCCTGGCCTCGCATGCTGTCCTGACCCACTGCAGCACCTCCTCAGCTATCGTCCAGCCATCCAGCTCAGAGGTGGCTTCTCTGAACTGCTGGCAGCAAGCGAGATAGGGGCTGCTTTTTGTCTTCTCCTCTGGATGGCTTTGGCCCACCCACCCTCTTCCCTTTCACTCCTCTTCTGAGTCCTCTTCACAGCTCTGCCCACATAGCCACCGAAGCGGCAGGTGGAGGACCGGAGCTGGAAAGCATTTCTCTGCCACCGCAGAGCTGGAGAGCTTGCCCCACCGTCCAGATGCCCTCACTTCCCAAACCATTTGTTTTCTAACCTTTTTTCCAGCTCCTCCGTCACTTCCTCTGCTGTGTGCAGTTCCACAAACAAAAGAAGTTTCTGGAACTAAAAAAAAAGTTCAATCAATTCCAACTTATTACAAAAAAAAGATCTCAGAAAATTTGAATTGATTGAACTTTTTTTTTAGTTCCACAAACTTTTTTTGTTTGTGGGATTGCCCATGGTGGCAGAGGAAATGGTGGAGGACCACATCAGAGATGGAAAGAAGGTGTTCCATGGATCCAATCGAGGGTGGGAAGGGGGACCATTTCTGCCACACATCAACCGGTTCTCCGAACTCAAAAGAAATTAGCTACCGGTTCTACTGAACCAGTGTGAACTAACTGAATTCCACCACTGACTATATAATAATTGCCTTTGTGTACTAGTATTTCAAGTTCACTCTGTTTGTTCCCCAAACTATGAGCATTTCTATATAGGCATTTGAGTCCTTTATGGCTGACCCTAGGTATGGCTACTATATCTCCTACTGTAAGGAACCACTTCAATCCACATCTTAAGAAAGCAGAACTCTTGGAAACAGCCTCTTCCAACAGGTACTTTTATTAAGAGAAATTGATAGCAGGCATGATAGACAGGATCTGAGGGATTTCCTTACAAATCGATGTTTTAAAGTGTCCCTAAGCAACCCCCACCCACAGTTCTTCTGGGCAATTCAGACTGGCAGATTTTTATGTGTTAAATCCAGGAAAGATAACATCAGTCTGGCTCCATTGGGCATGATCATTCAACAGCTCCTCACACCTTATTTTGATGATGGATAAATAAACCAGATTCCAGAGGCTGCATCTTTTCACACAGCCCTTTTTCCTACCTGGCCGGTAAGGAGGAGAAGTTCAGAGGGGCGTAGGATGAAAGGCAAATGGTTACATTGTGATGGTTAACAGACCCGAAGCGAATAAACAAAAGGTTACTTTGTAGTGAATAGAGGAAGTGAAAGTAATAAACCCCACGTGCATATTCCCCCCTCCCCCTTAGGAGTATGGTAGGATCCAAGAAAGGGTATTAAGAATTGGTTTTATATCAGAGAAGATAGATAGAAAGGAAATATAACTAGATTCTGACATCCTGCCCCCTTAAAAATAAGATAGATCTACTTGTAGAGAAAACAAAACAGGTATAAAATTTAGTTTGGCTTGTTAGGATACTCTGTATGAAACCTATTTAACAGCTTCGGGGCTCTGACATGACGGATCCGCTCGTTTTGTGAGGAGGGGAGGTGTTTCCATGCTACTAGGTATTGAGTTGTCCCATGCTATCTCCTAGAATCTAGGATTTCCTTTATCTTGAAGTGTTTTTTTCCTTCCACCATGATTGGAGGTGGTGGTGGGGATTTTTGGCCATAAGGTTGACTATTGTTCTCTTTTCAGCCAACTGCAGTAAAAAATTGGGTGCATTTGCCTGAGATTTTTGGGTAATTCTAATTCTACTGTTACTGGGTTTATGATTTTTTTAATTGGAAAAGGTCCTATATATTTTGGTCCAAGTTTTTTACATGGTTGTAGGGATTTTAGGTATTTTATAGACAAGTATACTATTTATCCTATAATGAATTAGTGTAGGTTCAACTCTTTTTTATCTGCTTGTGCTTTGTATGCCTGCCTAGCTTCATCTAGTGCTTTTCTAACTATTGGCCAGGTGTTTTGTAATTGTTCCATCCATTCTTTCAGTGATGGGATTGCCGGTTTATTTGGGGTTAATTTTGGCATGGGGTTGAAACTTTGACCAGTGGCTATTTGAAAAGGAATGTAACCTGTGCTGGAGTGGACTGTGTTATGGTAGGCAACTTCTGTGAAAGGGAGTAGGTCCATCCAATTTGTTTGCTGGAAATTAATAAAGCATCTTAAGTATTGCTCAAGTACTGAGTTAAAACGTTCTGATTGGCCGTTCCCCTGAGAATGAAAATTAGATGACAGTCCCTAGGTGGTTTCTAAGAGGGATAAAAATTCCCTCCAAAATGCTGACGTAAATTGCACTCCCCTGCAATATGATGCATTGGGGTCCCCCATGCAATCTGTAAATGTGCTGCATAAAAAGTTTTGCCAAGGCTTTTGCGGTGGGAATCTTTTGGCAAGGGACAAAGTGCATCTGTTTGGAAAACAAATTTGTAACCATCCAGATGACAGTGTTTCCATTGCTTTCTGGTAGTTCCACTATAAAATCCATGGCCATTTCCCTCCAGAGGGCTGAGGGATTTGCCACGGGTTACAACAGTCCGGGTGATTTCCCTTGCAACCTCTTTACAGTTGCGCACATTGGGCAGCTGGCCACATAACTTTCTATGTCCTTTTTCATAGATGGCCACCAAAATTGCCTTTTAATTAAGTGTAATGTTTTTACAAATCCAAAATGCTCTGATTTTGTGTCATGGCAAAGCTGCATGAATGTGACTCTCTGGGTGGTTGATATATATAACTTTTCCCCCACCCATGGCAGTCCATCCTTGATTGTGCACACGTGTTTATTTTTCTGGAACCATTCATCTGTTTCCAAAGTTTTCTGGAATTCAATTCCGGTTTGGCTACCCAGCTACAGTTTTAATTTAGCTTGGGCTCTGGTAGTTACTGGCGTGCCAGTTGTGGTTCCGCCATAAGTCGTTTAGCATTGTGGCTCACGTCCTGTTATATTGGGGCATGCAAGACAATGTATCTGCCTATATTACGAAGGGCTTATCCATGTCTGGATGCCTCAGTATGGGTTCAGCAGAAAAGACTCTCTTTAATCTCTCAAACACCACTTGGCATTCCATCGTTCATTTTAGTGGCTCGCTAGGTATCACTGAGGATTCTCCCTTCATTTTTAGTAAGTTCGTGAGGGGCAGGGCTATCTGGGCAAATGAGGGAATGAACTGGTGGTAAAAGTTTGCGAAACCCAGGAAACTTTGCAGCTGCTTCCTTATGCGAGGTGGTGCCCATTCTAATACTCTGACCTCCTCTGGGTCCATTTCAATGCCCTGTGGGGATATGCGATAACCCAGGTAGTCTATTCTTTCCTGGTGGAATTTGCATTTTGATAATTTGGCATATAAGTGGGCAGCTCAGTTTCTTTAAAACTGCTCTGACTAGGTTGACATATTCTTTGGATTCGGTGAAGATAAGGATGTCATCTAAATAAACCAGGACCCCCTTAAATAGGTACTCCCTTAGTACCTCGTTGATTAATTGCATAAATACTGCAGGGGCCCTTGTAGTCCAAATGGCAAAACTTTGAATTGGTAGCACCCCATTGGGCATTTAAATGCAGTTTTCCATTCATCCCCTTCTTTAATTCTAATGCGGTAATATGCTTCCCTTAGATCTAGTTTAGTGATAATTCTTCCTTTCGAGCAGTGGGATAACATGTCCTTCATGAGGGTAGTGGGTATAGGTTGTTTTCACTGATTGCATTCAATAGGTGGTAGTCTACGCACAAGTGTAAAGTGCCGTCCTTCTCTCTAAAGAGGACTGGGGCGGCTACTTTAGGCTTGGCAGGTTCGATGAACCCCCTTTTTTATTTATGAATCTTTCCATTTCCTCCTTCTCCTTAGGGCTGATGGAGTATAGTTTGGGCTTCGGGAGTTTTCTCGTGGGCTTGAATTCTATGGCACAATCTGTGGGTTGGTTAGGGGGAAGCTCATCTGCTTTCTCCTCACTGAAAACTTCAGCAAGGTCTTGGTATTCCTCTGGTATTTTTGGTAGCCCCTTTTCTTCTCCCATTGATGCTTTTTCCATTCTTGGGGGTTTGTCCATAGGGTCCCCCTTCGGGAAATTGATTTCTGCCTTCCTCCAATTTACCAGGGGTTCTATTTCTTTAACCATTCCAGCCCTAGGATCACTGGGCATTCCATACCTGGGGTCACTACAAACATTATGTTTTCCTCATGCTTTCCCAGGGATAGGTGACTGGTAAAGTGGCTAGGGTAGCTGGCACACCCCCCCCCCACTATTGACCCATCTAACTGGCCAAATGAGATTGGTTGTTTTAGTCTCCTCACTGGAATGCCCAAATTCCCCACTAGCATCGGGCTAATGAAGCAGCAGGTGCAGCCAGAGTCTATTAATGCTTTCACTTTGACAGCTTCGGGCATGGAGGGAATTAATATAGTCACTGTCTTGAGGAGGGTTGCGATGGGCCCACTTACCAGGGGTTCGCCCTCCAAGCTGTCGTCTGAGGTGTCCACCAGCCCTGCGGTGTAGGCTGGAGTTCTCTCCCCACATTGGGCAGAGGTTGGGGGTGCCTAATGTAAGGAACCACTTCAATCCACATCTTAAGAAAGCAGAACTCTTGGAAATGGCCTCTTCCAACAGGAACTTTTATTAAGATAAAAATTGATAGCAGTCATGATAGACAGGATCTGAGGGATTTCCTTACAAATCGATGTTTTAAAGTGTCCCTATGGAACCCCCACCCACAGTTCTTCCAGGTGATTCAGACTGGCAGATTTCTAGATGTTAAATCCAGGAAAGTTAACATCAGTCCAGCTTAATTGGGCATGATCATTCAACAGCTCCTCACACCTTATTTTGATGTCAGATAAATAAACCAGATTCTGGAGGCTGCATCTTTTCACACAGCCCTTTTTCCTACCTGGCCGGTAAGGAGGAGAAGTTCAGAGGGGCATAGGATGAAAGGCAAATGTTTATATTGTAATGGTTAGCAGACTCTAAGCAAATAAACAAAAGGTTACTTTGTAGTGAATCAAGGAAGTGAAAGTAATAAACCCCACGTGCATATTCCCCCCTCCCTCTTAGGAGTATGGCAGAATCCAGGAAAGGGTAAGAATTGGTTTTATATCAGAGAAGATAGATAGAAAGGAAATATAACTGGATTCTGACTCCTACTTTGTATCTGAGTTTTTATTTTTTCAGATATTACTTTTAATTAAAGCCTATAACTCTCTCCAAAGTTTGTTGGTGTGCCTGGGCCAGGTCAGGATGGTCACCTGGAAAAGGGATAGAAGGGCCCAATTGCCAGCAGCCCTTTTGGGGGAAGTGCCTTACTAAATATTAAATGGCTTTTTACCAATCCTGTCTTCATTTTTCATTTCTATTGATTAAAATGATCCTCATATTAGAGAGCCAGTTTGGTGTACTGGTGAAGGCCTGGAAGTCCAAGATTTCCTCCTTAAGTAGAAAGTCAGTCATTCTCTTTCAATCCTAGGAACAAGACAAGGGCAAACAACTTACAAAAATATTGCTAAGAAAACTAATGGGACTAATACACATTCCCAGTGATTGGCAGTTATCCTTAAATTTATAAAAAGGTAGCATGGCAGATCTTGCTTATTACGTGCCCATAACTCAACTGAACACAACACAAAAAGGAACTTATCTCTACACTGTGTTTTTTAAATCAATCTCCAGCTTTGGGGGAAAATTTCATGATGGCCATGCAACATCCTGTTCCAGTTCATCCAAAAGAAAAACTATGATATAGATCTATTACATGTAAAATGTAAACTGGAGTGACCACTTGCAAATTCTATTGCTTTACAAGAATGTGTTAAGCAGGGAGGTACATTGACCCCTCAGCTATTTGATGTTTATATGCATAAGCACATCAGGATTTCTATTCCCCCTGTGCTGGCTGATAAGCAGTTTTCAATCCTGCCAACAATGCAGTGATTTTATCTCAGTCTTAAGCTGACTTTAGATTATTTTTCCAGTTCTGCTCTGACAATCATTTTCAAGTTAATTACTAAAAGCTTCCTAGAGAGACATCGATCAAGAAAAGACTTAGCTCAAGAAATTTAGATTAGGAATTGGCAAATTCAAGAAAGCATCTTTGAACAGGCAAAATGTTTTCAATACTTAAATGTAATGTTACATGCCTCAGACAAAAGGAAAACTTGTGCTTGAGGTTGCTCAGAGATTCTGTTCAAATAAGGAAAGGCTGTTTTGATTTGGATTTTGGCTTCTATCAATTGAGAAGAATCTGGTTGTCCTACCATAATAAACCACAGATTAAGCATAAGCCAGCAACTACCAACTACTACAACTTGCTGCAACTACCAAAAAAAAAAAAAAATCCTTGCTCCAACCTTCCTGAATGGATTATTACATCTGAATTTCTAAAAGCTGGTTTCTGCTGAGTTTTCTGGCTGGGGGTAGGGAGAAGTTTCTGCCTTTTTAAAGATCTTCTCCATTATTCCTTTGGAGAAATATATTCTGTCTTCCTGAATGGATTATTGAATTTGCATTTCTAAAAGTTGGCCTCTGCCCATGGGCTGTGGCTGATTTCTGGGGGCTGGTTTCTGTCTTTTTTTTTAAAAAAAGATCTTCTCCATTATTCCTTTGGGGAAATATATTCTGCCTTTTTAATATTTCCCAAAATATTTCTTTCTCTGGATTCTTCCCACAATTCTATAAAATTGTTTGCTGTCAAAATTTACCTTAGGATGGAAAATCAAACTTCATTGGGATTTTGAATTACTACTAAACTTTTCTTCAGAGGGCTTATCTCTTGTAATAATTCTTTAGAGACATCAGTCAGTCTGGAAGAAAGCTCTATCAAGGAAATTGTTGACCTAGCATGTTTTATCAGAGTTCTTATTATCGGTACAAGAAACAAGCTCTAGAAGTAGAAGTTCATAATAATGCACATTTTGTTTCTATGGTTTTAATTACTGGCATAATTAATGGCTCCTTCCATAGTAACTTAAAGATCTGGCTCTGTCATTTGGCCTGGGGACCCAATGGGGGAGTTCCATGCTGGAGGTGGCTGCAGGATTGATGACAGACTCTACTTCTCTCCTCACTCCCTGCTCTCCACCCATCCCTCTTTTGTTATATATGGATGCATTTGTCAGAATCCACTTATATTTCCTTTCTGTCTATCTTCTCTGATCTAAAACCAATTCTTACCCTTCCCTGGATCCTGCCATACTCCCAAAGGGGAGGGGGGATATGCATGCAGGTTTATTACTTTCACTTACTCTATTCACTACAAAGTAACCTTCTGTTTATTCACCTTCGTGTCTGCTAACCATTACAATGTAACAATTTGCCTCTTATCCTATGCCCCCCTCTGAACTTCTCCCTACCAGGCGGCTAGGAAAAGGGGGGTGAAAGGATACAGACCTCCAGGATCTGTTTTATTTCTCCGTCATCAAAATAAGGTGTGAAGAGCTGTTGAATGATCGTGCACAACAGAGCTGGACTGATGTTATCTTTCCTGGATTTAACACCTAGGAATTTGCCGGTCTGAATCGTCTGGGAGAACTGTGGGGTGGGGTTTGCTTAGGGACACTTTAAAACATCGATCTGTAAGGAAATCCCTCAGATCCTGTCTATTATGCCTGCTATCAACTACTCTTAATAAATGTTCTTGTTGTTAGACACAAAAATAGTCACAAATTGAAATCCACTCTGAGTTACAAATAGAAAGGAAGTTTATTAGACTTCACATCCAAGTCTAAAAAAAAACCGGTTTGCAAAGTGTGGTGGATTCAGGAAGGCAATGCAATGTAGCCAAGCACTGAACCACACCCCAAATTCCAAAATCACATATTATTATACATCCTATTGCGACGCCCCATTCCCTCCCCCATGGCCCCATTGGCTTAGGCTTTGGAGGTTACAATCTATCAGAAGCGTCTATACAGAATGTTTTATACTAATAAGATCCCTCCCTTACTATCCTATATATCAATTCTAGAGGAGAGATGTCTCCCATCTTCTACACCTGTTAGATCCAGTAGAGGTACCAGGCACCAAAAGGTACTTAAAAACAATTCCTAGATGGTGACTCACACTGAGCCCCATGGTAACTCCTGTTCTCCCCCTTTCCTCCACCTGAGGCTTGTATGTTCCCTATATACTCAAAGCATCTACTCAGGCAATTGATTATACAATGATAATTATAAAATATAAAATATGATTACATGATAATACTAAAAGCATATATATTTTTATTTTTAAATATTCTCCCACAAATCCACCCTTTTTCTTTTTACCCATTCTTTAAAAATAAAACATTAAAATTTTTCCAAATTTTTTTGTATTTCTAATGTCTTTTCATATTCTGAAAAATTAATTTCTTCATTGATTTGTGTAAGGTTATACATTTTTCTCCCTAGTGATTCCTTCTGATTACTGTGTATTACTCCTTCTACAGTATTCTGAACAATATTCTTAATGAGAGGTATGAGACAAGGTAAAAACATTAATCCCCTAATTATTATTATAAGCATGAATAAAGCTTGCTTCCAGTTTCTAAAAATTCCCCCTAAAAAGCCCCCTTCATCTAAAAGACCAGTCCAAGTCTGGACTGGAACATGTACAAGTTGTCTCATTTCAGTGTTTAATTGCTTCACCACTGTATCTGTTTCATCTATTTGTAAGCAACAATTAGTTAAATTAAACTTCCCACATACCCCTCTTTCCTTAGCTAATATATAACCTAATGCTAATCTATTTTGATACACAGCCACTCTAAGCTTATCAGTAGTTTTTGCCAAAATATTTAAAGCAGTATCTATTTTTCTTCCAACTAATTCTAATACAGCCTGTAATCTTATTATTCTGTTTAACATATAAATGGGTGTTCTATATCCCCAAGATCCATCTTTGGCCCAAGTAGCAGGCCCATAGACACACACGATCTTTTCTGGTGTCCACTCCTTTCCTCTCATTGTTTCAACATTACATGGAATATCTATCCCAAATTCATAACTTACTACTTCAGCATGGTTCTTAGATTTCCAACTCCATCGTATTAGTTCCGTATATTCTGTTAAATTTGGTAATACCACTACATCCTGGATAGCCCTCTCCAGTGTAATCACACACACAACTCCACCCTGAATATTTAACAGATCCCCCACAAGATGACCATTGATTGGGGTTCCCATTTGCAAAGTTCAAATTAGTGGGACATATATATTTATGGTTTTGTTTATATGCTGAGATCCAACTAGAGTCCCCACACTTTGTGGCGAGAGGAGATAAACTTAATATTGTACAGGCATCAAACCATATTAAAGCCTTTTCTGTCCTTTTTTCTAATATTTTTTGTGGAATTAACATATATTAATCTTTCTTCACCTTCAGGTCTCTATCTTGCTCCTGTTTTAGCTAGATCTACATATATACTAAAATTGAAATATGTTGGCATTGATGGATCATAACATTGTATCTTCTTGTCTTCTCCCTTACAAACTGAATATTGTTGTTATTTAATTGACACATAGATTGAAATATACATCCCCTAGGTGCTTGGGTATGAGATACCAAGGTTTTAATTAATACGTTTCCTTTGGTGGCGTTCGTAATGCAGGCTTTACATCCATCTGTTTTTGTTGCTCTCCTATATTGTTCTCTAGAAAGGGAGAGATAGATAACCATGGACAAATATACAACACTAAGGATTTGCATTTTAGTCACTCTCGTTGTTCGTCCTGGACTAGTTATCTTTTAAAGTATATAGTATATTCCTCAAAAGGTTTCAATTTCTTCTCAATGAGTGCTATATCATTTGGTCCAAAATGTTCTTCACATCTGGTACATCTTACACAGTCAATACAATGGAAACAGGAACAACAATCAGCATGGCATGGGATTTTGGGCACAAGACAAAGGAAATTAGCAAACCCTAATTCCACCCAGTCATAGATCTGGTTTGGACATTCGATTACTGTCACTTGAGAGTGATCTTTAAAGGTTCTGGATTTGGAACACAGGTCCACTGTTCTTTTGGTTCAGCTACTGGTCCCTTCACTCGTGTGTAGTGGATCCACCCTTTTTCTTTCGTCCAGACTGCGGTTTCAGAGGTCAGCAACACTGGAATGGTCCTTCCCACTTAGGTTGCAGTTTTTCCTCCTTCCACGTTCAGATCAGGATCCACTGTCCCACCTCAAACTTGTGGACAGGAAATTTCAAAGGGGGTGTTTGGATCAGCAAGCCTTGTTTCCTGAGATAAGACAAAGCAGAAAACAGCCCCAGTATCTAATTCTTTATAAACATGTCATTGGTTTTCATATTGTGGAATTTCCTACTTGAGATAATTTAAAATCAACTTGAATGCATTGAAATAGCCTCACCATTAGATGTTATAGAGCATTTTATGTATTTGTCTACATATCATATAACCAACCACATATTAACCATAGAAAAGTATCAATTATTCCTCCCCTAGCCATTCTTTTTGTCCGTATTTACAAACACATTGCTTAGTAAAGAGCCAATAAAGGAGCGCTCACCAAACCCTGCTTGAGTTTGTTTGCATACAAATCTTTATTCAAAACAACATAGCTCATTTATAATCCCAAAATTTTTCTCAACTCCTTCATTTTAAACAAGGGTTGAATTACAATTCCTTCAAGTCTCCTAGATATTATGTTGTTATCAGTCTCCTAGATATTATGTTGTTATCAGTGTGTCCTGCACACAGACATAAAAACATAAAAAATAAAACAACATCAGTATAGGTGTATTCAAGTTCTTCTCATATTTCATTACTATAAGAATGGGTATTAAATTTCACATCCACCCCACCTTTCTCCCAAAGCAGAATTCCAAGCGGAGAAAAAAAAGTTAAAACGAGCAGCCCCCCCACTTTTCTTTCTGTCTCTCACTCTTAAAGCAATACAGTCAGCTGAAAACGAAAGGGGGGGGATAGCTTTCTCTCCTTCACATGAATTTGCCATAAATTCTCTCACACATTCTCCATGGAACTCTTCTCATGCAAACACTTGCTAAAACAATAAAATCTGCAGTTTAGATGGGGGAGAAACTTACTCACTCACACACACAGAGAGAGAGAGACAGGATCAGCATATCCACACATTCACTTCCGTTCAAACTGCTTGTATAAACACTTTTACATAGAGATATTTCATTTCATACTTTCTCTTGACAAATCAATAACTATTATTATAATTTCAAGGAGCTGTTCAAAAGCCAATGAGCTCCTTTCCCTCCCCTAGTAAAAACTATCCTCTTTTTCCCACACTGAGTAAACATGCTGCTCTCTCTCGTGTTTAGGGCAATCTTTTTTTAAAAGTGGCCCTTCATTCCACATCCAAAGCACGCTCTCTCCCTATTCTGGTATCCACCTTGAAATCCTCCAAATCCCCTTCCTCTACTCCCATTAACATACTGGTTCCTTTCATCCCTCCTATATCTTGTCTCAAAGGGACTCTTCTTATCCCCAAACTCTCTTCTAGGAGGTTTTTCCTGCTTCATCACTTGCTGTATTGTTGCTACTTACTTTTCTGCCTTACTTTCTCTGTACCCCTCTGAACATACACTTTCCTCCTTCTCTGGCTGTTGTTGGGGCCAGGTTCCAATTCCTCTCACCAAACAAAGCAACACAAATTCACCATATCTTCTTTAGTCAAATTTAATCTATCAATTATCTTATTATAAGGCGACTTACCCCAATTACTTAGTAGGAGTCCTAAAGGACTCCCTGTATCTATGCTCAGCCTAGGATTCTTCCTAGTTTTCTTCACACATTACCTTTTGGGAACACTCTGAGAATTGCCCATACTGGTTTACCGTACTGTTATCTTATCCTTACCAACCTAATGAGACCAACTTTCGCTTCACCAAGCTCCTGCTTCTCCCTTTTTCTCCACCAATCCTCTCATGAGGGTATGGCAAAAAGGGTCAGCTCCCACACCGTCTTGCTACCCCCTGTGGTACTTGGGACGTCTAATGCACTCCTCTCACAGATCTCAGATTCAAACAGTCCTACCCAGTCCTCCCCCACCGCCTAGGTGGTTTTCATCTGGCAACTCCAGATCTTACTCACCTAGGTCTATGCACGAAGTTACCCGGTTTTTCCTGAGGCCGGCAATCTCTATTCCTGGTTCCCTCACCCTTCGTTTCTATTTGCAACTTCTATTTAGGTTCTTAGGGCTCTAAGGTTTCGTTCGGCACCCACCACTCCTGGAGTTCGAAGCTGGACTGTCGAACTCGACAGGGCATGCCTTCCACATCGTCCTCCAAGTTAGGGTGTCCCAAACAAAATCCCATTGAGTCCCGGGTTTCGGCACCAAAATTGTTAGACACAAAAATAGTCACAAATTGAAATCCATTCTGAGTTACAAATAGAGAGGAAGTTTATTAGACTTCACATCCAAGTCTAAAAAAAATAACGGTTTGCAAAGCGTGGTGGATTCAGGAAGGCAATGCAATGTAGCCAAGCACTGAACCACACCCCAAATTCCAAAATCACATATTATTATACATCCTATTGCGACGCCCCATTCCCTCCCCCATGGCCCCATTGGCTTTGGCTTTGGAGGTTACAATCTAACAGAAGCGCCTAAACAGAATACATTATACTAATAAGATCCCTCCCCTACTATCCTATATATCAATTCTAGAGGAGAGATGTCTCCCATCTTCTACACCTGTTAGATCCAGTAGGGGTACCAGGCACCAAAAGGTACTTAAAAACAATTCTTTGATGGTGACTCACACTGGGCCCCATGGTAACTCCTGTTCTCCCCCCTTCCTCCACCTGAGGCTTGTATGTTCCCTATATACTCAAAGAATCTACTCAGGCAATTGATTATACAATGATAATTATAACATATAAAATATGATTACATCATAATACTAAAAGCATATATATATTTATTTTTAAATATTCTCCCACACTGTTGAAAAGAGATTGTTTCCAAGAGTTATGCTTTCTTAAGATGTGGGTTGAAGTGGGTCCTTACAGCATTCTCATTTTCTTTTTCATTATTTATTTTATTGTTCTATTATTTTACTTCTGCTTTGTTTACACTTCTTTCATAGAAATCACACAATAACATGATATGCATTGTTATGTATTGATATTAAGAGTTGATGTGTTTTGGTTTAAACATGTCTCCAACCGTTTTGGAGGGAAAGTTAAGTATGAGCAGGAAAACACCATTTGACTTGATTGGTCACTGCCTAGAGGCGGCAAGTATAAATAGCTGTCATTCTGCTGGTTAAGCCAGTTCTGTTTCTGTTGCAATAAATAACGTTGCATTAAACTGGTCTGGTCAATGCCTCCAAAAACCCACTATACAACTGTGGCGATGAAGGTGGAATCTTGCTGACAAAACAGAGTGATGCCTATTAGAATTGAAGTCACAGGGTGTTAGTCCAGGCACCAGAGCCCTGGTGGGACCAATCCCCACCCTGCCTGCCAGTAAGTCAAACTGGAGGCACAGCGTCCTGAGGGATCCGTCTTCAGGATCTAGGCAGTTCATTTCCTATCACAGCAAGAGAGGCAGCATCCAAGACCTCACAAAAATTCTACCATGGCCATGCTGGGCAGGCTGAACAAATTTGATGTCTCCCATCCAGAACAGTGGCGTTCTTACATCTCCAGGGTGGACCAACTTGCGGGCTAACCAGGTTAGAGAAGATGGCTTGAAAGCAGCTATTCTACTCTGTGTGTGTGTGGACAGGCTATGTTCGACATTGCCGAGAATCTGGTAGCACCAGCCAGCATCGAATCAGTAACTTATGCCGACTTAAAGAGGAGCACTTCGAGCCAAAGCTGTCTGTCATTGCTTGACGTCACGTGTTCGAACAATGGGAGCAAAAGTCAGGAGAATCAGTAGCTGAGTTCGTGGCAGTGCTTCGTCAGGCTTCACGCAACTGTGAGTTCCCTGACTTGGTAGATCATCTAAAAGACAGACTTGTGTGTGGATGGTTGAGCAGAGAGTTGCAACAGCACCTATTTGCAAAGGAGAATCTGACCTTCCAAGGCGCTCTGAAGGAAGTCATTGCAGATAAGGCTGCCGGCAGAGCAGTGAAGACTCTCCAGCCTCAGAAAACACATTTCAGCCCCGCAGCAATACATCAGGAGACCACTGAGAGACTGAGTGAACCAGAAGAAGTTGATAAGATCGACTGGCTGCAGAAAGAGCCTATCAGACGGCATCGCCCAATAGAACATGCAATCCTTCCTCTAAACTGTGCTAGTTGTGGAGGACAACATAAAAGAATTGAGTGCATGTTTCGCACAGCTATGTGCCGAGCTTGTGGAAAGCAAGGCCACATCGCCAGGTTCTGTAGAGGTCACCAGAAAGAAGCTAACCTTGCAGATGTACTGCAAAAAGGTAGATGGGCCCCAGGACAGAACAGGGTTGGATACTGTTCAGGGAGGAGGAGTATTCAGCGGACGTGAGCCCAGTGCCCTCTCAAAAAGAAATTGAGACTTCAAGTTAAGTTTCAAGGGAGCTAGACACCAGGTCAGCTCTATCTATCATTTCATACAAGACCTTCGAATATATTTGTAGACAAGGCAAGAGGCGAGTTCAAATCAAACCATCAAGCCTCATCCTGACTGATTTTCAAAATTGCCGTGTGGCTATTAGGGGTGAAGCCCCTATAATGGTCAAATTCAAAGACTTTGAGGGTCCCCTCAATGTGGTAGTCGTCGATGGTCAGCGAACCAGTCTCATCGGATTGGACTGGTTTGAAGCTCTGGGCATCTGTGTAACGGGCATCCATCGCACACAAGCAGATGACCTGGCAGCAGTATGCCAAGGGTATGCTGATGTGTTCAGTTCTGACCCAGGACAATACAAAGGGGCACCCATTTCCCTAAACCTTGACCTGACAGTCACCCCAATTAGAATTAAACCGCGCAGAGTGCCTTTCACTTTAAAACCAAAAATTGATGAGGAGCTGGACAAACTAGTGCAACAAGGAGTGCTCCAACCTGTGGACAGTAGCCTGTGGGAGACTCCCATAGTGCCCCCTGTAAAGCCGAATGGGGACGTCCGCATCTGTGCAGACTACAAGTGCACAATTAACAAGGCACTTCAGCAGAACGCTTACCTAGTTCCAGTGGTAAGCCACATTCTAGCCTTGCTCCAAGGAGGCCGTCTGTTTGCCAAGCTAGACCTTGCACAAGCATACCAACAGCTGCCAGTTGATGATGCTACAGCAAAAGTGCAGACCATCATCACCCACAGAGGGGCATTCCAAGTACGCTGCCTGCAGTTTGGGGTAAGTGTAGCCCCCAGTTTGTTTCAAAGTGTTATGGAAAGGGCACTAAAAATATACCTTGCATCTGCCCCTATTTTGATGATGTCCTAATTGCAGGAGAGTCAGTTGCAGTCCTAGCAGAATGATTCAGGGCATGCTTCAAAGGTTCTGTGAGGCGGGACTTAAGTTAAAAAAAGGACAAATGCCAAATTGGTGTGGACTCTACTGAGTTCCTGGGATTCTGGATAGATGCTGCTGGGATCCATTCATCCGAGGCTAAGCTCAAAGACATTCAGCAAGCCCCCAGACCTAAATCTAAGGGGGAGCTACAGGCATTCTTAAGACTATTAAACTTTTATCACTTGTTTTTGCCACACAAAGCAGCATTGGCAGAACGACTCCACTGTCTGCTAGACAAAAAAGCACCTTGGGTGTGGACAAACAACCATGACAAGGCATTCAGAGCAGTCAAATCACTGCTATCTTCAAGCTTCATGTTAGCTCACTTTAACGAGAATTTGCCAATGACATTAGCATGTGATGCCTCACCATATGGCATTGGAGAAGTGTTAAGTCATCGAATGCCAGACGGTCGGGAAGCCCCTATTGCTTACTACTCTAGGATATTATCTCCAGCTGAGGGGAACTATATTCAAATTGACAAAGAAGCTCTTGCTATTGTTGCAGGAATTAAGAAATTCCATGACTTCTTATATGGGTGACCCTTTATAGTTTTTACAGATCACAAGCTGCAGCTTGGCCTTTTTACGGTTGACAAGCAGACTCTGCAGATCTTGTCACCAAAGATACTGCGAAGGTCAATCTTTATGGCTGCCTATTCATAAAGGCTAGTACATAAGCCTGGCAAGGAAATGGGCCATGCTGATGCACTCAGCTGACTGCCCCTGCCACAAACAGATCCAGATCCAGCCCTTGCAGCTCACATCCTGGCAATTCAGGATCTTCCAGAGACACCCTTACACATGGGAGATGTGGCCGCTGAAACTGCCACTGACAGAACACTCAGCTGTGTTCTCAGCTGGGTGCTGAGGGGGTGGCCAGAAAACAGACCAGGTCCAGAGTTTCAACATTATGCTTGCAGAAAAGATGAGCTGTCAGCCCACAAGGGTTGCATGCTGTAGGGAAGCAGAGTAATTGTCCCGCCCAAATTGCAAGCCAGGGTGTTAGAATCCTTGCATGAGGGACATCCAGGTATCGTAAGAATGAAAGCACTTGCAAGAAGTTACTTGTGGTGGCCTGGCCTGGACAAGGACATTGAGGCTCAAGTAAGAAGCTGTCAGGTCTGCAAAGAGACCTGTCCAGAAATGCCCCAGCACCTGTGCACCGCTGGGAGACCACGCAAGCCCCATAGTCTCACGTGCACTTTGCGGGTCCCACTTTGCGGGTCCATTTCAGGGACAGGTATTCCTCATTGTGGACAATTATTCAAAATGGTTAGAGGTAGTATCTATCCAATCTATGACTACTGCTAGGGTCATCCAGGAACTGCACTGGCTATTTGCCACACATGGACTACCAGATGTTATTGTGTCTGACAATGGGGCACAATTCACAGCAGCAGAATTCCAGTCGTTCCTTAATGCTAATATGATTAGACACACCACTTTGGCTCCATTCTGTTCAGCTTCTAATGGCCAGGCCGAACAGATGGTAAGGTCCACCAAAGACTCCCTTAAAAGAGTAAGGGAGACTGGAATCATCGCCTGGCAAACTTTCTTCTATGCCAGCACACGACTCCAAGCACCGCAACAGGATGCAGCCCAGCTGAGCTAAGGTGGGGATGGCGGCTCATGATGAAGCTAGACCGCCTTCACCCTGACAGGATAGCTGCTGAAATGGCACAACCCAAGCCTCCCTGGAATTTACAGTTGGGTGAGCATGTTGGGCTAGGAACTATGGGTAGGGGGCACCTTGTGTGGCTGCTACAGTTATGAAAGTGTCAGGGCCACTGGACGATGGTCATGTGATCTGATGCCACATAGACCAGTTGAGGCATCAGCAGACAAAGCAGATGCAGATTTAGAAGAGACTGTGGATACTCATGGCGAAGCTGTTATCCCAGTATCGCCCACACCTGCCAAGACTGAGCTGACTGAGATAGAGGCACCAATGGTTTTTGCACTGCCTCTGCTGCCTAATGACTCAGATGCACCTAGCGGCACAGATCTACCACCATCGCTGCCCAACAACTCTAATGACTATAGCGGCACAGGTCTACCCGGTGCGGACAACTGGCAAGTCAAGATGGAACCCCAAAGAGCTTTGCAGCGTTCCGGCAGAACTCGCAACCCACTGGTCTACCTCAAAGACTATATACATCAAGTATACAAGAAGTCATTTTATCCAGGGGGAAGGGGTGTTATGTATTGATATTAAGAGTTGATGTGTTGAATTATAGACCTATATCTCTTTTGAATACAGATTATAAGATTTTTTTGAAAATATTGGCAAATAGATTAATGCATGTTTTGAAGCAATTGATCCATAGTGATCAATCTGGATTTATAATTGGGAGATATATGAAATATAATGTAAGACAAACTGTTAACCTAATTGAGTATTTGAACAAGAACAATCAAATCCCTGCGGCTTTGATATTTTGGGATGCTGAAAAAGCTTTTGATCAGTTAAATCGGCAATTTTTATTGAGAGTTGTAGAGAAAATGAATTTAGGGGATAAATTTTTGTATGGTCTTAAGGCTATATATCAACAACAATCGGCACAAATTATAATTAATGGGGGATTAACAGAAGCATTTAAAATTGAAAAGGATACAAGACAGGGATGTCCATTATCCCCATTGTTATTTGTTTTAACAATGGAGATTTTACTTATTAAAATTCATGAATCACCTACAATAAAGGGAATAAAAATAAATAAGAATGATTATAGGTTGAGAGCTTTTGCCGACGATTTGGTTGTAATGTTATCTCAACCGACAGATTGGCTTAACTTAACAAATAAAAATATACTCCTTCTTAAAGGATGGGATTTATTATATGGATGGCATGCATATTTAATTTATAATAAAAAAGTAGATCAGGTTTTTAAATCTCATATTTTAAGAAACTCTTTATTACGTGTTTGGAAGAAGTATTATTATAAGTTAAACTATAAAATTCCAGTTTGGGGGATTCCTGGACACGTGATAGAGGGGGTATCTAGGGGTGTGAATTTGGATAGGATTTCTTATAAGGAATTACTTAGTTTGGTAGGGAAGGATTGGCAACTAAAATCTTTAGCTGAGTTGAAGCAAGAAAATATTGTACACTTTTGGTTTCAGTATAATCAATTGTTAGTTAGGTGGAGTTTAGATCAAAAGGTTGGTATTACTTTAGATGATGTGAATTTGGTAAAACAGATTAAAGATCAAACTTGAGCCCATATAAAGAGAATTTATAATGTTTTAATAGAATTGGATTCTGAAACGGAGTTAGTTAAAGACTGTATGGTAAAATGGGCACAAAATATTCAAGAGCCGATTCTATTGGACACATGGGAGACAATTTGGGTTAGAAATGTAAAATTTACTCAAACTCAAAATTTAAGAGAAAATTTTTATAAAATGTTTTATAGGTGGCATTTGGATCCTCAAAAGCTGTCCTGTATGTATCCTAATTTACAGCCCAAATGTTGGCGATGTGGAAGCTTAGATGCAACCTATTTTCATATTTGGTGGACTTGTAGAAATATAAAAGCTTTGGGATTAAGATTTGGTGGAATATTCAAAAGATTTTTAAGAGAAAGATAAAGTTTACGCCACAATTATTTTTGTTAGGTGTTATTGTAGATTTTGATGTTAAAGAAAATTAGTTGATGTTGAATCTTATAACAGCTGCAAGATTATCGGTGGGGCAATATTGGAAGAAAGATTATTTGCCTACTATGGAAGAATGGATACTCAAGGTGTCTAATTTAGCAGAAATGGCAAAAATTTCCGCTTATTTGAAGGACTACTCACAAGAAAGATATATTTCTGTTTGGAGAAGATGGATAGATTATATTCAGAATAAATATGAGACTAAAAAGTATTATCTAGCTTATGAGTAAATTTTAGATTATTATTAATAGTTTAATATGGTAGAACTTATATTAGTCTTAGTTTTATGGTTTAATTATATTATTATTTTCGTACTTAATTTGTTAATATTTATTTTGGAAAGGAGTTAAAGTATGTTATGGATTTGATTGTTTGTATAGTTGGGTAATGTTAGTTAGATTATGATTGTTTATCTGTAACCCTGTAATCAGCTCTGGGAAGTGGGGGAGGGGTGGAGGGGTGGGAGGGATTTGGGATATATATTGTATAAAATCTTTAAAACTTTTAATAAAAAAAAAGAGTTGATGTGTTGACTTCCGGTTCGTTACACAGCTGCCATGGACGGTTGGGAGACTTGCTCTATCTCCCCCGTTCAGTTTTGCATCGCTGGGGGGCCCTGAAAAGGGCCAAAAATCACCCCGAAGAGGCGACCAGCAAGGAGGGGCTTTTGCTGGATCCTGGGAGAGCAGTAACTCTTCTGTCAGACCAGGCGATCCCTCCAAAGTGGCGAACAAAAGGACAGGCCATAGAAATATGGCTCGTCCCTAAGCTGCAAACAGCCAAAGTCACACTACCATCTGGCAACTTCAAAGCAGCGTGGACAGTACTGGGTGAGGTTTGCCTCTCTTACATCCTAACTACTTAATTACCTGCATAAGCTGCTAAAGTACTTTCCCCCCTGTGGTGAGGGAAGGGGGATTCTAGCCCTCCCTCCAGAAACAGCAGCTATTAACCACTTGGGAGTTTAAAACATTGAAAAAATACTGAGATCCTATTTCCTAAAATTGGTGGATTATAAGATTTGCAACTTTCTGCTCTCTCTTTATATATTTCTTCCTTGACTTTTATTCTAATTACTATTGAAGATGTGGGGCGTTTTCCTCTTAAAATAGAGTGGAAAAAAACCCTAAAAAGATCCAACTAACTTTAAGACGTAACCTGCTATTCTCTAAGAGACTTGTTGACAGCTTTGAAAATAGACAAGATAAAAAAATAACCTTGAAATACCATCTGCAAAATTCAGCTCAGCTCCCTATTTGGTGGTTTTCTGACTATCAGTTTCTTTCTCTTGAGTTTAATATATTACAATGGAAGAAGAACAGGAAAGGATTTCTTCTACAGAGGAAGTACAGGAACAAATTCTTTGTATGTTAAAAGCGATGATCCAAACTCTACGTATGTAAGCTCTGGATATACAAACTCAAACTATGACTTCAATCAAAGAATTATCTATACAGAATTCTATAGAGAAAGTGAAACAACCAAATGTTATGACAGAAGACTGAGATACTCAACAAATACAGACAATAGAAAACACAAAAAAGGAATTGATAATAGAGAACAAGGAAAGGGCGTTTCTTATAAACCAGAAGGAATTTGAAGATAAACAAGAAAAACAGATGAAAGAGAAGATAAATACTTCGGGACAACTGCATCGAACTGAAAAAATAAAGAGACTACCGGCTAAATCAAGTCCTCTTAAGAAAACATCAACTGGACGTTCTTATCAACATCAAACAATAGCCACAACAATATAAGGAAATTTTTTTGATGATTTAAAGGCAAAAATACGAAAAATGACCTGGCAGAGGAAAAAAGCTAGAATAAGATTAAAAAAGATTGGGGTTCTGATCTATATATGAGATCTAAAATAGAATATATCTAAATAGATAGAATATGTATTCTGAACACAAGACATTGTAACGATTTGAGATAAAGAAAATTTTGGTCATATAAAATCTAGAAATATGTTGAAATAAGAATATTATATTGTCATTAGATGGGTAAGATAGAGGGTAGAAATATATAAGGTATGTATTTTAAATATTAGAATGTATGAGCAATTGGGATAAAGGAATTGTGTTTAATTAAAATTTGGAAAAATTAAATATTAAATGTAATCTGAACGTCTACAAAAGATTTGAATTTAAGATACTATTATGAGTTGAGACAAAGGTTAATAAAACTTAAAAGTATAAGTACTAATAATTGAATTTGTATATGGGTTTGTGGTATAAATGTTGGTGGTTTATTTTCAATTTTTTTTTTCTCTTTCTGGAAAGGAAGAAGGAAGTGAAAGGAAGAAAAAAAAATTATTAGCTCCAAATGTGAGATAGGAGACTTAGAAATTGGGATCATTTAAAATCTGAAAATGATAAAGATTAAACATTAAACTTAAATATCAATGGCAAATTAAAGTTAAGAAAAACTTACTAGGTTATTGTCTAAAAGGTGGAATGTCAAATTAATTAAGATATGTATAGACTGAAGATTACTGATGAATATTAGAAAGGTATTTTTTGTTTGATTAATAGGGTAAGAACTGTATTGGTTTGAACATGACAATAGATATCATGGGGGAAAGAGAGGGAATTAGTTTGTTGTAATAATTTGAGATTTGTACTGATGATATTCAAATGTAACGGAATTACTGTGCTCAGCCGCCACACTACTTTAGAAATATGTAAACATAATATTGTAAAATTAATAAAAAAAACTTGAAACTGAAAAAAAAGAGTTGATGTGTTTTAGTTTAAAGGTGTCTCCAACCGTTTTGGAGGGAAAGTTAAGTTTAAGAGTTAAGTTTAAGTTTGAGCGGGAAAACACCATTTGATTTGATTGGTTGCCACCTAGAGGCGGCAAGAATAAATAGCCGTCATTCTGCCGGTTAAGCCTGTTCTGTTTCTGTTGTAATAAATGATGTTGTATTAAACCGGTCTGGTCAATGCCTCCAAAAACACATGCAACATGCATGATGACATCATCATGCAAATGAGGTAAATATTCTGCATCATGATGCATATAATATCACTTGCATTCCTTGCAAACATCCATGAGTTTAGAGATTAATACGAAGCTAGCTACTTACCTGAAAATCCTGCAACTCTAGAAAATGCAGACTTCTCCAAAACCTGTCATCTGTTTCACTAGAGGTCAAGTTTAATAAGATTTTTTATAAGAAACAGATGTGCTGTTATGGAGATTAAACAGCTAGCCATGGATGGCTGAAGAATTTTGGATGCTGAAGTTCATACATCTTAAAAGTTGCTGAGGTTGAGAAACACTACGAATTTTATATGAACATCTGAAATAAGCTTTAGAAAACCACTGTATCTCCCTTCTATTACCTTATAGGACTTGGAATATTACACACGATGTAATCAAATTCTGATTTGGAGTACCTCAAGCCTGACATGAATTAACACCTTTACTAAGCTAGGGGTAATGTCCCTTCTAGATTGTTATTGCCTACATAGTAGTGGTTTTGTTTTAATTGCTTGCTGTGGTCTCTTGTCTGTAATAAAGTTTTCACTCCCCTCGAAGATGAGGCAGAATAAAACTTTAAACTTTAAAGTCAGGCTTGACCACAAGAAGAATCCAGCACCACGTCACAACTGACTAGCAAGTTGCTCTCGCGCTGTCTTTCTACCTCTTTTTCTATCTCTATTCTCTCTTTCCCTTGGCGCGTGACAAAGCTGGCGGCAGCCCTGCCGCTGCCAACACTGGTCTCATGACCGGATGTTTGGAGACACTGTTTATACTTTCAAGGCGCCGGCAGCGAGGCAGACCCGTTCCTTATGGGCTTCCCCAAAGATAAGAGAAGATCCGCGACAGAAAATTGGTAAGGAGCCCCTTCGGTCATTCTGCCTGACTTCTAGGGTCCATCTAGGGTGCAAAAGGGTAACTGGAGTGACAATCCATTGTTAATTTTTTTTAAAAAAAAACCTAGAAATTATATTTAGTTGATGCTTCGAACTCAGAAGCAGGATATCTCTCTTTGAGAGAGCATTCAGCCATATAGGTTATATACGGTAAGTGATAATGCAAAAATAGGTTTTCCATTCCATCTATTAGAAATCCAAAAAGTTTGCAGGGCAGCGAGAGAGCGATCCTACTTCATTTGTTTTTAAAAAAGAATTAATTAATGTTCCCGGATTTGGTACTGTATTAAAAAGAGTGTGGTGTCTTCAGCAACCAAGCCTTGCAAAGCTTCATATCCTCAAAATGTACGGGACTACAGAACTCGTCATCCCTACATATACTATATGGATAAGCTGTTTGAGAAGGTAGGACTGTAAAACAAAGTTGGGGATACAATTGTGAAAGCCATGTTAAAGTATTGAGAGGGGGATTCTGCTGTGGCATGCTACTCTATATATGAAGCATTTACTTAAGGTCAGATCAGATACAATTTGGGACTTCACTTTTAGATCCTTCCTTCCTTCCTTCCTTCCCCAACTGAAACAGACTAAAGAAAGAAGATGGCAAGGAAGTAATAGGCATTAGAGAGAAAGCAGAGCTGCTTAACTCTTTGCATCGGTCTTCACCAAAAAGAAACTATAGCCCAGTGGTTCTCAACCTGTGGGTCGGGACCCCATTTGGGGTCGAATGACCATTTCACGGGGGTCGCCAAACCACGCTGTCCGCCATTTTTTTCCCTTTTCCCTAGCTGTCCTATTCCCTCTTATTGGTGCCCACACCCACTTGGGGGTCACCACAACATGGGGAACTGTATTATGGGGTCACGGCATTAGAAAGGTTGAGAACCACTGCTATAGCCCAACCCTCCAAAAAACGTAACTGTAAAAGACAGACCAGAAATAAAAATTAAAATAAGCAAGAAAATAGTAAGAGAACACTTGTCTGAGCTTGATTAATTTATTATCAGGACATTAATTATCACAACATCCAAAAGTTCTGAAGGATGTCATCTCAGAACCATTGTATCATATCTCTAAAAAATCATGGAGCCCTGAGGAACTATCTGAGGATTGGAAAAGAGCTGATGTGATTCCCATCTTCAAAAAAGGAAAAGAAACCAGACCCAGGAAACTACAGACCGATCAGCCTAACATCAGTACCTGAGAAGATACTAGAAAAAATAATAAAAAACCGGATCTGTGAACATCTAGAAACAAATACAATTATAACTAGAAGCAAGCATGGGTTTGTTAAAAATAGATCATGTCAAACCAATCTTACTTTTTTCTTTGACAAAGTGACTAAATTAGTGGACCAGTGAAATGCTTAGACTTCAGCAAGGCATTAGACAAATAGACCACAACCTACTTGGTAAGCTAGAATATTGTGGAATAGATAACATCACCACCAGATGGATTTGTAACTGGCTGACAAACCATACTTAATGAGTAGTCTTTAATAGTACTACTTCTATATGGAGGGAAGTAAGCAGTGGGGTGCCACAAGTTTCTGTCTTAGGCCTGGTATTCTTCAATATCTTCATAAATGAATTAGATGAGGGAATAGAAAGGGAGCTCATCAAATTTGCAGATGATACTAAGCTGACAGGAATAGCCAGCACCCTAGATGATAGGCTCAAGATCCAGTTGGGCCCTATCTAACAAAATAAAATTCAACATAGAGAAAAGTAAAGTCTTACACCTAGGCAAGAAAAATCCAAAGTACACATACAGGTTTGGTGAAACCTGGCTTAATAGCAGTAACTGTGAGATGGATCTTGGAGTCCTAGTGGACAATCAATCAAATATGAACCAGCGGTGTGCAGCAGCCGCCATCAAAAAAAACCAGTGCAATCCTAAATTGCATTAACAGGGAATGAATCAAGATCATGTGAGGTACTAGTATCACTTTTTAAAGTCGTAATAAGACCACACCTAGAATACTGCATCCAGTTTTAGTCACCACACAATAAAAATGATGTTGAGATTTTAGAAATTAGAGTACAGAGAAGAGAAACAAAGATGATTAGGGGCCTGGGAGGCTAAAATATATGAAGAACAGTTACAAGAACTGGGCATGGCTATGTAACTGTTCTTCATGTATTTTAGTGAAGAGAGAAGGACTAGGGGTGACATGATACTAGCGTTCCAATATTTGAGGGGCTGTCACAGAGAAGAAGGAGACAACCTCTTCCAAAGCACTTGAAGGCCAGACAAGGAACAATGGATAGAAACTGATAAAGGAGAGATTTAACCTAGAAATAAGAAATTTTCTGACAGAACAATCAACCAGTGGAACAGCTTGCCTTCAGAAGTTGTGGGTGCTTCATCACTGGAGGTTTTCAAGAAGAGACTGGACAGCCACTTGCCTGAAATGGTATAGGGTCTCCTGAATGAACGGGGTTGGACTAGATCACCTACAATGTCCCTTCCAACCCTGTTATTCTAAATTATTCTTTCTTTCCAGCTTTTGTGGGTGGCTGATTTGGACTGTCATTGCAACAGGAGGGAGATCAATACAATCCGCTTCTGAATGGTGAAAACAAGCAGTAAAATATGAATATAGCAAATGAGTGACTAGAGACTGTTGATTCAGTTAGACAGCAGCACCTAGCTGACTTCACAGATTTGTAAAAGATAAATGAGATTAGAAATTACGACTAAAATGAGAAAAACCAAGAAACCCTACACTGAGAAGCCTTCCCTCCCCTCCTCCAATCCTCAGAAGACAATCATCCTCCTGTTGTTAGCAAGAAAAATGCTGAGATGTGTCTGTGAAATCACCTTCTGAACTGAGTTAAGCAATCTAAGTTCTTTTAAGAATTAATTCAAATATTAGTTCTCTTTCTCTTCATCTTAGTCTTCTTCATATTTTTCAACTTGTTCCCTCACCCCGGCCCTCAAACTTTTAGAAACTATTCTGGATGACTCAAAACTTTCAAATTCTTAGCTTTAATAGGTTTTGAACCTGGGATTGCTTAGTGAGAAGACAGACTTCTTCAAATAGATCACTGATAACACCAGTGCAGGGTGTTACTGCAGGGACGTATTGATTAATTTTTTCCCAATAATGTTATTAAAGATTATATTATACCAATAAAACTAATGTAACTAATAATACCAATATATCTTTAAAAAACATTCAGGTACAGAAAATGAAAAAAAGGGAAAGAAAAATAGTAAAAGAAACCTTCCTCTTCATACCTAGCAAGTATAATAATTTAAAAATTATTATCTTTTAAAATACAACCAAACATCTCTTCCATACTTCATCTTATTCTCTATTAATCCATCTCTAAATCAACATCTCTCCATATTAATAAACAAATGCCCAGTCAGGTTCTGACCAGGTTTTCATTGAGGATATCTCTGGTATTTTGCTCCATTCAGACTTCCCTCAACCCTGATCAGTATCTCAGTACCTGATGCTGAAAAACACTCCCACAGCATGGTGCTTCTGCTACCATGCTTCACCGTTGGGGTGATATTGGGCAGGTGATGAGGCGAGGCAGGCAAGCCATGGCCCCTGCACACGTGGCCCCCCTATCCAACCTCATCCTCCAGCTCCACTGCACAGGTGGGACAAGCCTGGCACTTGCTACCCCAACCGCAATGGCCTGGCAAATAGGAAGTGCAGGGAGCCCCTGTTCTAAGAGGCAGCCAAGATTCTGCAGACTGTGCAACGAGGTGGGTCAGAGTGCCACAACTGCCAGGCTGGGCCTCCAAGCAGCAGACAAAGACAGAGGTGCCGGGGGGGGGTACGTGATCCAGCCTGCTGGATGCGCCGGGGGCCGCACAACTGCCTGCATCATCCCAGATATGGTGGCCATGTGCAAGTAAAGTCAGATGATGGAGCTGCGACAAGGCTGCCCAGCTGGTCGCCGTCACCACCATGCCACAGCCCCTGCATGCTCAGCCCCTGGCGGCCAACCTCGTCTTCCAACGAGTGCCCTGGGAGCTCATGGATCATTCTGGGGGCCGCTGTCCAGTGATCCAGGCAGCCCATGCTGCTGCCCAATGCAGCCCGAGCGGGATCAGGCCCCAGTGACTGCCCTGGCCCCAACCTCCACCGGAGACCCCTGGATCCCTCCTACCCCCCACAGGCCCCCATGAACGACATGAGCTGGCTACGCCTACCCCAGCCATGCCTACCCAGTCGGCTGTGACCACCTGGCCATGCCCCTGGCCACGCTCCCCCATGCCCCCCGAGGGCAACCACAATGTTGATGCAGCCCTCAATGAAATCGAGTTTGACACCCCTGCTTCAGACATAATATTTAGAATTGAGGTGAAACAGTTTAATCTTGGTTTCATCAGACCAGAGAATCTTGTTCGTCACAGTCTTGAGAGTTTTTTAGGTGCTTTTTTTGCAAACTCCAAGCAGACTTTCATGTCTTGCCCTGAGGAGAGATTTCCGTCTATCCACTCTGCCATAAAGCCCAGATTGATGGAGGGCTGCAGTGATGGTTTTTTTTCTGGAACTCTGTCCCAGCTCCATACAGGATCTCTGGAGCTCATTCAGGGTGACCATCGTGTGGTTGGTCATCATTCTTACTAATGCCCTTCTCCCCCCCCCCCAATCGCTCAGTTTGACCGGGAACCAGGTCTTGGAAGAGTCCTGGTGGTGCCAAACTTCTTCCATTTGAGAATTATGGAGGCCACTGTGCTCTTAGGAAACTTCAGTGCAGCAGAAATTTTATTGTAGCCTTCCCCAGATCTGTGCCTTGCAATAATCCTGTCTCTGAGCTCTGCAGGCAGTTCCTTTGACCTCATGGCTTTTGCTCTGCTACACTATGCATTGTCAGCAGTGAGGCCTTCTATAGAGAGGTGTGTGCCTTTCCAAATTATGTCAAATGAATTTAATTGACTGCAGGTAGACTCCAGTCAAGATGTAGAAAGATGTCAGCAATGATCAAGAGAAATGGGAGGCATCGGAACTAAATTTCAAGTGTTGTTGCAGAGTCTGAATACTTATACCAATGAAATGTGATATTTCAGTTTTTTCTTTTTTAATAAATTTACAGACATTTCTAAAATTCTGTTTTCCCTGTGTCATGGGGTACTGAGTGTAGATTAATGAGAAAAAAAATGAATTTCAACAACTGTAGAATCAGGCTGCAGCATAACAAAACTGACAAAAGTAAAGGGGTCTGAATACTTTCTGAATGTACTGTATAGTTAAACCTTTCTAAAGGATTGAAGGAGACACACCCAGTGATTTCAATAGAACTTGCTAGTCTGCAAGTTCTCAATTTAAAAAACAAAAGCCAAAGGAAAAAACTAAAAAAATAATCAGCTAAAAGCATTTAAGAGATGAACCTCAGTTGAACATAAAATCCATATAGGCAACTTTAGTAGCTATAAGCACAATGGAATCCTGCCACTCCAACCTATCATAAGTTGACCACAAAACACAGTTCCTGACATTTGCTCACAAAAACCCAGCTGTATGAAGTAACTTGTGGGTAATTTTGCAATCTCTCTTTAGTGCAGAGACATTTCAGCAGCCCAAATCCTGCATTTGGCAGGTTTTTTGGCTGCAGTGTGTTTCTCTATTCTGCAGGAATGTCGGTTCTTAATAATGGCTCTCCAGGAGGGACAGAAGTACTGATCAGATTTAACTTGCTGCAGGAACAGGTTCAAAGGTTATGGCATTCCATCAAACAGTGAAGCTACTCTAGAAAGCCTCTAAAGATCTTTTAGAAGCCTAGTAAATGATTAGTCATTATCAACAGTTATTGGTTACAGAACATGGAAAAGATTAAAAGAGCTGAGTGGCGCAGCAGTTAGAGTGCAGTACTGCAGGCCACTTTAGCTGACTGTGTTCAGCAGGTCAGCGGTTCAAATCTCATCGGCTCAAGGTTGACTCAGCCTTCCATCCTTCCGGGGTAGGTAAAATGAGGACCCAGATTGTTGGGGGCAATGTAAATATATATATATATATATATATATATATATATATATATATATATATATATATATATATATATATATACACACATACATACATACATTGCTTACTGGTGTACACCGCTTAGAGAGTGCTTGCACTTAAAGTGGTATATAAGTCTCATAAATAAATAAATAAATAAATTTAAAACTCTGAAGCTTTCATTGTAAGAGAAAAGAAGGACCTGAAGCTCCCCCCATAATCCTTTCCTTTTTTCCAGTGAGAACAAATAAATAGATTAAGTTAATATAAATGTGCTAGACTTATTTATACATATGTTGGATGAATAGAGAGAGGGAAAAAATACATTTCTTATAGTCATTTGATCCATAATAAGTTATCAATATGCATAGTGGAAAAATCTTAATAAAATGTGCTCTCTACTTGCCCTCCCACTTTGCCTAAGACGCAAATTGACCTTCCCTGTCCCAGACAATCTCATCAAAGCAAAAAACTAAAACTTCCTCACCAGCTGACAGACCAGTTCAAGAGTAACCTGTACAAGGGAACTGTCACCTTCCATCCTCCATCAGCTGATGACCTCAGTAGTCCATCTCCTTTAATTGTAGACTTTCCCAGCTCTACCTCCCTCCTGAAAAATCCATTTTGTCTAACCATAGAACTAACCAGCTACCCTGACAAGGACCTGCCTAGCTTGCCCAAAGTGGCCAGGAAATCAGATCCTTAGGATTTCCCACCGTGTAGCCCAGGGGTAGGCAACCCAAAATACTCAAAGAGCCACTTGGACCCGTTTCCCACTGAAAACAAAACACAGGGAGCCGCAAAACCCTTTGGATATCTAAAATGAAGATAAGACTGCATATATCCATATATATATGGATATATGCAGTCTTATCTTCATTTTAGATGTCAAAAGGATCTCTCTCTCTCTCTCCCTCTCCCCCTCCCTCTTTCTGCCCTTGGTCTGCTAGTCTTCTTCCCCCTGTGTGTGTGTGTGAGAGAGAGAGGGGGGGGCACTTGCGCTTCCCCCCCTTTCTCTCTTTCCTCTCCCTCTTTCTTCTCTCCCTTTCTTTCCTCTCCCTCCCTTTCTCTTTCCTCTTTCTTCTCCTTTTCTCTTTCCTCTTTCTCCCTCTTTCTATTTACTCTCTCCCCCTTTCCTCTCCCTCTCCCTTTCTTTCCTTCCTCTCTTTTCTCCCTTTCTTTCCTTTCTCCCTTTCTCTCCTCTTTCCTTTCCTTTCTCCCTCTTTCCTCTTTCCTTTCTTTCCTCTCTCCCTTTTTTCCTTTCTCCCTCTTTCCCCCTTTCTATTTCTTTCCCCCCTCTCTCTCCCTCCCCTTCTTTCATCTCCCTTTCTTTTCTTTCTCCCTCTTTCCTTTCCTTTCCCTTTCTTTTCTTCCTCTTTCCTCCCTTTCTCCCTTTCTATTTCTTTCCTCTCCTCTCCCTTTCTTTCATCTCCCTTTCTCTTTCTCCCTTTCTTTCCTCTTTCCTCTCTCCCCTCCCTTTCTTTCCTCTCCCTTTCTTTTCTCTTTCTTCTTTTCCTTTCTCCCTTTCTTTCCTGTCTCCCTCTTTCTATTTCTTTCCTCTCCCTCACCTTCTTTCATCTCCCTTTCTCTTTTCTCTTTCTCCCTTCCTTTCCTCTCTTTCCTCTCTCTCCCCCTCCCCCTTTCTCTTTCCTTTCCCTTTCTCTTTTCTTCCTTTCTTTCTTTCCTCTTTCTCCCTCTTTCTATTTCTTTCCTCTCTCCCCCCTCTCCCTTTCTTTCATCTCCCTTTCTCTTTTCTCTTTCTCGCTTTCTTTCTTTCCTCTTTCCTTTCTTTCCTCTCTCCCCCTCCCTCTTTCTCTTTCCCCTCCCTTTCCTCTCTCCCTTTCCTCTACCTCCCTTTCTCTTTCCTCTTTCTTCTCCCTTTCTCTTTCCTCTCTTTCTCCCTTTTTCCTCTTTCCTCTCTCCCCCTTTCCTCTCCCTCTCCCTTTCTTTCTTTCCTCTTTCTCCCTTTCTATACTTTCTTCCTTTCTCTCCTCTTTCTTTTTTCTTTTCTTTCCTCTTTCTCCCTTTCTCTCTTTCCTCTTTCCTTTCCTCTCTCCCCCTCTCCCTTTCTCTCCTCTTTCCTTTCCTCTTTCTCCCTTTCCTCCCTTTCTCCCTCTTTCTATTTCTTTCCTCTCTCTCCCCCTCTCCCTTTCTTTCATCTCCCTTTCTTTCTTCCTCTTCCTCTTTCTTTCCTTTCTCCCTTTCCTCTTTCTCTTTCCTCTCTCTCCCCCTCTCACTTCCTCTTTTCTCTCTCCCCCTCTCCCTTTCTTTCATCTCCCTTTCTCTTTCTCCCTCTTTCTCTTTCTTTCCTTTCTCTCCCCTCTCCCTCTCTCTTTCCTCTCCCTTTCTCTTTCTTCCTCTTTCCTCTTTCTCTTTCTTTCCTCCCTCTTTCCTCTCTCTCTCCCTCTCTTTTTCTCTTCACCTCCCCCCCCTTTACTAACAGAACCAGTTCACCTACCAAAACGTTTAACTTCCTCCTTTAGAGATGGGCAATGTAGATTCACCACATTCTGACAAAGAGAAATGCCAGCACCTCTCATCAATTCTGCTGCAGGGACAGCAAACGCTGTATGTTAGGATATCTGGAGAGCTACAGTTCATCCGCACCCTCCTGAAAGGCTGTCCCATCCATTGCAATGTCACGCTTTGAAAGGCCCCTCCCCCTCCTCCGCTTCAAGCCGACTGCACCCAGCAGGGAGCCTCAGTAGCCGGCGCGGAAGGGAGCAAGGGAGGAAAAGAGACAGACCATCTCCTCGCAGCTCACTTCCAATCCCAAAGTGGTGAATCCTGCTTGGGATTTGGGACTGAGAGGGGGGAAATCCTGGCTCCTAAGCTGCAGGGACTTCCAACCACAGAGCTTGCTTGGCTCTGTTCCCAGCCAGCGCCGCGCGTGCGCAAAACAACAGCAACAAAATACTGCGATCGAGACTTACCTGCCTGCCTGGCTCCCGGGCCTCGGTAGCAAACCATTTGAAGCAAGCAGCCTCGTTCGCAGAGAGGAGAGGAGAGAGTGAGGGCGGATGAGCTGAGTTTGTGGCAGGGATAACAAGGGTTCGGGAAAAGCTAGCACGAAAGTTCCGTGTCTTTTGACTTAGCTCGCCTTGTCCCCCACTGGTTCTTTGCCCGAACAAGTCACCCTCTCTCTTTCTCTCTTTCCTCTGCCCCCCCTCCAGATGAAGAGAGAGAGAGAGAGAGAAAGAAAGGCAGACGGCGCCAAAGGGGCAGGGAGGGGACGGAGGCAGGAAGCGGTAAAAGTCGCTGAAAGGTGCCCGGGACCCCACGGACCAGCCCGGGGAGATGCATGGTGAGCTCGGCTGCCTAGGGAACGGCCTGGGGACGGCCCAGGAAGTGATGCCCCCCTGCTGCAGCCTGCCTGGCCCAGGGAGACATATGGCCGGGTGAGTGGCCCAGGGATGGCACAGGAAGCAATGTCCCCCTGCCACCCAGCCCGGCCTGGGGAGACGCGGCCGCCACCCCAGCCAGGACTGCCACCTGGCCCGGGCAGACACGTGGCCGGCTCGACGGCCCAGGAAGTGATGTTCCTGCCGCCCCAGCCGGGACTGAAGCCTGGGGGGGGGCAGCAGGAGGAAGGAGGGGGAGGGGGGAGGAGGAGGCTCCGGAGCCGCAGGAGATGGCTCAAAGAGCCGCATGCGGCTCCGGAGCCGCGGGTTGCCGACCCGTGGTGTAGCCTATACAAATCTTTGCTTTTTCACTGTTCAAGATCCCTCTTTCTTGTAAAGCAGACATCCAACAATCAATCTTTGCAATAAAGTATGGTTCTCAGTATTCCTTCTTGCAACTGATTCTATGACCTATGACAGTGATGGCAAAAATTTTAGAGACCGAGTGCCCACACTTCAACCCAAAACCCACTTATGTATTGCCAGGTGGGCGTGGCCCGCTGGGTGGGCGTGGCTATAGTGGTCATGGCAGACGGGTGGGTATGGCCAGCTTGATGTTGCTCCAGGAGAGGGATGCCTGTGGGGGCCGGGCAGGGTTGGGGGAGATCCAGGGGTCTCTGGCGGGTGGGGCAGTGGGCAGGAGGCTGGTTCTGTGGGTTGAGGTGAGGCAGGGCAGGGGTGCCATGTCGCAGGGCAAGGTGAGGTAGGGGCCGGGGCAGCTGCTGCCTGACACCATCGGCCCCCGCACACAAAGGCCAGCAAGTGCATAGGTGCTGGAATGCATCTGGCCATGTGGGACCTTAGCAAGTTAGCGGGCGGCTGGTTGAAGAGGATGGTTGCCATCTCTGGGGCATGGCGCGCGTGCCCACAGAGAGGGCTCCGAGTGCCGCCTCTGGCACGTATGCCATAGGTTCGCCACCACTGACCTATGAGAAACATTTAACAGATATTCACATTAATAAGACAATCCATAGATACTTAAAATTAGTCAACCCTCTAATAGTAGATAATAGGCAGAACAAGTAATAGAGAATTTGACCTCACTGGTACAGATGCAGGTTGGGGAGAAAGAGATATATCATTGCTTCAGATTGAGTAAAGTGTAATAGCTGAACATTGTTTGAAGATTAGCAAGATGAATGTTTAAATCTCCACTTAGATATAAAAGTTATTGAATGGTGATGGGCTAAACCCCTGAGTGGCTATAGGTTCAGTCTAATGTCTCTCCCAGGGTTGCTGTAAAGATAAACAGGATGGGGAAGGGTTGTGTATATTGCCTTAAGAATCTTAAAGGTAAAGGCTTCCCTGAGTTGAGCTTAATTTCTGGAAACTACACAGATACTATAGCCCTGTATAGTTTCCTTAGTAATAAAAATGTACTATGCTAGAGCCATCTTCTAAGATGATTTCTACATTTTTGCTTGAGCTTAAGTTCTTTTTGGCTTGTAGAACTTTTCAAAACATTTCACTTAAATTTAACATGGATATTTCTGCTGTCAAGGATATGCAGTACTGTTGTTCATTTGTTCAAGGTACAAAGCTTCTGGTTTGCCATTCAGCAATTTACTTCTGTGGGGAATGTTTTTTAGCACTTGAAAAAAAAGTACAACTCTAATTGAAAATGATTCTGCTTCTCTTTGCTGCTGATTCATCTTATTGGTTCTCCTTAGCATCAAAGGATTGTTGGGGCTTCCTACATGTGATATCAGCAGTAAAATGAATAGTTTTGTGGGAAAGCTTGCTTTGCCTGCTTACATTTTAGAGCTGATGGTTTTGGCAATGACATATATAATTTGGCACGGTCTCTCAAAACAAGTATTGGTCTTGTATTATGTTTGTTTTTAGGTCACTACTGACAAATTGCATGCCTCGCAGGGAACAAGAAGCGCCACTAAGTCACAAACTTGGTCTTGTGAGAAGATTTGTTAGCAGCTGACTTTAAAACTTCAAGATGGGTAAGGAGGAAAGAAGTTTTAGGGCATGTTTCTTAGGATAATTAGATTAATCCAGACTATGATGAAATTATTTGGATAGCAGAGATAATAGTAGTGAGTTTGGATGTTTTGCACTTTTAACCTGGTTAATATTGCAGATTTCTAGATTATATAAATTAATGTTATCCCTCTTAATATGTAAAGGTGGAGTGAGACATGTTCTGTTCGTTTGTAAAAAAACATATCATGACAAACCTTATTGCCTTTTTTGATAAAGTAACTACATTAGCAGTCCAGCAAAATGTGATAGACATAGTGTATTTGGACTTCATTTGATAAAGTAGACCACAGCCTACAGGACTTCTTGATAAGATGTGGGAAAAACAGCTTTACTACTTGATGAATTCGTAACTGGCTGACAAACCACACTCAAAGTGTAATCCTCAATGAAACTACATTTACATGGAGGGAAATATGCAGTCCAATACCCAAGGTTCTGTTTACACCCAGTAGTCTTCAACATCTTCATAAACAATTTAGATGAAGAGATAGAAGGGGAATTCATCAAATTTGCCGATGACACCAAGCTGGGGGGGGGGGATAACCAATACTTTGGAATATAGGCTCAAAATTCAGAAGGATCTTGACAGATTTGAACACTGGGACCTATCTAAAAACATATAGTTCAGTAGAGAGAAAAATAAAGTACTTAGGCAGGAAAAGCTATACATAAGTTCTACCTGACTCAACAGTAGTAACTGAGAGGGATCTAGGTGTCCTAGTGGATCAGTGCTTAAGTATGAGCCAGCAATGTGCTGTAGCTGCCAAAAAAGCCAATTAGTCCTGGGCTGTATCAACAGGGATAGCATCAAAATCAGAGGAAGTGATAATATCATATTATTCTGCACTGGTGAAGCCACACTTGGAATACTGTGTCCATTTTTGGTCATAGTTATACAAAAAAGATGTTGAGACCTTGCAAATGTGCAGAGGAGAGAAACAAAAATGATAAAGTGTCTGAAGGCAAAATCATATGATGAATGGTTCTGGGAGCTAAGTATATTTAGCCTATGCTTTTAGAGAAGGTTTAAGGGGGACATGATAGCTGTCTTCCAGTACTCAATGTCTGTCACAGAGAAGACAGGATTGACTTATTCTCCAAAGTACCTGAGGGAGGTCAAGAAGTATTGGGCGGACGGTTGTTAAAAGTGAACCCAACCTAGAAGTAAGGAGAAATTTTCTGATACTGAGAACAATTAATGGAATAGTTTACACCCCAGAGTTATGGCTGCTCCATCACTGGAGGTTTTCAGAAATAGACTGGATAACCATTTATTGTATAAGGCTCCTGCCATGAGCAAGAAGCTGGACTAGAAGACCCCTTCCAGCCCTATGAGTCTATGTTCCCTTTTTTTGCAGAGACAGAAAAGCTGCTGACCCCAGTGAATAGTTATGGGTCTCATGATGGGGATATGAGGCCAGTCTTAGGATCTACTGCCTTTCACCCAGAAGAGGAAGAATTCCGAAGGCGTCTCAAATATTATTTCATGAGCCCCTGTGACAAGTTTCGTGCCAAAGGTCGGAAGCCATTTAAATTGGTGCTTCAAGTGATCAAGATCCTAATAGTCACCATTCAGGTGTGTAAGAAAATGCAAACTTGGAGCAAAGTCCCAGATAGCTTTTGTCTAGTCTTTTTAAAAAAATCAATCACAGTTTATCCTGAGTAGTTTTCACTTTTCTTTGAGACGGGAAGGTGTCTTTCCTGCAGCCAAGGATTGGACTTTCTCTGGCCTTCCAAGAGTGCAAGAGGACATGGCTGGTGATGCTATGAACTTACTTATCAGAGGCATCACATTTTTGGCAATTTTTAAGGTTTTGTAATTATTTGATTTTCTTCAGCTTGTTCTGCCTTATCTTCTACAGCTCATTCTCTTTGGGCTCAGCAATCAGATGGTGGTAACATTCAAAGAGGAGAACACTATTACATTTAAACATCTCTTCCTGAAGAACTATGCAGATGGATCAGACGATACCCATGCAGTTTATACGCAAGCAGACGTCTATGACCATATCTTCCATGCAGTTGAAAAAGTGAGTAGAGGGGAACAGGGCATATGGATGATCTGGAATTGATTGGCCTCATTCTGGTGATGGTAATTTCCCCCTACAGTACTTGGCCATTCCAAGTGAGACAATTGGACGATATGCCTATGTTCGCCCAGACAATGCTAACCAATCAGGTCTCATGCTTTGCCAGCAATATTACCGCAAGGGGAGAATTGACCCAGCCAATGACACTTTCAACATTGACCCCAAGGTCATCACAGGTAAGCAAATGTCTTCCCTGAACCCTAGCTCTTGTATCCACTGTTCAGACTTGGATATGGACGTGGCCCTTTCCCTTGCTAAAACTCCAGCTCTTACGATCTTCAGGTGAGGTCATTCTGAAGATGTTCTTCTATCTAGTAAGTAAGAGGATCTTTTCTTGCATTGCACCTAGACTGTGAAACACATACTCTTAGGAGAGATATTTGGCTCCTACTGTCTGCATTTAGAAAATCTGTAAAAATGTATCATTTTCATTGGATGTTTCATTGTCAATTGATTTCACTGTTAATTTTTATGTTGCTAATCTTTTATATTTTTATAATTTTGTTAGCCAAGTTGAATGCTCATCTAAATAAAAGGATGGGGTGAAAATTAGGTAAATAATATAAAATAAATGCTTTTCCTTCTTGTTTATGAGCCCTTAAAAACAATATTTTGTTATGTTGTAATATGATGCAAGTTCTCTGTAGAGTCAGGAAGCTGCTCTAATAGTCTTTACTTTCCTGAGTTCTACCCATGTCTCAGGTTTCTCAACCTCTTAATTCATGTAGTAGAAAATAAAGGAAGCTGTCTTTTGTCATTTTTATGGTATGTTTTATATGTAGTGTGGCTTCTGTTGTAAAATGAAGAATAAATAATAGCTTGGTGGCACAAGTGCAATTTTATGTGCAGAAATACAGCTGACACTATGTCCCCAGACCCATTTTCATCCAAATGTGGAAGGGTTTAAAGCACGAGACTGTCTCCTTTTTATACAGAATGCCTTGGTGTGGATCCCCCAGAGAAAATCCCTCCTCCATCTGAACTCAAAAGGAAACATCCAGATCTAGCATTGGACCGCAGCTACAAAAACTTTACTCTTAAGTTTTACAAGTAAGTGGTTATATTTTATTGGTATTTGTAGCAACTCTTTAGGGTTGACAGACCCCTTATTTTTACACCCTAACTGTTGTTTTGAGGGAATATTGCACGGATATTTGCAAACCTGAAGATTCCATCTAAATCTTTCTGTGCATATGGTGCAGATATTCCTTTTTATATTCATTACTGCTTTGGACCAAAGTAATGTGATTCCTATAACTTTATATCTACAGTCATGTGAAAAAGAAAGTATATCCTCTTTGAGTTCAATTGTTTTATGTATCAGGACTTAGTAAAAAATCATTTGGTCTTTAGCGGTTCTTAAAAGTAGATAAATATAAACAGCAGCACATAACATATTATACCATGACATCATTTATTTTACAATAAGAAAGCCAAAATGATGAATATCAGATTATGTTCTGATATGTAAAATCATAGAACAGGGGTGTCAAACTCGATTTCATTGAGGGCTGCATTAGCATTGTGGTTGCCCTCGAGGGCCATGTGGGCTGGCCGGGATGGGTGTAACTGGGTGGTCACAGCCAACTGGGTAGGTGTGGCTGAGGTGGAGGTAGCTAGCTCAATGGGGCTCCTGTGGAAGCCCAGGTGGGGCTGGGGGTATCCAGGGGTCTGAAGTGGAGGGATTGGGACCAGGGAAGGCATCAGGGCCTAATCTACCAGCGGAGCCTCGTTGACCCTCTCAGGCCACGCAGAGGCCCCCAGACGGCAGCAAGGGCTGCCCTGGGCGGCAGGCACCTGGCCCAGCACTTGAGCTCCCTGGGTGCTCCTTGGAAGGTGAGGGCCGAGCATGCAGGAGCCATGGCATGGCAGTGACAATGACCAGCTGGGCTACCTCACCACGGTCCCATCGTCTGTCTTTGCTTGCCCATGGCCACCATGGCTGGGATGACACAGGAAGCCATCTGCCAGGACGGATTGCGTGCCTCCTCCCATGCCTCTGTCTCCACCTGTTGGAGGGCCAGCCCGGCGGTTGCAGCGCTTGGACCCACCTGCACTGCACGGGCTGTGGAATCCTAGCTGCTTCTTGGAGATGGGGCTCCCTGCTCTTCCCGTTCGCCAGGGCCCTTGTGGGCAAGATAGCAGGTGGCAGGCTCGTCCTGCATGTGCGGCAGAGCTGGAAAACAAGGTTGACGGCAGGGGCCAAGTGTGCTGCACCGTGGGGCTACCCCTGCCCCACTACCTACCTTGCCGGCACACAGACAAGAGGCAGTGAGCGCACGGGGACCAATGGTGTCAGGCAGCAGCTGCAGCTCACCGGCCCTTCAGCTGGCACACTCTGGGGCTCCACAGCCCACTATGACCATTGGGCCAGCCCTCCAAGCAGCAGGCACAACGGTGGCACCGGCAGCAAGTGGAGGCAGAGGGTCAAGGGGAGGCACACGATCCGGCCTGCCTGTCTTATCCCAGCCACGATAGCTGCGCAAAGACAGAGGGTGGGATGAAGCAGGCATGTGCCTCCCACCCACTGTGCCTCTGCCTCCACTTGCTGCCAGTGCTGCTGCCACGCCTGCTGCTTGGAGGGCCAGCCTGATGGTCACAGCAAGCTGTGGATCCCCACAGTGCGTTGGCCAAGGGGCCGGCAGCCCCCATGCTCTTGCCGCCTCCATTCTGTTATATTTGTGTACTTGTGAGATATATTGGGAGATTGTGATAGTTAACTCTCCACATCTTGTTTCTGACAGGCTCATTAATGTCACAATTGACTTCAAGCTAAAAGCCATCAACATCCAAACAATAATCAACAATGAAATTCCAGACTGCTACACCTTTTCTATAACAGTAAGTAGCCAAGTCTCCCCAGCTTGCTTCTCAATTTATTTTCAAGGATTTCCCATTCACATATTATGTAGTAGAGCTGGAGATGCTGCTTTTCTTCTTTTCTTCTCTTCATTTTCCCCCAGATTACATTTGACAATAAAGCACACAGTGGCAGAGTGAAGATCCATTTGGATAACAAAGTGGACATCCAAGAATGCAAAAACCCAAGTGTCTCTGGCAAAGGTATGAGTGAGTTACAGAGGGAGGAACATGGCACAAGTATAAGCTTGCTTCATGAGGGTCATTGTATTTGTCAGGACCCACTTCAAAACCTCATCCTAAGAAAGCAGAATTCATGGAAGCAGTTTCTTCCAAAAGGAACTTTTATTGGGAGAAGCTGATATCAGGCATAATAAACAGGATCTGAGGGTTTCCTGCTCAGAGCAATGGGTTAAAAGTGTTCCAAGCAAACCCCACCCCAATAGTTCATCCGGTCAGTTCAAATGGGCAATCCCCAGGTGTTAAATCCGTTGTGGGAAAAGACTGATAATGCCAGACTGTCTCAGGCTTGCAACAATGTTTTGTTGGGTCTTCGCACCTTCCCTTCCGAACGAGGAGATAAGCCTGGAGGTGCATTCCTTCCTTCCTCCCCTTTCGAGCTGACATCAAGGGAAAAGGCAGTTCAAAGAGCATGTATGGGGAGACAGGAAAAATGTTACATTGTAGCGATAGAGGAAAACAAAGAAGCAGACTGCAGTGTGAGCATGGCAGAACCCGGGAGAATAGAAAGAATAGAGAGAGATTTAGAATTAGAAAGAGCCCCCTTAGAAATGTGGGTTCTGACAGTACTCAACAGCATACTTAGGCAATGGATATAAACTATATAATTTACAAGTGCTTCATTTCTGGACATCCCTGTGATTGCTTCTCTTTCTAAAAGGAAATTATGAAAGATATTCGTGGTTGCTTGCTCAGTACACTATTTTCCCCCATTGATGCCAGTGGTTAGGACTGTTGCTCATTCATTGAATTGTGGCTTGTATTATCATATTTATTTGATGATGTATCGTTTGCAGCAGTTGCTCTTAATAAAGTGATAATTCCATCAGTTTCATATGCATGAATAAAAATGTAATGTGTTTTCCAAATGAGTCAAAGACTTATATAATGGCATTATTATAATATAAGTCAAAGGTTTACATGATGGCATTATTATACTTGATAGTTTGCTTTTAATTACTGTCTTAAAGCAAGATAGCCAGGTAGTTTACCTGCTTCTCTGTTTCCTTGCCCGCCAACTTTTCTGCGTATCTCCCAACCCCACTCATTAATTTCAGTTCATACTATAGGGTTCTGATCCTGCCAGATACCATTCAGATGAAAATATTTTATGTTAGAGAGAGTGGGGCTGGGGGGAAGACACAATTAAAGTTAATTCATAGAAAGGGAGTCTGGCTGCTGCATTTTGCACTAGCTGCAACTTCTGCATAGTTTTCAAGAAATGTAGAGCATGTAGAGCAGGTTAGCTTGGTCCCTCAACAGTGAGACACTGGTGAAGCAGGCACAACAGCACCTGCATTTTCTGAGTTGTATGAGAAGAACATGTCTTCCTTCCCCTATCCTTACCATTTTCTATAGAGGGACGATTAAAAGCATCTGAGCATATTATATTACTATATGGAGGTATTATTGTTTCAGACAGGAAGGCTGTGCAGAGAGTGGTGCGGATGACATAAAAGATTATTGGAAGTTCACTTCCTTCTATCCAGGATGTAGCATATAAACGATACTTGACCAGGGTCCACAGTATTTCCAGGGACATTACACATCCTCTCCATGACTAGTTTTCTTTATTACCTTCTGGGAGGAGGCTTCACAGTATCCAAAGTGTGTGTGTGTGTGTGTGTATGTGTGTGTATTTTGAGAGCGGACATCAGAATTTCATTTTTTAATGTGTGCCAGTGCGTTCACAGAAAAAAGTGACAATAAATCTTATCTTATAAAGATAATACAATAGATTTTATTTTATCTATATTGCAGTAGTTAGGTTATAATCTTCACCAAAGTTGATCAACTGAGGAAGGGTTACTGCTGATGCATTAAACACAAATGATGAAAGGCTGGCCTTGTCATGACTAGTAATCTAGTGATTGCTGAGATCAAGAAGCACTTGCAAACTGAACCTGTGCTTTTAGGGAAAAAATCAATCAATCCAAAAAGGTTGAATCTCAGTTTCTGATCCTGTTTAGTGATCAGCACACTAGTGTCACCCCAGATGACCTCTCCAAGCAACTTCATGCAGATGTTGAGTAGAATGGGGAATAAAATGGAATCCTCTGGGACAGACAATGATTAAGTCTTGAGCAGTAGTCTTCTACCATTATCTTTTGGACATGGCCCGGTAGAAGGTCCAGAACCACAATCAAGCAGTTACCTTTGGGTTAGAGCAGTGTTTCTCAACCTTGACAACTTTAAAGCATGTGGACTTCAACTCCCAGAATTCCACAGCCAGCATTGCTGGCTGTGGAATTCTGGGAGTTGAAGTCCACATGCCTTAAAGTTGTCAAGGTTGAGAAACACTGGGTTAGAGCCTTCTAACAGTCCATACTATACTTGATTAACTCTTACTATAATTGATCAACTTGAAAGCTACTAAGAAACCCAAAAGAACTAGTAAGGCTCTCCTCTCTACATTTAATTCATGGGGTAGGGCATGCACAGCTGTTTTAGTTCCATAATGGAAATGGAAAACTTGAGTTTGTGCTATAATTGGGGAGATTGTCTGAGAGTTTTTTTTAAATGAAGTCTTATTGCTTCGTGGCTTGGAAGAACACATCCCTCTGCCAGTGGGCATTATACTTGAGTGAGACCTTTTTATGGATACAATCCAGTAGTTTCCATTTTTGGACATCAAAAAGATATATTTCTTAAGGACTTTAGCCAACATTACCTTGTTTTCTTTCTTGCAGGAGACAATCGCTTCCGGATGTTCTTTGATGTGGTGGTGATACTTACCTGTGTCCTATCCTTCATCTTGTGTTCCCGTTCAATTATCAGGGGGCTTCTATTGCAGCATGTGAGCATTTCTAGGAAAGAGCATCCTTTTCCTTAGTGGATTCCCCTGAATTTTCTAAGCAGGATGAAAAAGGACTTTTTTTGTGCTGAACAGCTGCAAAAATTCAAAATTTCCATGAAGGTGGGAGGAGAAATTGGCATATTTCCTAAAACATATTGCTTCTATATTTAGATTTGTTTCCTATAAAAACTCAACGTATAACTAGGGTTTAGTGCACTGGTTGTAGTTCATTCTGATCTGGTTTGTCCTTGCTGTGCTTCTTTAAGAGGTGCAGCACTTTGGCGTTTCCTCTTCTTCCTCTGCTCCTGTCTTTAATTTTTGAAATGCAGAAATAGAATTTGAGGATTACCTTAACATTTACATGGTGACCAGATCTAGCCACAAATTAATGTAGTTTATTTAGGAAGGAGTAGTTATTTTCAAAAAAGAAAAAAAATTAAAAGAAAAAAAAGGTTTGCTTGTATTAGTCAAGAACATTATAGGTAGTCCTCAATTTATGACTGGTCACTTAGTGACCATATGAAGTTATGATGGGAGCTACTTACTCCATGGATTCAAAATTCTGATGGCTGCCTCCATAGTCTCATGACTGCATGTCGGGCCCTTGGCAACTAGTCCTCATTTATGGATGTTTGCAGCATCCCATGGTCCCATGACTACACTTAATGACAGTTTTAGCATTTACTTCCCATTTTCAGCAAAACTGGCCCATAGCAAACAATTGATTCATGTAATGATCACTTAACAACTGCCACAAAAAAGGTTGTAAAATTGAGTCAATTGCATGGGTGACCCAATTTATAACAGTCTCAACTTATAACCATGATGGACAGGCTCCATTATGGTCGTAGGTTGAAGACTACCTGTATAAAAAATGTTCTGTAGAACAGATGCTAAATTATTGCAGGTTTTCTTGCTATGGCAGTCGGCTTATATAATGCCCAGAGTTTGCAAATGTTCAAATAGAAGTAGAAGAATATACTAGAAAAATTAAGTCATCTGCTTTTATTCTACAGTAGAAATGTGCAACTATTTTGAATTTGAAATATTTCAGGCTCAGACATTTCTTATAAGTCCAAATCAGTGCTGGTACACTTCCAATGAAACTGAAACACCTTGTTTTGTACACTCTTTTCTTCAACGTTGAGTTTTCACTGTCATATTTAACTTTTTCCAGGACTATTTTTGGTTGTCCATTTTTTGCTAGGTGTTATTGAGTTACTAGCATAAGAAACATGGTGATGTTTGAAATGAAATTGTTGCAATGATGAAGCTGTCTCTCCTGGGAGATGAATAATTTGGCAAGTGACAAGTCTTTGAAACTAAGCTAATCATCTTCTAAACTTAATAGTATTCACCTTGTCCTCTTGCCTTCATACAGGAGAAGGTGCATATAGGAACAGTGCAGAAAGGCAAAGTCACAGGCTGGCAGGTTTTGTGTTTGAGGATAGGCTACTTGTTCATAATGGTTCTTTTCTTTATACAGGAGTTCAGCCAGTTCTTTCAGCACTGCTACAACCAAAATATCTGTCTCTCTGATCGCATGGAATTTCTTAATGGCTGGTACATTTTGCTAGTGGTCAGCGACATTCTTACAGTGTCTGGCACCATAATGAAAATTGGGATAGAATCCAAGGTAAGCAGGTTATGACCTTTAGTGCTTGGAACATCTCAGATTTGGATCTATATCCCAGAGCTGTGAATAGCCTGCTCCGATCCCTAATCATAAAGTATCCCTGCATAAGGTGTTCTTTGTTTGCAGAACTTTGCTGACTATGATGTCTGTGGCATCCTTCTGGGTACCTCCACGCTCTTGGTCTGGGTTGGGGTCATGCGCTACCTGAGTTTCTTTCAAAAATACAATGTAAGTAGAACACATTTTTTCTTTTTTTCCAGTCCAATTTAAAGTTGGGTTCCTCAAAGTATAAAACCTGTTCCTAGGATCAAATACTGCCTCAGCCATGTTTCCAGGGCTGTTACAATCTCAGTTTAGGTCACAGCTGGCTTGATTAAATATTCCAGAACCTAATCTCAGATTGCCTTTTCTTCATGTCTTCTAGATTCTCATTGTTACCATGAGGGTTGCCCTTCCCAATGTCATCCGCTTCTGTTGCTGTGTGGCAGTGATCTACCTGGGCTATTGCTTTTGTGGATGGATAGTCCTGGGTCCCTATCATGTCAAGGTAGGAGGAAATGCCAGGCATGAACAGAAGAGGCAGAAGTGAACCATTGATTAAAGTGCTGTTGTAATTCAAATCAAGCAATGGCATGTATCTTCCTTAGAAGAGGTTGTGATTACTTTTATTTTGAAGACAAGCTATAAAGTTTCTGAAGCCTTTGAGCTACGGGTGGGTCTCTAATGCGTTCCTCTCCCTTCCATCCCAACACATTTCCCAGAGCAGTTGTGGGAGATTCACAGAAGTAGAGAGAAGAGGAACTTTTTGCTGGCAGATGTTATTCTGCCTGTGACATATCACAATTGCAGGCACCCCTTTTATATGCTCATTTTGTTTTGCTGGATTGTGGTGTCCAAGTTTTAGATGTCTTTTACAGATCTTTGTCTATTCTTTCGGTTTCAGTTCCGCTCTCTCTCAATGGTGTCTGAGTGCTTGTTCTCCCTCATCAATGGGGATGACATGTTTGTGACATTTGCTAGCATGCAGCAGAGCAGCTACTTGGTGTGGCTTTTCAGCCAACTATACCTGTACACTTTCATCAGCCTTTTTATCTACATGGTGCTCAGCCTCTTCATTGCTCTTATCACTGGGTCCTATGAGACCATCAAGGTTAGTCTTGTTAGAAATCGCCTGTCCTATATAAAGGAAAAGGTAAAGGTTTTCCCTGTCTAGTCATGTCTGACTCTAGGGGGTGGTGCTCATTTCCATTTCCTAGCCAGGGGAGCCAGTGTTGTTATTTCCATGGTCATGTGGCGAGCATGACTATATGCCAGGGTGTACGGAATAGCTTCCCATTGAAGTGGTACCTATTTACCTACTCATATTTGCATGCTTTCAAACTGCTAGGTGGGCAGGAGCTGGGGCAAATAGCGGGAGCTCACTCCATTGTGCTGTGCTTGGATCTCGAACCTGGGCTGTCAGCTTTCCAGCTGACAAGCCCAGAGTGTTTAACCACTGAACCAATGAGCCCCTTGCTAGTCCTATATACGAGGTGGAATTAAGCAGCTTTGCTCTGCATTCTAGGATGGAATCTTGTAGGCTTTTTTATCACAAATATGTGAATCACAGCAGATACATTTTTTTCCTTTTCTAACTTTACTACCTTAATGCGAAAGATGGTATGAATACCTATAGTTCCAGAAGTGCCCTAATCACAGAGACTGTTATCAGGGTGATGCCTATGAAGACTAACAGCTTATCATGGTATAGAGAATGGCTTTGAGAGATGAAAGGAAGAGCTGCTAAGCAACAGTCAAATAAGATGTATTTGAGCATGGCAGAATAAATGGGGGCATGGCAAATATCTCAGAAAGTGAGGGGAAGATGATATACTTTCAGACCTTACAATAAAGATAGAGCTAGTATCCATTGTTATGCTTCTTATCTGGACTACCTCGCAAAGCCACAGCTTAGCCACCCAAATGACAATAACTTATTTCTCTTTTCAGCATCAGTGTGAGGGGGAAGCATCTGTCACTCAGCTCCATGCCTACATAGCTGAATGCAAAGACAGCCCCGAATCTGGCATGTTCCGCAAGGAAAGCAGTTCTTCATGTTCTATTTTCTGCTGCTGTGAACGGTAGGGTCTGTAAGATAGATACCATGCCTGCCTTTGTTCCTATCAACTTAAGACTGGATAATTTGGATTGCAAAGCACTGTGCTTATTCCAACAAAATCCAGCACTGAAAGACTCTTCCAGCCAGGCAGTGGTTCACCTTAGGACCCTGGAGTGCAAACTACTGGGGAGCTGGAAGCATGTTGTGTTCTTTACTAGGAAGAGGACAGAGTTTAATAGCTATCTTGTTTCACTCACAGAAGCCCAATGCAGGAGAATGTGCTGGTGGTGAACTGAGAGCCTCATGGGAACAAAGGGGACTGTTTTGCTGCTTCCTGATGAACTGTCTGGGAGACAAAGTGCCTGGAAGTGGACTACAAGAAAGTGAACAGTGGTCTTTAATGGCAGGCTTTGGAATGTGAGAGGTAGCAACTTGCAGTGTGAGCCCTATGTCTGTTCCGCACAGAACTGTTGCAATAGCCCTCTGACTAACGATTCCTGACTAACGATTCCTGGGGAGAGGGAGGAAGAATATCTTTTTAAATAACTTCAGCCTTAGTTGGGCTGCATTGGACTTTATTGAAAGCATTACAGTAGATCCCACCTTTCTCAAGTTGGATGAAACTAGGTTTGCAAAGCATTACCATGAGGAACACACAACTTTTAAAAAATAAACTTTGTTTTAGAAGAAAAAGGAATAGCAAAAAGGACATGGCAAGAATAATCAAGGCAAAACCCTTGTGTTATCTCTGAGATCCTTAAGTCACCCATGCTTCCACTGGGTGTTTTGGTCGCTCCATTTGCTTCAGAAAGGACTAATCCAGTGGCATTATTCTTTAAGCAACATCCAAAGAAGTAACATATTCTCATCTGATTGGTACCTGGCTGGTTCACAATGCTATAGAATGAACTGAAATTAATGAGCGGGGCTGAGAGGAATGGAAGCAGCTGTTAAAAATATGAAGCAAGATTTCTCCCATCTTTTCCTGTTCATGAGTAATACATGTAATTTCCATCTTAGTGGTATTTTGCTGGTCTCTGTAGTATTTCCAGGTATGCCATCTGTAGTGAGCATTGCTGCTTTTCTGTGACATTCTAGTCCAGTGATGGCGAACCTTTTAGAGACCAAGTGCCCAAACTACAACCCAAAACCCACTTATGCATCGTTGGCTGCTGGGTGGGTGTGGCCCATTGGATTGCCGTGGCTGCAGTGGTAATGGCAGACTGGATGGGACTAAAAAGTTCAATCAATCAATTCTAACTTTGCAAGATCTTTTTTTTCCCCGCAAGAAGTTGAAATTGACTGATTGAACTTTTTTTTTTTTTTTTTTGCACACAGTGACAGAGGCCTAAAGCGAAAAGGTTTTATGAAACCCTGCTGAAGGCTTAGGAATGGGGCGACGGTGCACATGCCCACAGAGAGGGCTCTGAGTGCCGCCTCTGGCACCCGTGCCATAGGTTCGCCACCACTGTTCTAGTCAATCAGTTCCTCTGGATTGCAATTTCCATGTATGAAGAATATATCATGCTCAATAGAGAATATTGTGCTTGAACAGGAATATGAATAGATAAAAAAGTTTGACCAGAACCGGAACAATCTTGACTTCTAGTACTTTGTGGCAGAACATCTTGTATTATTCAGAAGAGGATGGTACTAGCTCAGGATTGGCAGCCTGGCATGGAAAAATTCTGTCAACCATTTGGTCATTTTTGTACACAATGCCAGAATGCAAATATTTTGCAATGAGGTAATTAAGAGGCAATATCCATGTCACCATTTGAATGAGAGGCTGACCCTGCTCCTTATGGGTATCAGAATTTGAACCCAAAATACTTCTTTGTTGTAGTGCCGAAGTGCCCCAGTGCACATCATCAATTCTCTCTGGTCTAGTTCTAATCCCCCCTCCGGTTACCCTCAAGGCTTGTCTCATCTGATAAAGTTGCTTTGAGCAGATAATATCACATGTGTACCATTTCATACTCAACTTTACAAAATAGCTCATGATCCAAAAGATGAAAAGTACTGGGGAATTTTTCACTTCAGAAGCAGAAATTTAGGTATTGCCCTGTTGGACTTTTATTACAGGGAAGGATTAATTACATCCTCCCACCACTGTATGTTCCTGTCTATTAAATAAGTTAGTTTAAAAAAATAAAGTGACCCAAATAATGTTAAATAAGGGCCAGTTGTTTTAAATTTAATACAAGTGTAACAAAGAATAAAACATTAATTTGAATTTTTCCTGCTAGTATAATTTAAGAAGTACAGTTCTGGACTATAAAAATCAATTATTTATAGCCAACAGTATTATTCAAATAAATGAGAAAAACATGAGGGAAAGCAATTTATTTTGGTTTTTCATCCTGAATCCTATGGCTATTATCACTACTGCAGTAACAAATCTGTATATTTAATATCGAAAACCAAGCAACTGCAAAAGACCAGTTGGTTTTACAATGTTTATCCTGAAGTCTATTCTCCTATCCCAAACTCTATCCTGAGTCCATCTTGAAAATGGTGAATGTATTTATGCAGGGCTTCTGTAGAAAACAGTCCCTATTCCTGCCTTTTTTACCTGGTAACTTCATTCTTCATGGTTGAAAGTACAAGCAATTAAAGATGGCTATAGCTTCTGTTGTTTGGTTCTCAACAAGAAGTTGGTGCCACACATTTGGACAATATATTTTATGCGAAGCAGCTGGTTTTTACCTGGAATTTTGCATAGGTTTTGTTTGTATGTACAATATACTTTACCCAGTATGCATTGGGGGGAGGTTCATGGTATATATATTTGCATAATAGCATTAGATGCAGTTCATTTGTCCAGAAAGATTTTCTGCTCATTATCCATGAGCTTTCTAGTAAGTACTTTGGTGTTTGAAAGGTACAGACACATGAATAGGCATTTGAGATTCTGAGAGGTTCTTGGTGCTGCTCTCTGAGCTTGGTTGTTTTCTTGCAAATGTTTTTTTTTAAATATATTTTATTGGTTTTTTAATTTTAACAAAAAGTACTTAAGACATACCGTGGTGTTTGGGTAAACAAACATTTCAAGGTAAAAAAATATACATAAACAGCTCAACTTAATACATTCACTATCATCTCTCTATTTCTCACAAATAACATAATAAATTTAATATATTCCATTTCTAGCTTAAATTTCGACTAGTCAACCTGTTTTAAAGCTTTATCAATTTAAAATTACCATAATCAGATATTGTTTTACATCAACAAATTATCACTTCAAGTATCTCTACCAAGTATCTTGAAGTTCTTAATCTCTCTCAGCCCTCTTATCACCAATCTCATACATTTCTTCTTCCAATAATAACTAACTTAATTAAAATAAACAATGTTAAACCTTAATTCCATCATACCTTATCAGATCATATTATTATAAACAAAATCACCTAAGAATAAAGAGAGAACTGGTATAGCTATTTCGAGTTCCGTTAACTCTCTTCAGCCAGACTTACTCTTCTGAGATTCGAACCTGGGCTTATCTGCATGTTAGGCAGTTGTTATAACCTCTAAGCCACAGGCTCTCTCCCACTCTGTTAGCTATCAGGAGAGAGACAGGGGGAGGAGATTTTTACCTTGAATGTACACCCTGTCAGCCCAAATATGGGAGAAAGAAATCTTCTTTCTTTTTCTTTTGCCTGTATCAGCTCAATCTAGAGCCATCCACAAGCAGCAGTCGCCAACTGCGACATCATTTTACATTTTTAGGTTGCTAACAAAGAATAAAGAGAGAACTGGTATAGCTATTTCGAGTTCCGTTAACTCTCTTCAGCCAGACTTACTCTTCTGAGATTCGAATCTGGGCTTATCTGCATGTTAGGCAGTTGTTATAACCTCTAAGCCACAGGCTCTCTCCCACTCTGTTAGCTATCAGGAGAGAGACAGGGGGAGGAGATTTTTACCTTGAATGTACACCCTGTCAGCCCAAATATGGGAGAAAGATAGATATATCTATCTATCTATCTATCTATCTATCTATCTATCTATCTATCTATCTATCTATCTATCTATCTATCTATCTTATCTATATATATATATATATATGGTACAAATAAAATACGAACACCAGGAGAGTATAAATATAAAAATATACTTTACTAAAAGCTGCCAAGCTTTCGTTTGGAAACTCCAAACATCATCAGGGCTAAGGAGCCAGTAAATAAATAAATAAATATATATATATATATATATATATATATATATATATATATATATATATATATATATATATATATATCGGGTGTTTGTATGTAGATCTTTGGTTATTCGGGTTTTCTCCCGCGTCAAATTAGAAGTGTTTTGGTGACGTTTCGACAAAGTCTCATTCGTCATCTTCAGGCTGGTGTTTTCAGCTTCGTGCTTCTAGGACAGCGGTTCTCAACCTATGGGTCGCGACCCCATTTGGGGTCGATCGACCATTTTTCGGGGGTTGCCAAAGAAGGCGATCCGCCATTTTCTCCCCTCAGGGGGCGGCGCCGCGCATGCGCGCCGCGCACGGGGGCGCAGCCGCGCACATGCGCCACGCACCGGGGCCGCCACGCATGGGGGCACCGCACATGGGGGCGGCGCCGCGCATGCGCGGAACGTTTGTGTGACGGGGGTCGCCGTCACACAAACGTTGAGAACCACTGTTCTAGGAGCATGAAGCCAAAAACACCAGCCTGAAGATGACGAATGAGACTTTGTCGAAATGTTGCCAAGATATTTCCAATTTGACGCGGGAGAAAACTCAAATAACCAAAGACCTACACACACACACACACACACACACACATATCACTGCATGTAGAATACCCAGAGTGAGGCTCCGTAATAATGAACATCACGATGTTAAGGATGGACGCCAGAATGGTGGAGGGGGGGAGGGCCCTGGACACACGGAGAATCCTAGGAAAGAGAGAAGGGGGAAACGACTTGGTGGCGGGGATGATATTTTGAGTTGGAATAAGATCAAGGATCCTCCTAGACCACAGATGTGGACGAATGGGGGGAGTTGGAGGCTTGTTTACATTCTGATGAGAGACACATGATACAAGCGGATGAACCATTCAATCATGCAGTAATTACAACGAATGCTACGATTGGTCGGCCTGGGCCCATTACACGGTCCAGAAGTCGAGCGCAGGCGTTAACTTACTTATGTTTACTCCCATTGACTTATGTACGCCCTGATGAAGTTGGCAGGAGCCAACGAAAGCTAGGTTTCTATTTTATTAAAACTTTTAATGTTTTTTATTTAAAACTTTTATTGTTTTATATTTAAAACTTTTAACGTTTTAACTTTTCCTGGTGATCAAGTTTTATTTTCAACATGTATACACCTAGGAATCTTCCTTCTTTTTTTCCTTTTTAGTGTCCAAATAAAAGTAAAATATAGTCTTTCAATGTTTATAAAATGCCTTTCTTCCCCAAAAAAGCAGAAGCCACCTTTCCAAGCCAGGGAAATAATTCCAAAAGCTCTTACAGGTACACAAACAAAAAAGGTAGGAAAGAGAGAGAAACAAGAAAAAATTCTCACCTGGATTCACCATGGGGCACTCAAAGCTTAGATGTTGTCTGCCTTACAGTCTGAAGCAGCAGGATGATCGGCCATTTTACTGGCCGATCTTCTCCGTCGGTCCTCGGAGATTTGTCCGGACAGCTGGAGGAGCTGCTGCTCCTCCGGAGCTGGACAGCAGCCTCCTCGATGGAAGTTGCACCCTCCAGGGCGACGTTGGACCCATATAAGGGTCCACCGAAGGAGGGAAACCTTGTTGACAAGGAGAGAAGTCTCCCCATGCGACTAGTGACGCCGTGAACCCTTCTTGCAGATGTTTCATTACCCAAACTAGGTAACATCAGTGCTAGTCTAGCACTGACTATCATTGATGATGTTACCTAGTTTGGATGATGAAATGTTTGCAAGAAAACAACCAAGCTCAGAGAGCAGCACCAAAAACCTCTCAGTATCTCAAATTCCCATTCACGTGTTTGTTTGCACCAAGGACCCCTCATTTCAACTTTGAGCTACAAATATTCTCCTTTATTGATTTGAGATTCTGGCATTCCATCCCTGTTTTACTGAAATTGTTAGATAATCTTTTTTACTCTAACCAGAGCCAGTTTGGTGTAGTGTTTAAGACCTCAGGCTAGAAACTGAGACATGTAATTCTAGCCCTGCTTTAGGTGAAAGCCAACTGGGTGACCTTGGGCAGATCTCACTCTTTCAACCCTAATAAACAGGCAGTGACAAACCATTTCCGAAAAGCCTTTGCCAAGAATATTGCAGGGCCTAGTCCAGTTACCAAAATCAACACTGATTTGAAGGCACCAAATAAAAGTTATTATCCCAAAAAGATTTTGTGACAGGTTGCACCTAATGACTGCCATTCTGTGAGTAGACAAACCTTCCGTGGCAGCTATTTTTATGTATTTGTATATCTCTTAAAATATCAGAAATAACATTAAGGGAACCCTATGAGGATATGTGACAGCTTTATTTTATTTTTTATTTTTATATTGTTTTTAACTGTTTGCTTTTGTGGGAAAAATCCAGAGAAAGAAATATTTTGGGGAATATTAAAAAGGCAGAATATATTTCTCCAAAGGAATAATGGAGAAGATCTTTAAAAAGGCAGAAACTTCTCCCTATCCCCAGCCAGAAAACTCAGCAGAAACCAGTTTTTAGAAATGCAGATGTAATAATACATTTAGGAAGGTTGGAGTCAGGAAGCTAGAAGCTGATGAGATTAGGAAAACAAAGACCCCTAAAATCTACATACCCCACCCAAACTCTAAAAGACATGTCCTTTGGGGACATAATAGGATTAACCCATCAATACCAAAAGGGCACACTCAGACTCAGGTCAAAGTACATGACACAGGAAATATAAAGCCTCAAACAAGAACAGGAAACAACCTCAAGAGCCCAAGAAGGTATAAAAACCCACCACTCCCAGCTATATGTGGTTAACTTTCCCAGAGCCATCCTTCTGTCTGGCTCTGCTCTTCTATTCTAAAGCAGTCTCTATTTTGTTTATTCCTGGCTTCGACTGGATCCTGATGAAGATTTTTCTTTCAACATTTTTTTGATTGTCCACTGTCCAGAGTCATAGCTTGAGATGGGCAGCTATATAAATGGAATAAATCAATAAATGATACTACTTTCAGGAAGCCCCTGAAAGTTGCTACAAAACTGTTATGTCCCGAGCCTTTGCAAACGGCTCGGGCGTTTGCAGGCAGTCCCGGGCAGGTGCAAAGCTGCCCGGGACCAGACAGGCTGTCGCCAGCGCCGTGCGCATGCGCGGGTGCTGGCGCGGGAAAAGTAACCCATTTACCCGGGAGTTGCCTATATAAGAGGCTGCGAGGCGTTTGGGCGAGGCTGAAGCCATCTTCCTGTAAGCTGAACGCTGAATAAAAGAAACTGAGAACTCCAGCTGCTTCTCGTGTCTGTTTTCCCGCCACGGACTCAACACTGATGACCTGGAAAGGAAGAAGTGTAAGCTTACCCAAGGAGTCCTGAGCGGCGGAAGAGGAACGGCGTCGACTCGGCAGCTGCCCGCCATTCCGGTGCGCATTCGGGGGTAGGCTGGCTGATAGACCCGTCTCCTGAAGATCCAAAGATGGCGAAAATCGGAAGGCTTTCAGAATTCGACGTCTCACATCCAGAGCGGTGGGAGTCTTACGTATCCAGAATGGAGAACTACTTCAAGGCAAACCAAGTGAGGGAAGATAGCTTGAAGGCTGCCACCCTGCTTTGCGTTTGCGGCCAAGACGCCTTCGAAATCGCAGAAAACCTTGCAGCACCTGTTCCAGTAGAGTCTGTAAGCTACGCAGACCTGAAGAAGCTGCTGAAGGAGCACTTCCACCCCAAGGTGTCCGTTATCTCATGGCGCCACACCTTCGAACAGAGGGATCAACGGTCCGGTGAGTCAGCCAAGGAATACATCGCCGCGTTACGGAAGGCCGCCAAGCCCTGCGAGTTCAAGGACCTCGAGGAACGACTGAGGGACCGATTCGTGTGCGGGTTAAGGCATCGAGAGCTACAACAGAGACTTTTCGCTAAGGAAGAATTATCCTTCCAAGACGCCTTAAGGGAAGTCACCGCAGAAGAAGCAGCAGGCGGCGCCGTCAAGAACATGCGGCCGATCAGAAGCAGTGCAGAGGGTGCGTCCGTGCACCAAGAAGACGTCCGACGAAACTCCGAGGAGGATCCGGACGAAGAAGTCGACCGTCTACACCCCGCGAAGGAAGAGAACCAGAAGGGAAGCTCTTCGGCTCCGCTCAAGTGCATCGGCTGTGGAGGTCGCCACAGGAGAACCGACTGCAAGTTCCGCTCCGCTACCTGCCGGGCATGCGGCAAACAAGGGCATATTGCAGCTGTGTGTCTGGGCCGACGAAAGGCACAACCCCAAGAAGAACGCCTGAAGGGTACCAGATTCCCCAGCCAGAATAGGGTAGGTTTTTGCGCTTCGCGAAGAAGCATCTGTAGAACAGGCACACACAAGCCCATGAAGAAAAAGCTGTCACTCAACGTGAAGCTACAAGGGGTTCCATTATCTATGGAACTAGACACAGGGTCTGCCCTTTCCATCATTTCATTGCATACATTTAGGAAGATTTGTTCCAGTAGTGGGACTAAGGCCAAGTTAAGGCCTTCTGATATTGTATTAACAGATTTTCAGAACTCAAGAGTGTGTGTTAAGGGGGAGGCCACCCTTAACGTGCAATACAAGAGTTTTGAAGGTCCACTAGACTTATTAGTAGTAGGGGGTGAACGAACGAGTCTCATAGGACTCGATTGGTTTGAGGCCCTGGGGATACACGTCACAGGACTCAACAGCTTACAAACACTCGACCTACAGGAAGTCTGCAAAGAATTTGCAGATGTTTTCAGCCCCCAGCTGGGCACATTCAAAGGACCACCTGTGTCCTTAAAGCTAGACCCCACTGTCACTCCCATTAGGATTAAAGCAAGAAGGGTCCCTTTTGCTTTAAAAAGTAAGATTGATATTGAATTAGACAAACTAATCCAACAGGGAATCCTAGAACCTGTTGATTCCAGCCCGTGGGAGACCCCCATTGTCACGCCTCTAAAGGCAAATGGGGACATTCGCATTTGTGCTGATTACAAATGCACACTCAATAAGGCATTGCAGCAACATGCCTATCCTGTTCCTGTGGTCAGTCACATCCTGGCCTCTCTCAAGGGGGGGCGTGTTTTTGCAAAGCTTGACCTAGCTCAAGCATATCAACAGCTGCCTGTTGATGATGATGCTGCCATAGCTCAGACCATTGTGACCCACAGGGGAGCCTTCAAGGTAAAAAGGCTACAGTTTGGAGTGAATGTCGCTCCTGGGATTTTCCAAAGCGTAATGGAAAACACACTACGAGGTATACCAGGGGTCTGCCCCTACTTTGACGATGTCTTGATTGCAGGAGACTCCACACACATTCTAGCTGAAAGGCTTAGGGCTGTCCTGTTAAGATTCAGGAAATCAGGCCTCAAGCTCAGAAAAGACAAATGCAAGATTGGGGTGCCTTCTACTGAATTTCTGGGATTCAAAATTGATGCTGCTGGGATTCATCCTGCTGAATCCAAACTAACTGCTATTTTAGAAGCACCCAGGCCAAAGTCTAAGGCCGAACTTCAGGCCTTCCTAGGCCTCCTGAATTTCTACAATTCTTTTCTTCCACATAAAGCTAGTGTAGCTGAGCCTCTTCACAGGCTACTAGACAAACAAGCTGTGTGGCTGTGGTCACAAGCACATGAGGCTTGCTTTAAAGAAGTCAAGGCCTTGCTCACTTCTAACAGTGTTCTTGCACATTTCAACGAGTCTCTTCCTGTGTGCATCGCTTGTGATGCGTCCCCCTACGGGGTTGGAGCTGTCCTGAGTCACCTCAGGTCTGATGGAACTCAGGTTCCTATTGCATACTACTCCAGAACACTGTCTTCTGCCGAGCGCAACTACGCTCAGATAGACAGGGAGGCTCTGGCTGTTGTTGCTGGAATTAAAAAATTCCACGATTTTCTATATGGCAGGCATTTCACGGTCTTCACTGACCATAAGCCTCTGCTGGGACTGTTTACCACACGTAAGCAGACTCCCCACATCATTTCCCCTAGAATGCTTAGGTGGTCTATTTTTTTTGTCTGCATATGATTTTTCATTACTCCACAAGCCTGGGAAAGAAATGGGCCATGCTGATGGCCTCAGTAGATTGCCTCTGCCAGTAGTAGAAGCTGACCCTGCGCCAGCTGTCAACATTCTATCAATCCAAGCCTTGCCCGAGCTCCCTCTTAGTGCCAGGGATGTTACCGCTGAAACAGGTACAGATCACACACTTTCACGTGTCCGCTCCTGGGTCCTGTCCGGGTGGCCTGAGCACTGCCCTAGTCCTGAGTTTCAGAGTTTCTGGTCCAAAAGGAACGAACTGTCCCTTTCTCAGGGTTGTCTGCTTTGGGGAAACAGAGTTGTCATTCCCACCTCAATGAGGACTAGGGTCTTAGAATCCCTCCACGAGGGTCATCCTGGCATTGTTCGTATGAAGGCTCTTGCACGAAGCCACTTGTGGTGGCCTGGTTTAGATAAAGATATTGAGGCTAAGGTACACGCATGCCACCTGTGCCAACGATCTCGCCCAGAGATGCCCCAAGCTCCTGTGCATAGATGGGAGGAAACACAGTCCCCATGGTCTAGGGTGCACATTGACTACGCTGGGCCCTTTCAGGGCCAGTTCTTCTTGGTCCTTGTTGACAGCCATTCAAAATGGCTTGAGGTTGTGCCTGTCTCACTGCAACTGCAGACTATTCAGGTACTGAGGGGGATTTTTGCTGCACACGGGCTGCCAGATGTCATTGTGTCCGACAACGGCCCTCAATTCACCTCCTCCGAATTCCAAGCTTTCTTACAGGCAAACCTGATTCGTCATGCCACGTCTGCGCCTTTTCACCCGTCCACCAACGGTATGGCTGAACGCATGGTGCGCATCGCAAAGGACGCCTTGAAGAGACTCACCTACGGGGACTGGCATCACAGGTTGGCTGACTTTCTCCTTTCTTATCGCACCACACCGTCCACTTCTACAGGGAGAAGTCCAGCTGAACTTCGTTGGGGGCGCCAACTTACTACTAGACTTGACCGGTTGCATCCGGACAGACTGCCTTCATCTACCTCACATCCTAGGGCACCTAGACAACTACTTGTGGGTGCCCCGGTTTGGGCTCGCAATTACGGGCCTGGTCATACATGGGTCCCCGCTTCTGTGTCCAGGATCACAGGTCCTCTCTCCTACGAGGTTGCCCTGGACAACGGTCGTGTCCTGCGGCGGCACATCGACCAACTTCGCTCTAGGCGAGACTTTTCTGATGAGACTCCTGGGTCTTTTCCAGGGGGGGAGGGGGACCCTTTGGAGCAAAGGGAAGGGCAAGAGCTACTGCCCATCTCCACTGAGGGAGCCACAAACGGCCCATCCCAGGATTCTGCAATTGCTCCGAAAAGGAAGTCATGGAGCTTACCCACACAACAGGCACTCACGCCTACTCCAGCCAGGGAGTCACCCCGGGGGCATACTCACTTTCCACACACATCACACAGCACTCCAGTAACGGAGGATACCCGGGGGCATCCCAACAAATCATTCCCCGCAAGAGAGCTGGCACACAATTCCCAAGGTTGGCCTGACCTTACCCCAAATCCTACAGGGGGTCAAACATACACAGAGCTAGTCGAGGAACCAAGTCCCGACTACAACACCCCTAGCACAAATCAGGGAACACCTGAGTTTTGGGAAAGTACAGAAACCCACACGAGCCCGAGCACAGAATGGGGTTCAGGGAATGGACAGCCTCCTGACGGGTCTTGGACTGACCTAGGAGGTTCTACAGAGACGCCCAGCAGTGGCTATCACTTCAAGGGGCCTGAGGGTCTACAGCTAGGTAGGACAACCAGGTCACAAAGCAACAGAAGCCCTGGCCTGACGAGCCCGGTGGGCAAGCAAGCAGGCCAGGCATCGGGGCACAGTCCTTGGAAGACACCAGGGCACAATAGAGAGAACAGGCTCACGCCTCCCTCCAGTCAGGGGACTTATGCCAGTAACCCAGAGCTAAGAAGGTCACAGAGAGCAAAGAAATCTCCTAAGTATCTAGAAGATTACATAACATTGCTGGCAAGGCAAAAGCCAGTAATCAGTGGGAGCACTGGGGAGCAAAATGTCATATAAAATAAATGTTGTATGTTGGTAGTAGTTTTAGCCCGGGGGAAAGGGGTGTTATGTCCCGAGCCTTGCAAACGGCTCGGGCGTTTGCAGGCAGTCCCGGGCAGGTGCAAAGCTGCCCGGGACCAGACAGGCTGTCGCCAGCGCCGTACGCATGCGCGGGTGCTGGCGCGGGAAAAGTAACCCATTTACCCGGGAGTTGCCTATATAAGAGGCTGCGAGGCGTTTGGGCGAGGCTGAAGCCATCTTCCTGTAAGCTGAACGCTGAATAAAAGAAACTGAGAACTCCAGCTGCTTCTCGTGTCTGTTTTCCCGCCACGGACTCAACAAAAACAGCATTGGCTGAGCTTGCCTGGTATCCTCATAAAGCAGCCAAACCTAATGAAGCTTAGCAGACCTGTCTTTGTCACTAGTTTATGGATCAATGTGGTCAAATCACAGGAAATTGAACAAAGGCAATTTTCCATATTTTCACACATGATCCCATTGGAGTCAAGTTTCAAGGGAAGGAGGAGGTGCAGCATGCCAGAGAAAATGGTTGGCTAGGAAGGAATCGTGGAAAATTTTATCCTGATCGAAATACAGCCTCGATTATGCTGTTGGGGGAAAAGGCTGCAATATAGCCCAACGTGCCGATCAGCAGAAAGATCCCTTACGCAGTTTGCCCTTCGTAGGACAGACGCGCTAAGAGATCGAAAGACTTCAGTTGTGTTATTGTCGCTGAAATCTTCACCATTCCCTTCCTTCCTTTCTAAGCTGATGCGAACGACACCAAACTGCCTTTGCAGCTGTGGGCCGTCTTTCTTTTTCCGGGAGGCATGAGTTTATCAGAAGCACGCCTTTTGTAAGGTCGAGAGACTCAAGCTTTGCATCCCTCCCGATCCTCAATCTCCGCATCTTTGTTCCGCCGCTGGGCTGGAAAAATCGCCCTTGAGCGAGATGCACAGCAACTGGTTCGCAGGCTGCGGGCACTGCAGAAGAACAAGTGGCTCCGGCGGTGGTGACGCAGCTTAATTGCGTCATTTTCCAGGCGCCGCTGGGGTTGGAGATGGGCAGAGGGAGGCATGGCGTGCAAAGGGTAGTCTGGCTGGTCGGAGCTGCGATTGCTATCAATAGGTGAGTGAGCGGGAAGAAAGAGAGTAGGAGGGAGGGAGGAAGATAGGGCACTTCATTAACATTGTCAGAACTATATCGCGCACTTGGTATAAGGGATAAGAGTGTCTCTCAATATGCGTAGTGTGTATCTTTCGTTTATCAGTTAGAAAAACCTGGACGTTTTAAATATGGACAGAACAGAAAGGCATGATGGATGGCTTGAGACAGCTTCTATTATTAAAATTAAAATTAAGGAAGCAGAAATTAGGGAGTAAGGACTTTTCGGGGCAAAAGTTCAGCTGTGTAGGACAAGATATTATATCAACCAGCAGGACTAAATCAGAAAAGTAGCTATAAAATTTCAGGTATCAAGAACATTGTATTTATCCACCTCACACCACCATCCCGGTAGTCATTTTTTCATTATTGCTCTGCCTTTTTTGCCACATATTTGTGATCCCGTGGACAGGAGATGTGTTAAAAAATTACCTTTTGATTTGGACAAACTTGGATTGATACCTATTCTGGGTGGGGCTAAGACAGGCTCCTTCTCCTTAGTATTTTGTTTACTAGCTGTAAATATATGCCAGATGCTGTATACAATATCGAAGAATGTTGTAATTTATAATTTAGAACTTAAAGTTAAGAAAAGAAAGATGAAAGTAAGCACATCAAAGGAATCTGCAGAATGGAAGCAGCCAGAAGAAGGAAGTCAGTTCTTTTAAAGGGAATATCTTTCAATAAGTGTTTGAGCCTTCCTGAAGGGTACTAATCTGGGCCATTGGGGAGGAAAGTGAAGCTAAGGCAATAAAACCAAGGTTGGAACAGAGATGGGGTGATGGTAAATAAGCCCCAGTACAGGACAAGTTAGGTTTCTGATTCCTATCAGGTGTCTCAAGCTGACCAAAGCCAGCCTCCTTCTGCAATTGAGTTGGTCTCATGGGAAGGAGTGGAGAGTGAGACCATGCAGAACTTTGAATAAAAAATAGTATTTAAAACGGACAGGTATTTCAAGCAACTGGAATTGCTTAACTGCATGGATCTTTGCCAGCAAGATGTTTTCCACTCAGCTAAGATCATGGTTATTTCTTTGTAAATCAAAGTATCATTAACATGAATTAGCATTTACTTTCTTGTTAAAGACCAGGTTTGATTCTTTGATGTCCCAATAGGTTTTAATGGAGAATGCTAGAGAGAATGTATTGTCATATGAGTCTTGTTTTGGTAGATTTGGGGAATAGACTATCTTGCCTGAGCTCAAAAGTTGAGATTAGAACTGATTTACATCTCTATAGAAAAAGACCAGAAGATCAGGAGAACTGTAACTGTAGGCTAGACTGAGAAGTCAAGAATGCAGTGACAAATCATTTCTGTATGCTACGATGGTCGACTAGCAGCTGAACTTGACTTAGAGGTAAAACTTTACCTTTTCTTTTTTTTTATTTAAAAGTTTTATTTTCCATTTATCAATTACATAACTATAAAAATTCACATTTAACAAAATAAAATAAATTCATACACCTAACCATAGGTGTTGCTTGCCCACTTCCCCCCAAACTGCATCCACCCTCTCTAACACTCTCCCTTACTTCCCTCCTCTTTCTCACCTCCCCTCACCTCTCTCTCCCCCCCCCTCTTACCATCCTACTTCCTCCTTACCCTTCCTCCTCCACTCTCATCCCTCTACAGTACCGGGGAAATGCCCAAGCAACACCTCTCTCATAAATTACCCTATCTATATCTTACTTTAATTCTATTATCTAACCTACTTACCCACCCACCCCCAGCCCCCCACCCCCCTCACTTCCCAGAGCAGAATACAGGGTTATTAATAACAAAATCAACATAACTTTAAAAATATTATATAATAAACAAATTCATACTTAACCCTTAACTCCCCTTAAACTTTAACATCATAATAGTATAAACAAATCTCTTATAAAACATTTGTTATAAAATTTTAATCATAAAATAAATGGAACTTTTGAGTTCCATATTTATTCTGAATATAATCTATCCATCTTCTCCATACCATAATATATCTTTCTTGTGTATGATCCTTTAAATAAGCAGAAATTTTAGCCATTTCTGCTAAATTAGAAACCTTAAGTATCCATTCTTCTAAGGTAGGCAATGAATCTTTCTTCCAATATAAACCTACTAATAACCTTGCTGCAGTTAATAAATTCAACATTAAAATAGTTTCTTTAACATCTAAATCCGTAAAAATACCCAATAAAAATAATTGAGTAAACTTTATCTTCCTTTTAAAAATCTTTTGAATATTCCACCAAATCATAATCCAAAAGGTCTTAACCTTTTTACAATTCCACCAAATATGAAAATAAGTTGCATCAGTATTACTACACCTCCAACATTTGGGTTGTAAGTTAGAATACATACAAGATAATTTTTTAGGATCTAAATGCCACCTATAAAACATTTTATAAAAATTTTCCCTCAAATTTTGGGCTTGTGTAAATTTAACATTTTTAATCCAAATTATCTCCCATAAATCCAGTGGGATCGGTTCCTGAATATTCTGAGCCCATTTAATCATACAATCTTTGACCAATTCTGTTTCCGAATTTAATTCTATTAACACATTATAATTTTTATATGAGCCTGATTATGATCTTTAATCTGAGTTATCAAATTTTCATCTTCTAATGTTATTCCCTCTTTCTTATCTACAGTCCACCTATCCACTATTTGTAAATATTGAAACCATGACTGCAAAATATTTTCTTGCCTTAATATATCTAAAGATTTTAAATGCCAATTGGTACCAGTCCAAGTTAATATTTCTTTATACGAAATTTTGTCAACATTCATCCCCTTAGAAATCCCCTCAATTGCATGTCCAGGAATCCCCCAAATAGGTATTTTATAATTTAATCTATAATAATACTTCTTCCAAACGTGAAGTAAAGCATTTCTTAAAATATGTGATTTAAAAGCCCGATCAACTTTCTTATTAAAAATTAAATATGCATGCCAACCATACATTAAATCCCACCCTTCAAGAGAAAGAATATCTTTATTTGTTAAATTAAGCCAATTACTTACAAAAGTTAAGGTGGCTGCATCATAATATAATTTCAAGTTAGGTGCTTTAAGCCCACCTCTTTCTCGGGCATCTTGCAATATTTTAAACTTTACCCTTGGCTTCTTCCCAGCCCAAATAAATTTATTGATACCCTTCTGCCATTCATCCAAATTTGCATCTTTCTTTAAAATAGGTATCATCTGAAACAAAAAAAGAAACTTTGGTAGAACATTCATTTTCACAGCTGAAATTCTCCCCAATAACAACAACTGCAACTTTTTCCAATCGTTTAAATCCTTTTGTACTTTTGCCCATAATAATTCATAATTATTCTTATATAATTTCCCATTAGAAGCTGTTATATATACTCCCAGATATTTAACCTTTTTCACCATCTGAAAGCCTGTAAGTTTAACTAAGGTTTCATTCTCCTTAACAGACATATTCTTAGATAATATTTTAGTCTTATTATTATTTACTTTAAAACCAGAAACTTTCCCATACTGAGTTATAAGTTCCAATAAATGAACAACCGCATGGGTCGGTTGTACTAAAGTTAAAACCAAATCATCTGCAAAAGCTCGCAATTTATACTCATTCCTATTTAATTTTATTCCCTTAAATACCGTTGACTCTCGAATCTGGATTAACAAAATCTCCATTGTTAAAACAAATAACAATGGAGATAATGGACATCCTTGTCTTGTTCCTTTTTCAATATTAAAAGTCTCTGTCAGTCCCCCATTAATAATAATTTGAGCAGATTGTTGCTGATATATGGCCTTAAGAGCATATAAAAATTTATCACCAAAATGCATTTTCTCTATCAATAAAAATAAAAATTGCCAGTTTAATTGATCAAAAGCTTTCTCCGCATCCAAAAATATAAAGGCCACAGGAATCTGATTATTCTTATCCAAATACTCAGTTAAATTAAGAATTTGTCTTACATTATATTTCATGTACCTTCCTGTTATAAATCCTGATTGATCATTGTGAGTCAAATCCTTCATAACCTGCATTAATCTATTTGCCAAAATTTTTGAAAAAATCTTGTAATCCACATTTAACAAAGATATAGGTCTGTAATTCTTAGGCTCAGTAAGATCTTGATCCTCCTTCAGGATTAATGAGATAAACGCCCTTCTCCGCGAAGGGGGGACCTGAGCTCCCAACAAAATACTGTTAAATAACTCCTTTAATGGCTCCATCATCACCTCTGATAGAGTTTTATAATACATTGATGACAATCCGTCTGTTCCTGGAGACTTTCCTACTTTTAACTGCTTAATAGCTAAACCAATTTCCTCCAAGGTAATTGAACAATTCATCACATTTTGTTGTTCCTCAGAAAGTTTGGAAAAATGTACTGATTGTAAATACTTTTCTACATCTGCAGGATGTATGTTATCACTAGAATATAATTTTGTGTAAAAGTCTAAAAAACTCTTTTTAATCAAACTATCCTGAAAAACCTCACTACCTTTATATTTTACTTTCTCTATAATTCTTGTCTTCTGTTTCTTTCGTAATTGATAAGCCAACCACCTCCCAGGCTTATTTGCATTACAAAACATGTTATGTCTCATATAACGCTGATTGGTAGCAACCTGATCTGCCATTAACATATTAAATTGTTCCCTAAGCATATTTATAGATATCTTTAATTTATTATCAGTTGGATTCGCAACAAAGGCCTCTTCTTTTAATTTTATCTCTTCTTCTATTTCCTTATGTTTTTGTGTCATTTTACCCCTATAAGCTTTATTCATATGAATCAAAATTCCCCTCATGTAGGCTTTACTAGCATCCCACACCATAGGCATTGGGGTTCCCTTATTCATATTTAAAACAAAAAATTCCTTCAAATGCTCTTTACATTTTTGTACCAAATCTTCCCGAGTAAACAAATTCTCGTTCAATCTACAGGATCTTCTGTTCCCATCTTCCACAAATAGCTCCATCCACACCGGACTATGATCAGACAATGTCCTAGGAAAGATCTTAGCCCTCTTAACCCTAGAAAAAAGATCATTAGTAATTAAGAAAAAGTCAATCCTTGAAAATGATTGATGTCTATCCGAATAAAAGGTGAAGTCTCTGTCAGTTGTATTCCTTTCTCACCAAATGTCAATAAGCTCCAACTCATCTTTCAAATCAAAAAAGGCTTTGGGTAGTTTAGTTTGAGTAAAAGTTTTAGAACTCTTTTTATCTTTCATTGAATCCAAAACTCCATTCCAATCTCCCATCAAAACTACAGATTTATAATCCAACTGCAAAAACTTATAGAATTGCTTCTGTTGTTGATTAGGGGTATATAATCCAACGATAAGAACTTTCTTGCCTTGTAAAACTAAATCTATAAAAACATATCTTCCTTGAGAGTCAGAATCTATTAATTTAGCCGATAAATTCCTTTTCACATAAATTACTACTCCCCCTTTTTTCCCTGTGGCTGGAGCCGTAAAGTGTGATCCCAGGCGAGAGTTTATCAAATATTTAGAATCCTTTAAAGTTATATGAGTCTCTTGCAGACATATTAAGTCGTTGTGCTGTTTCAAATAATGAAAAACTTTTTTCCTTTTCTGCGGTGAATTCAAGCCATTAACATTCCAGGTCAGGAACTTTGCCATCTCCACCGGCCTGAAGCCTCTGAAGCATACCCTGAAGATCCATTGTCGAGGATCTTTTAGGTCTTGCCCCTCCCACAGGCTCTGTCGTGACATTTTCTTCTATTTTTCCACTGATCTTCTGTTGTTGCTTTTTCTCTCTATGCTTATAGGCAGCTCGTGTAATCCTCTGTTCTTTTATGTCAAGATTCTGTACAGCAGGTTCACCTTGTTCTTTAACAATCAATGAAGAGGCTCCTGCAGCTACTAATTCTTCTTCAGTTTTACTTGTTTGTGGAGATGAAGATGAACTTGCCTTCAGAACAGAGAAATAAAAATCTTTTGCCTTTGACACTGTAGTTAATCTGTAACGTGTACCAACGTAATTCACTGCTATCCCAGTTGGAATCTCCCATCTAAACTGTATTTGGCGACGTTTTAACTCATCAGACAGGAAAGTAAAGTCTTTTCTTCTTCTTAAAATTTTTTGGGGTATGTCTTTTAAAATTATAACATCTTGGGCTGCGATTTGAAACCTCTGTTTATAAAAAACCTGTATAATTTCATTATGAATAAATCTTCTAGAAAAATAGATAACCACATCTCTCGGTAAATTTCTTTGTCTGGCAACCCGTGAGTTAACTCTGAAGATTTTTTCTATCTCATTCCCAACTTCCTCCGGTCTCCAACCCAAGTTAAAAGCAATATCTTTAACAATAAGCCCCTTTAAATCTTCTTGTAAATTTTCTTTCAATCCTCTGATACGCAATGCAAACTCCAATTCTCTATACTGTGAAAACTTTATCTTTTCTATGTAGGAATTTGTGAAATAGATTTTCAAGAGCTATAAACAAAATTCACACTGAGAAGACCACCAGAGTCCTGTTCTTTATTCTGTGTTCAGTGGTCATCCAGAGTACGGTAACTTGTTAATGCAAGGGCTATAGTGATAAACTGCCATATATGGTAAATAAGAAGAAAAAACACAACTGAGCAATCAGATGTATATTCCCCAAGCAGGACCTATGCCTATTATACATTTCAGGTTCTTTTCACATTTATTACTAACCTGATTTTTAATTCTTTGTTGTTGTTTGTTTGTTCCATTTAATTATGACCAATTCTTGGAGTCTGCCTAGATAGGTCCCTGCAGTTTTCTTGGCAAGATTTCAAATGTGGTTTGCCATTGCCTCCAGAGAGAAATGACTGGCCCAAGGTCACCAGCTGGCTTTGTGCCTAAGGTCGGACTAGAACTCACTCTGTAGCCTGATGCCCTAACCATTATACGAAACTGGCTCTCTTCTATTATAAAGTGTTAAATAAATATTTGGTCTTTATGTACATAATCTGAAATAATTGTATAAACTGGTTATGAATTTCTTTGCTTGTTTTACATAATTTAGTCTCCTTCCACTGGTCCTAGAGAGAGGCAAGAAGCCTTGGATTTTGGTGATTTTGCTGAGCATTACTCATATGCTTTGAAACCTGCTCTGCCACTTTAAGGCAAGTGCATATTCAAATGAAAGCTGAGATTCTCAAAATGTTTTCACTATCTAATCCAGTACCCTCCGGATAACAGGGACTGCCATTAGAATTCTCTGCCATTATTATTGCCAAATTATTGCCATTATTAATTTACTTATTAATTGATTTCAGTAGCTGCCCAAAATCAGTTGAGATAGACAGCTATAAAAATCAAATAAATAGATAAATAATAACAACAGTCCATGCTGACTAGATATTTTATGTGAACACAACTAGAGCATCCTTTGGGAAAGCTTGCTTATTATCTAGCAGTTAATTAGTACCTTTTTATCGCAATTTTCTTTGCTGCCAAGAAATATTCCCTAGCAGTGGTGGGCATATGTAGATGGGGGCTGTATAATGCTTGGTGGTAGGAATTTCCTAGGTTGGATGACTCTGGAACTGAAATACTACTAGTTTTCTTATATCATTTTTCTAAAAATAGTTGTTTTTGTCCTGATACACTTTGCTCAGACTGCTTCAGAAGTGATTTGTACTTAAAACACTTCTGGGAGGTTAAAAATAGCTGTTTCAAATGTAGAATAGAACTAATTTGAAATGTTTTGCCCTCTATTACCTAGTGCCAATGAGTAAAAATTGTAGGAAATACATTTTGGCTAAATGTATATAGCGAAGCCTCTTAACTACGTGAGCTATTTAAATATAGAATAGAATTCCTAAAATACACAGGTGGATGGCCATTTTGTGGTTATGTACTACATTTTAAATCCTGTGTGAAGTACAGAGGCTAGATTTAACAACCTTCTGTTCTCCTCCAACCTTATAATACCAAACCACACCATGACTTTTGAAAGAGGAACTATGTATGGAACTTGAAGATGATAAATTATATCAACTGATCTTACTAAAAGATATTAGAAGATTAAATTATAGAAGTTTTGAGTGGTTTTATTTCTTCAGTGAACTTTCTTCTTTAGTAGGACAGTGCTACTCCCATGGAATATAGATTAAACGAGAATAGGGGAGAGCACAGCTGGTGTTTTCCCCATACACTTGACTGTATCCATTACATCAGGGGTATCAAACTCAATTTCATTGAGGGCCACATCAGCATTACGGTTGCCCTTGGGGGGACGGGGAATGTGTGGCCAGGGTGGGTGTGGCCTTCTTGGTGGGCATGGCCAGCTCTATATCGTTCGCGTCAAGGGTGCCTGGGCAGAAGTGGGACAGATCTGAGGGTCTCTGGCAGAAGGGGGTGGGACCAGGGCAAGCGCCAAGGCATAGTCCATTTCTTCATTCCTCACAAAGTTTGACACCTCCCCAGCATGCACCCAGGGGGCAGGGCCGACACAGCAGGGGCTGGTTCCTTGCTGTTTACAGACGGCCTTGTGGAGCTAAGGCTGAATGTGTTTCAGCATAGATGGCCACCTCAAAATTGTACATTGGCTCCTGGCCAGCCTGGGCCAGGGCCAAGGCAGCAGGGGATGTTCCCTCACTGTTTCCAGGATGGCTTTGTGGGCTGCATCCGGCCCCTGGGCCTTGTGTTTGACATGTCTGCATTACATAGAATGGCATTCATCCAAGACTGATAAAATTGCTTATTGCAATCCCAGAGCTTCCTCTTATTTATACAGCTGGCATTTTAGCTCTATTGCTTTCCAAAATAGGCTTTCCATTACTAACTAGGTTTTTTGACTTAGCCCCATGGACAAGAAAAATTGTAATACTGGTAAGGTTTATAACCTGTTCTGTATTCTGCAGCCTTTTAGCAACTTCAGAATCATTCATAATAAAGCTTGTTGATTGATCCTGAATGTATTCAAATAGCTTTGATGGGTTGTTATACAAACTGCCATATTATCCCCTGCAAAAAACTAATTAATAGCATACTGAGTGATAGGTCTTTTCAGATAACGGGGAACAACATAAGTAAGATAAGAAAAGTGAATAACGGCCTCCCCCAAGGCTCTGTAATGGCACCTACACTATTCAATTTATATATCAGATATGCCAGCGTCAAGGGAACACAAATTTGGATACACGGATGATTTGGACATAGCTATGCAAGAAAAAAAACACGGAGGTGGCTTACAGCCTCCTGTCCAAAGATCTTAAAATCTTGGGAAACACCTAGAGAATTTGGTGGCAAAAATCAATACTAGGAACAACATACTTTAGAAATTATGTGGAACTAAATGGAGAGCTTCACCCTCAGGTCATCAATACTAGGTTGGTCTACTCCACAGCAGAATAGTGTGACCCCTGTATGGCTTAAAAGCTACCATACTAGTAAATTAGACCCAGACTCAACGACACAGGTCTATAAGCAGATTATTAAAACCACTCCAACTTGCTTCATATACTGTATTTCTCAAAAAATAAGACAAGGTCTTTTTTTTTTTTTTGCTGCCAAAAGAGGCACCAGGTCTTATTTCTTTTGGAGGGGGGATGTCTTTTCCATGGTCTCACCTTGTGGCAGCGGCACCAACAGCCCCTGATGCACGCCCCTCCCCCGCCCTGCATTTCGCCATCAGAGGCCTTTCCAAAAGGCCTCTGACAGCAAAATGCAGGCCAGGGGTGCCGCAGAAGAAGTGGGGTGGTAAGCCTGGCTGTAACAGTAATTGGGGTGTGGGGTGCATGGGGCAGCTCCACCTTACCCTAGCTTGATTTTTAGGTGTGTTCCTCACCCCAAAATGAGGGCTTATTTTGGGGGGAAGACTTATATTAGGCTCACCCCCAAATATCAAGCTAGGGCTTATTTTCGGGGTAGGTCTTACTTTTGGGCAAACACGGTAGCATCCTCAGCTTTACGAAGGCAAGATGTACTAGTGAGAGAACATAGAATAATTATGAACAACTCACTGCTATCAGTGCATGCTGACCTTCCTCATTTATCAGCAAGAAGACTCAAATCCAGGAAGCTCCCAATGGCACTTATACAATATCTGCCCAACAACTTTAACATCAATTCTCAGTGGAAAGACAAATGGGTTACTGAACAGCCAAACATAGGAAGCCATATAAATGATCCCACAAAAAGATGCCAGGTTTTGAACTACCATGTCAGCAATGGGCAATCCTGAATAGGATTTGCACCTTACACATCATCTTAAGGGACTCTCTGTATAAATGGGGCATTGTATCCTCTTCTCAGTGTTCCCAGGTCAAACTGTAGATTACATCACACAAATAGGAATCCTTACAAAGAAAAACTTGCTAGAAACCATACAAACCAAATTCCTCTGAGCCATCTTAGCTGTACCCAAAGGAACCCCAAATGCCCAATTAAGAATTGAGACAGGCATGCCCCAAATTCAGGTAAGAGCCTGGAAGATGATGATCATCACTGGCTTAAAGTGCATTTCTTTCCAGAGGGACTGTCCCCGTTAGTGCTGACTGACAACTTTCCCTCCCTCTAGAAGCAGGTGATAGATCATAAACTGGGCTCTTACAGGCTCTCATTGTTATTCTTAATGTCCCTAGGCTTTGACCAAGCAAAGCAAGTAGTATTCAATAGAATAAAGGACATGGAGTTCCAAGAAGAACTAAATAGGTTGCCTTGCCACAGTAGGGATAGAATAAAACAGGGTGTATGGGAATCGGCAAGATATCTGAATGATCTGACCTTCCCAAAACAAAGAATAGCTTTCTTCAGAGCCAGATTTAACATTCTTCCCTCAGCACTGCTTCAGGGTCTGGAGACATTTTTAGGAGGAATGATTGAAATATTTGGTATATTTAGCAAGAGCTGTTCAACAAAGAATAAACCAACTCAGGAAGTGATGGACTCTGTCAGATTGCCATCTTCGCTATGCTTGCTGGCATCCTGCCATATATGGAAGGGGGGTCAAAGCATTTGGGGAAGTGGTGCAGGAGGGGAATGTAAGGGGGGGAGGGAATGGCACTGACAGGAACCAATGTGTTAAACCCAGTTGATCCAGTCGCCCCAAGGACAGCTGCCATGGGAAAGAATGCAAAACCATTTCAAGATTCCTCTGACGTCAAAGCAGTTCCCAAAATAGCGCACTGGCATGCTCTTAGACACTGACAATCTGGTCAAGGGAGAGGGCCACAGAAGGGGAAAACCTTGTAATCTTTGTGTGGGAATCTTCAGTTCTAGCCTTGCTTTGTTTGCAACCACTAAGCCTTAGTAAAAAAAACAACCCTATCACTTCAATAAAATGGAGTCAAAGGTCTTTCTTTCCTTGGGTCCTAGCTGGGGCAAGCCTAACAGTCTCCTTCACTAAAATAGTTTAAATAGATGCTCTAGCAATGGATTCTTGTAGTGGCCAAAAGAAAGGCTTGGAAGACTTGTAACATCCCTTCCAATCCCCACCTTCTACCCCTACATTCTATAAAGCCAATGAAAGTTGAAATCCCAGCCATTCCAATATTAGCTTGTTATGATTTTCAAAAGACTAAAGAGCTCAGTCTTTGCATTCTACCAATTATACATCCATAGGAGAGGGCTCTCTGCAGAATAATGTTCAGTTGTGCAAGGCTTAAAGTTTTTTGCACTCTAAAACATTATAGAAAGCATTTATTTAAAATATTTGTATAGCCACCAATCTTAAAAGTAACTCAGTCTCTTTCAACCAACAGAACAATGCAGTAAATACAATCAAAAAACAAAAATCAATAAAACTAAAATACAGAATAACTGTATTAGTGCCATGACTGCTCTTCTCAGATGTAACCCACATTCTCCTCTCACCCGACTCCAGCATTTGGGGAAAGAGCCAGGTCTGAGTGCTCTCCTAGGACTATGTTGTATCTCAGGGAAGTGGAGGTTCCTTGGATTTTGGGCTGCAACCGAAAAGCATGATGCACTCTGCTATATTTAAAAAATGCAGTGCATTGTTAAGGGTTTCTGGAAGGCAGACTCAGACTTTACAACGTATGAATAAGAATTTGGGAAAAATACTAGTGATAAAAAATAGAAATCTTTATGAAATCTTTATAAGAATTAGAGAAAGTTCAGTGAAACTTATTATTCTACTATTCTACTCCACTTTTTTATCCAACATGTTAAGTTATATATCTGAAAGATTGTGAAAAGGGATGTGATAAAATTAAATCATATTGGTATGCTTAATAGAATTGTTTAATGATCTAGCAGTTTTGAAAATAAATCTCTAGGCTAGGGAGATAAGATCTATTTATTCTCTTTCCCAATAGCATTATAATTGGATATTTTATCACTGTTTGAAAGAGGAAACAGAAATGTTAAAATTACAGACATAAGAATTGTGCTGCTGACTGAAAGAATACCTGCAGCCCAGAAAGTGAAAGAGACTAGTATCCAACTTTAGTACTCCAAATTACCAGAAGAATATTTAATGGAAAGAAAATTTCTCAGGTGCATTACATAAGATGCAGGGTATTACATGTAACATCCCCTTTAATCTAATTTAATTGAAAGATGTATGGTGTATAAATTTAATAAATAATAATCACTTGCAAACTTTTTATTTGCTTGCTAAAAATTTAGAAACAAGAGACATCTATTATCGAAGTTGTGGATTCTGTGAAGGAACAATGAGAGGATTTAAAGAGTTTACAAATCAGCTATTGATTTGGTTATAGGATACTTTTTTATATTTTGGGGGGGTTAACATTGAAGTCTAAGAGTTTTTTAATCTGTTAATTTTAATGATGCTGGATTTGCATAGCTACACTCTTTTCTGTCTTCCCCTTTTTGACCCCTCTTCACAACCTAATTACTCTGCTGTACTTCATCTGATGAAGTGAGCGATAGCTCACAAAAGCTGTTATGCCTTTTAATAAAAAATATTAGTCTGAAAAGATGCTATCAGACTGCTTCAGAAATTCCTGTTTGTTTTTTCCTTCTTGAGGCCAGGGCAGCTACTCTCTGGGATAATAAACAGCTTCTGTTTATCTTTTCTGTGCCTTATAGCCTAAGGAGGAGGTTTCGTAAGAATAGGAGAGATGTACAAACCAAGAGAGTAAAGCAATTGTTTCAGCTTTGGGCAACAGTAGCTCAAGTTCCTGATATTGTGCAACTTGCAGGAAGGATGGTTTAATTTTTGCAGTTAGGCACTCTGTTGAAGCCACAGTAGTTCAGGAAAAAAACAAAAACAAATGTGGGCCATAAATGTTCATCTCTTGAACAAAACCACTCATGGAGCATATTCTTTGAAGGTTGTTTTCAAGGGAGCTGCCTGAGCAATTTTATTTGTTGGCTGACAGCTTTGTGCAGCACTAAAATTTATCCAATGTTTACCTACCTTTAGGTAAGTACTTTTTTTTGCAAGACAATGTGTCTTCCTACATGTGTGCTGTATTTCCAGATTGGAGACCCAATAATAGAACAGGAGCCCATGTCTGGGCTAGATCTCCATCTGGGATCAGATATTTCTCCTGATTGTGCAGGTGTGGCTGTCTAAGCTTATCTTTTTACATTACTGTCCCTAACTATCACAGTCTATCATTCCCACTAATGTATAGATTGAGTTTGTCTATAATTTTCATTGAATATGAATTATATAGTTTGCTATATTCTATACCAATTTATTAATAATGTGAGAAAATGCTTGCGTGTGTAGTTTAAAAAAATGTTGAAAGTCCTTATCACGAAGGCTAAATTTACTCAAATCTAGTTTCTATTTCTTATTTTTTTTCCCCTAATAATGTACTTTTTTTGTAGAAATGCCACTCTGGATAAAAGTTTAATACAGATGTTTAAGATATTGCCATTATTTATGTCAATCATTGTATTGTATGCTTGTAAACTGGACATTGTAAGAAAGGGACAGAGCTTGCCTTTAGATTTCCAGAAATATAGGTAGTCCTCGACTTACAAAAGTTAGTTTAGTGACCACTCAAAATTACAATGGCACTGAAAAATGTGACTTATGACCATGTTTCAAAGTTACAACCTTTGCAACATCCCTATGGTCATGTGATCAAAATTCGGATGCTTGGCAATTGATTCATATTTATGACCATTGTGTCCCTACCTGTATTCAGGATAGATAAAAACTACTAATTTGGTTGATTATCCTAGTTTGCTTAAAAATTTGGCCATGAATAACAGACAGTTTTCTGCAATAGGAGCTTCATAAAGCAAAATGGTTTCACCCACCTTGCCTGTCATCTAAGCAGTCACTATTTACATGTCTAGTCTGTGCCGGTGACAGCAGTGTAGATTTGGTAAGAACAGCCTCAGGAGCAATGCCTCATTTCCAATAGTTCACTGAAAACTCCTTGTACTGATCAGAATGGATAGATCTTAAGAGAGCAACTAAGGTATTTACAAGTTCAAATCTTAACGTTACCACAACATGACATTATAGCTGCTGCCATTTGGTTTATTCCCATACAGCTATCCATAATTGGAAAAATCAAATGGATTGTGTAAATGTTGCATTTCCTTCCCTTCTTGTGTAGTCTTGTGGTATCCCCAAATTGCTGAAAGGTGCTTTGGTGAATCATTTTTGTGTGTGTGTGTGTATATTTGAAATAATCATGAAAATAAGAAGACTGATTTTGTGGAAGACAAATTACTATAGGTTACAATAACTTTGACCATTATGTTAGAGAAGAAAACTTTCACTGTTTATCATTTAGGTTAGAAATGCTTTCTCTGGACATTCAACACCAAGGACTAACCTTGAGTCCACCTGCAGTCTTCCATTGCTAGATCAAAAGGAAACGTTAGCTTACATAAAAGCAACACATGGTATTAAGTTAATTGTAAACTTGTTTTGAGCTTAGAATTTCCTTTTTAAAAAGAAGCATTATGGATAATAGAGTTGTGCAAAGAAGGAGTAGGGGTAACATGATAGCAGTGTTCTAATATCTAAGGGGCTGCCACAAAGAAGGCGGGGTCAATCTATTTTCTAAAGCACCTAAAGGCAAGATGAAGCAATAGATGGAAACTAATCAAGGAAAGAAGCTCTTTTTGTGCTATATTAAAGCATTAAAAATCCTTAGAGATAGTCTATATTTAACAACTGCAGCAAATTCAGAGCCTGTATTTTTATTGTGTAGATGAACTTTTTTTCCCTTTCATTCAATCTTGTCCAGTTCCCAGAGAGTGCCTGAATTTGATCACCAGAACATGTATATATAATCCAGGAGCTATATGCATTTTTCTCTTGCCTGCAGGGTCCTTCATGGACTAGGCTAGGAAGAAAAGTCGTAGCCATCATGGGGCAAAGTGAATCGGAGCCACAGAAGGAGGAAGAGGTATGGCCACTGTGTTTTTCACTAACGGATAGCTGCTCATCTACTTCCTCTGCTCTTCCTCTCTCTCTCTTCCTTTTGCTTAGTAGACTTTCTCAAGTGGAGAACCCAATAGTACTGCCTTTCACCATTCCCTGCTTAATAAAGAGTGCATGCTTAACTGTCCATCTTGCATCTTTTTTTGTGCCATGTAGAGATCACTTTGCTTTTAAACATGAGTTTGCATGTTTCCAAAATCAGCTTGTTGTCTTACCTCTTTATATTGCATTGATACTTATGCAATATGATTCTTGCCAATGAAATGTTTAGTGCATTGCCATAGGGCCACCCAACCAATCAGAACAAATAGATGGACTCTTTGCCAACCAGTTAACAAATGTATATAGGAAGCATACCACAGTAGTAATGGGAGACTTCAGCTACCCAGATATTAGCTTGGAGACAAAATCTGCAGTGAGCGGGAGATCAAACAAATTCTTAACCAACCTAGCTGACAACTTTGTCATCCAAAAGGTAGAGGAGGGAACTAGAAGTAAAGCTATACTGGACCTAATTCTTACTAATAGAGAAGAAGTGATAGAGGGAATTGAAGTTGCCAGAACCTTGGGGGGAAAGTGACCACCTCATACTGGGATTCAAAATAATGCAAACACAAGCAATAGAAAATAACTCAACCAATGTCTTAAACATCAAAAGAGCTGATTTTAACAAACTCGTTGAGAACCTAGGAAAGATTCCATGGATGAAAATCCTAAAGGGGAAAACAACTCAAGAAGCAAGGGAAACTCTGAAAATGCTATCATAAAAGCCCGGACCAGCACAATACCACTGAAAAAAAACCCAAAGTCAAGAAGAAACCAGCATGGTTGCACAAATATATCTTAGACAACTGAAAGACAAAAAGGACAAGTACAAAAAATGGAAAGAAGGACACATAACTAAGACTGATTATCAGCACACAGATAGAACATACAAAGACGAAATCAGGAAAGCAAAGACTCAAAATAAAGACTTGCAACAGAAATCAAGGATAATAAAAAAAAAGTTTCCTCCAACATATTAATAACAAGAAAAAAGGCAAGGAAACTGTAGGTCCACTAAAGAGAGAAGATGGCAAGGAAGTAACAAGCAATAGGGAGAAAGCAGAACTGCTTAACTCGTGCTTTGCATCAGTCTTCACACAAAAAGAAACTATAGCACAACATACCCCAAAAAAACACTGTAAAAGACAAACTAGAAACAAAAATTAAAATAAGCAAGAAAATGATAAGAGAACACCTATCCAACTTTGACAAATATAAGTCACCAGGACCGGACAGATTATATCCCAGAGTTCTGAAGAAGCTGGCAGATGTCATTTCAGAACCATTGCACCATATCTTTCAAAAATCCTGTAGCACCGGGAAAGTACTTGACAATTGGAAAAGGGTTGATATGGTTCCCATCTTCAGTAAAGGAAAAAAAACAGACCCAGGAAACTACAGACCAATCAGTCTAACATCAATACCTGGGAAGATCCTGGAAAAGATAATCAAAAAACAGATCTGCAAACAACTAGAAGCAAACAAAGTTATAACTAGTAGCCAGCACAGGTTTGTTAAAAACAGATCATGCCAAACCAATCTTATTTCATTCTTTGATAAAGTGTCCAAATTAATAGACCAGCGAAATGCTATGACCATAGTATATTTAGATTTCAGTAAGGTATTTGACAAAGTAGACTACAATTTACTGCTTGGTAAGCTAGGAAAAGGTGGAATAGACAACATCACCACCGATGGATTTGCAGCTGGCTGGCAAACCGTACTCAATGATTAGTCCTCAATGGTACTACATCCACATGGAGAGAAGTAAGCAGTGGGGTACCACAAGTCTCTGTCTTAGGTCCAGTACTCTTCAGTATCTTCATCAATGACTTAGATGAGGGAATAAACATTAAACTGGCAGGAATAGCCAATACCCCAGAAGACAAGCTCAGGATTCAAAAAGATCTTGACAAACAGGAACAATGGGCCCTATCCAACAAAATGAGTTTTAATGTGGAGAAAAGCAATGTTTTACATTTAGGCAGGAAAAATCAAAGATATAAGTACAGATTAGATGAGACCTGGCTCAAAAACAGTAACTCTGAGAGGAACCTTGGAGTCTCAGTCGACGATCACTTGACTATGAGCCAGCAATGTGCTGCAGCAGCCAAAAAAGCTAATACAATCCTGGGTTGTATAAACAGGCATAGAATCAAGATCACACAAAGTATTAGTACTGCTTTATAAAACCCTAGTGCACGCATGTGAAACTCGCGACGTCACATGGTGTGGCATGATATATCGCGACTTTTTCCCCATTACCGGCAATGGGGTGGGTGCTGTTTTGGTGTGACGCATCCAGCCCATGAGTTGGCAGTTTGACGTAATAAACATTGTAATGAGGTAACATAGAAGCCGGAAACCAATGCGTGACTGTGGCCAAACCTGATTCATCTGGAGAAGAGCAAAATTATCATTTCTCATGATAAAAATTCCTAGATATGAAAGTCTTCCAGATATCAAATATCAGACATCTGATACTTGATGGAAATGCTACTCCATCATAAATAGGATGCATACCTCTCTTTTAAAAATACTAAACATTTGGTTACTCAGACAGGTACCAGATATCAATTTCAGATATCAAAATAAAAAGCCCACTTCTCAGTTAAATTTCTCTTTGAAACTGTAGCTGTTCCATAGCACTTACAGTATCTACTGGGTGCATTGTTGCACAAATCCAATATTCAAACAATGCCAAAAAAATCTTTGATTCCACCTTGTGGTAATTAGATCAAAGAATCAATTGATCAACCCTTAGATTTTTTAAAAAAATTATCATTTGAGGGTACTGTGGGAAGAAATATATTTTAAAAATGCAATGCATGGAGTTACCAAAGCATTATGCATGTCATTTGGAGAAAGTTTTTCATACACAGCTCAAGGAGCCACGAATCACAGCCCTTAGAATGCCTGGCTATGAAGTATGGATGGAAGGAAGCAGGATTGAGGGTGGCATGATTTTCTGCCAAAGCTAAGACTGAGGGAAGCAAACATAGCAAAGCAGCTGAGTGGACATGGCCTGTACAATAAAATCATTTCCCGGTGTTGGGCTTTAAAACCAACACAGTGGGATGATGAGGATGAGCTTCCACTTGATGTGGATTACTCTTTTGTTTCTCAAGCAATGTTCTCAAAGGCAAGACATTGTGATCTACAGAAAAAGTGGTGGGAGTGGCTGTGGGAAATTACAGATACATCAATGTGACATCAATGCCTGGGAAGATCCTAGAAAAATAGTCAAGCAGCACATTTGTGAGCACTTACAAACAAGAGAATTAATAGAAGCTGGCATGGAATTGTCGAAAACAGATTATGCCAAACAGACCTTATTGCCTTCTTTGACAAAAAGACTAAATTAGTGTTTAAGGGAAATGTTGTGGATATTTTAGTTAGACTTCAGTAAGGCATTTGACAAAATTGACCTCAGCCTATTCCTTCGTAAAATAGAACAATGTGGGATAGACAATACCACCACCAGATGGATTTGCTACTGGCTGACCAACCGCAATGGAACTACATCTACATGGAGGGAAGCATGCAGTGCAGTACCTCAAAATTCTGTCTTAGATCATCTTCATAAATAATCTATATGAGGGGATAGAAGGGAAACTCATCAAATTTGTAGATGATACGAAGCTTGGGGGAATAGCTAACACTTTAGATGAGAAACTCAAAATTCAAAAGTACCTTGACAGACTTGAACACTGGGACCTATCCAGAAAAATGAAATTCTGTGATGAGAAAAGTAAGATCCTACAGATAGGCTACAAAAACCAAATGCAGAGATATACAGTAGAATAAATATTCGTCTAAGGACCTGCCTCAACTAGGTCTCCAAAGAAAGCAGAACTCTTTAAAAAGGCATTATCTCAAAAGGAACTTTTTTATATAATATTTTATTGATTTTCTCATTTTACAATTGGATATTTAAAAAGCAACATGATGACTGGGTTAATCAATAGTTCGATAGTGTACATAAATCTTTAGTATAAATCTCATGTTACAACATCAAATATTTCCTCTCTTTTTCCATTAATATCTGTTATCTCACATTGGGCTAGTACAATTCTTATTGTTATCAGCTAAATAAAAACATCTTTGTTACACTTATCAATAATTTTTAGCTTATACATATCTTAATTGCGTTTGCACTTAATCCTTGAATACAATCAATGTCCTGTTGCTTTTTTTTCAGGCTTTACTTTCCCATCAATATTCAAAGTAACACTATTATTTATGATTTCCAAGTATTTTATGTTTAGGTGACCAAAAGTTTCCCTTATCTCAACTTCTCCCTTTTTTCCTTTTCTAATATTCTGGTTACATATCTTATCTATTTGATTATAATATTGCTCTGTTTTCTAAAAGTTATCTATTTTCCACCATGTTCAGTCATCTAATTGATAATACAGTATCTTCTAATAAATCAAAACTATTATATTGTCTGGGTTAACCAATAATTCAGTAATATACATAAATTTTTAGTTTAAGTCTAATTAGAACCTCAAATACTTCTGTCTTTCCAATAATATCTGTTATCTCATTTTCGGGAAATACAATTCTTATTTTCCACTAAGTAGAAACATCTTTGTTACATTTATCGATAATTTTTAGCCTATACATATCTGGATTGCGTTTGCACTTAATATCCTTGTATGAACGATGTCCTGTTATTGCTTCCCCCCAAAACTTTAATTTCCCATCAATATTCAAGAAAACACTATTATCTATGATTTCCAAGTACTTTAGGTGACCAAAGTCTTCCCTCAAAAGGAACTTTTATTAGGGACTAGTGATAGCAGGGAAACAAAGCAAGGTCTGAGGGAAAAACCTGCACAAGCAGTATATCAAAAACAATATTCATTACTCCTCCACCCTGGGTCTCAGGATCCATTTGAATTACAGCCAATCCACAGGTGGTATATTGTTTTGGAAACTGGCTCCTTTGGTGCGCTCTTTAAGGTCTCTCTCACTTTTGTTTCCCTCTGACTCCAAGCACAAATCGTCTCCTAGATAAGGAGGATGTTATTAGGCTGCATTCCTTCCCCTGGGGGAAGGGCAAAGTGGCAAGACAGTGCAAAGCATCCCCCAAAGCATTCCCTCTCCCAACATAATGGCATGCCCCCAAAAATGGTTACAAAAGTATGAGTACGATAGAAAGAAAAGTAATACAGAATCTGACATACAGTTTCCCTAGAAAAATGACAGATCCACCTTCAAAACACAAAGAGAGGGAGAAAGAACAAACAAAAACAATCACATTAATCAGGCTTATTAGGATACTTAGAGTGAAATCATTTGAGTAACCTAGGAGCTCTGATTTATTTTTTATATACCCATTCATTTTGGGAGGATGGAAGGTTTTTCCAGGCTACTACATTCTGTGTGGAACCATGACGTCTACAGGAGTCCAAAATATCCGACACTTTAAAATGTTGTTCACCCTCAACTAATATAGGTGTAGGCACCGCAGGTGCAGGTGGTCTAAGGTTAGACATAATCTTTGGTTTGAGTAAGCTACAATGGAAAACAGGGTAGATTTGTTGTAGGCTCTTACTGACCTCTAATTTGACAGTCATTGGGTTGATGATACGTTTAACAGGAAAAAGTCCAACAAACTTAGGACCCAATTTTTGGGAAGGCTGTAGAGATTATAAGTATTTAGTAGAGAGGTAGACTTTGTCTCCAACCTTAAAAGGTTTTGGCTCCACCCTCGGCCTGAGCTATATAGGCTGCTCTGGTCTCATCCAGAGCTTTTTGTACCACCAGCCAAGTATTTTGCAACTGTTTAATCCATTCCTGCAAAGAAGGAATGTCAGGTTACTTAGTGAGTAATTCAGGCATAGGAATGAAAGTTTGACCATTTGCAACCTGGAAAGGGGTGAACCCCGTACTTGAATGCACAGCGTTGTTATAAGCAACCTCAGCAAAAGGCAACAAATTAGTCCAATTATCTTGTTGATAGTTGATAAAGCATCTAAGGTACTGTTCTAGAATAGAATTCAGTCTCTCTGTCCCACTGTTCGTTTGAGGATGTTGACTAGATGACAGCCCCTGACTAGAATCCAAAAGGTCCAGAAACACTCTCCAGAACTTGGAGATGAACTGCACCTGCCTATCTGAGATTATATGTTGTGGGGCCCCTAAAACCAATAGATGTGTTGCACAAAAAGTTTAGCCAGGGCTTTAGCAGTTGGGGTCTTTGGGATGAAATGGGCCTGCCTAGGGAACAGGTCTGTAACCACCCAGATAACTGTATTCCCTGCACTTTCAGGAAACTCCACAATAAAATCCATAGAGATCCGTCTCCAGGGTGCTGAAGGGCTTGTGACTTCCCCTTGTACAACCTAATCAAGAATTCATTTTATCTCATAATGAGGGGAGTGTTTCTTATCAGCCTACTCCTTGTAAACCTTAGCAGCTTGGGTTAAGGTTTTTTTGACATTTGCCCAAACGCTTTGGAAGGAGGTTGTCCACTGATCCAAAATTTGAGAGGCAGGTGGCTCCTGGGGGTACTCAGGCATAGGCATAAAATCCCTCTCAGTAGCTATCTTAAACGATGTAAGACCAGTGCTACTGTATTATTATAGGCTACGTCAGCAAAAGGCAGAAGATTGGCCCAATTAGTCTGCTGATAATTAATATAGCATCTGAGATACTGCTTCACCATTGAGTTAACACGTTCAGCCGTGTCATTAGTATTTGTATGAAAAGCTGATGAAAGCCCCTGAGTAGACCCAATAAGCTTAACGAACTCCCTCCAGAACTTCGCGCTAAATTGAATACCCCCTGTCTGAAATAATCCACTTAGGAGCTCCATGGAGCCAATATATGTGCTTCAAAAACATCCTGGTCAGTTGCTGAGCAGAGGGGAGACCTGAACAAGCAATGAAATGAGCTTGTTTGGAAAATAGATCAATCACAGTCCATATTACAGTGTTTCTCTTGCTCTTGGGCAGGTCCATTATAAATGCCTGGCCACCAAAACTGCCTTCATACCAATGTAACGTTTTCAGGAACCCAAAGTGACTGGCTTGCTTTGCATCATGACTGTGCTGAAGGGCTTCGATCCTGAGGGTACTCGGGAGGTACAGCTTAGAACCCTTCCAGGCTAGCCCTCCCCGAAGTGTTAACAGAGATTTATTGTCCTTGAACCAGGTGTCCATCTTTAATTGCTCTTTGAGTCTTTTCAGTAAGCAGTCATCAGGACCAGTGGATAGCTTTTGCAATTGAGTCTAGTGGTTATTTGAGAAGCAGATTGCGGTAGAGGAATGATAGAATTAATGATTTCCTCTCAGTGGCATTTGAACTGAGGCATCCTAGACAAAATGTCAGCTAAACAATTCTTACCCCCTGGAAGATACTTCAAAGTGAAATTGAAACAGTTGAAGTATTGAGTCCACCGGACTTGTTTTGGAGATAATTTATGTGGGGGGGGGGTTCCAGAGCTTCCAAATTTTTGTGATCAGTCCACACTTCAAAAGATATTTCCCCCCCTTCCAAAAAATTAATGCCACATTAGTAATACCCATCATACCACAAAAGCCTCCTTCTCCCAAATGGCCCACCTCTCTATGTTAGGAAGTGTAAGCACAGGGTTGTGATTCCCCCCAGTGATTTTTTTATAAAAGGACAGCACCCACAGCTACGTCACTTGCATCGGTTGAGTGATGAATTGCTGTTCAGGGTCAGGATGCTTGAGAATAGGTTTGGCTGCAAAGAGTCTTTTTAGTTTCTCGAATGCAGCTTGACACTCTAGGGACCATGGCAATGGCTGACAAGGTTGGGGTTTTCCCCCTCCTTTCCCCGTTTTCAGTGTTGGTTATAGGTATGGCTATCTTTGTGAAAGGGGATAAATTGACGGTAAAAGTTAGCAAAACCCAAAAAGCTTTGAAGTTGTCTATGGGTGTGAGAGGGTTGCCATTCCAATACAGTTTTCACTTTTGCAGGATCCATTTCTATCACCTCATTTGAAATTCGGTACCCTAGATAGTCAAGTCATGTCTGGTGAAACTCACATTTAGATAGCTTTGCATACAGTTTAGCCTTCAGTAGTTTCCTCAATACTTTGCGGACCAATTTAATGTGCTCTTCCATAGTCTCAAGTGTAAATGAGAATGTCATTGAAATAAACTAAAAACCCCTTATACAGATGATCATGGAGCCCCTGGTTGATTAGCTGCATAAATACAGCAGAAACGCCTTGTAGTCCAAAAGGCATCACTTTAAGTTGGAAGCTTCCTGGGGGGCAATTGAAGGCAGATTTCCATTTGTTCCCCCTCCTTAATCTGGACTCGGTAATAAGCCTCTCTTAAATCCAATTTTGTAAAAACTTTCCCCTTTCCCAGATAGGCTAACACAGTGGTGGCAAGCCTATGGCACGCGTGCCAGAGGCAGCACTCAGAGCCCTCTCTGTGGGCATGCGCACTGTCACCCCAGCCCCCCTCCCCCACGGCCCCTCCTCACCAGCAGCCCCCCGGAGACTTGCTCCTGTGTGTGACCTACGCTGAGCAATGCAGCCAAGGACATGGCAGCCGGGCAACAGGGACAAGACTCCGACCTCATGCTCATCGCACACAGATGATGCTGTGGGGCACGGGCGGAGGGTGTGGCCGCCATGGCGCTGCTGGGCTGCCTGGGAGATCAGTGGCAGGTCCTGGAAGCAGTGGTTGGCCCAGTGAGCGGGGCGGGGGGGCAGAGTGGGGGTAGGAGGCGGGACGGGTGGTTTTTGGGCACTCGGCCTCTAAAAGGTTCGCCATCACTGGGCTAACATGTCCCTCATTAAGGAAAGGGGGTACATGTTCTCTATGCTGACAGCACTTAATTCTTTAAAATCCATGTATAATCTCAGCGATCCATCTTTCTTTTCTTTGAACAATATAGGGGCTGATACACATGATTTTTCTGGTTGGATAAAACCCCGAGCCAGGTTCTTATCAATGTACTCTCTTAGCTCCTTCATCTCTCTGGGCGTCATTGAGTACATTGAGTACATTCTACACAACAACTAACACAATTTACTGAGGACTTTGACAATCAAACTCTGACCTTAATCATAGTATCTGCATCTCCAAAAGCAACAGAAACTGAAGAAAGCAACATTAGGACGGAGGATGCCATAGATCAGCAAACACAACATACTGAGAACTTAGACCACAGGTCGGCAACCTGCGGTTCCGGAGCTACATGTGGCTCTTTCAGCCATCTTCTATGCCTCCCAGTCATGTACAGTGCCAAAAAAAAGTGGGACTAAAAAAGTTGAACCAATCAATTCAAACTTCTCATGAAAAAAAACCTCACAAAGTTTGAATTGATTGGTTTGTGAGATGCCATCCACCTGTCAAGCCCCATGGGCTCGACATAGATGGGGAAAGCAGAAGCCGGCGGTCCGAGCAGAGCGGCACGGAAGACCTACCAGTCAACATGGGAGGCTCCAGGGTTCCTAGTGAGCAAGGCCTGCCATCCGCGGCCCAGTTTCACACCCTGACGACCAGTTGGACCAGTTTTTATTGCTCCAGCCCGGGGACACCAGCATCATCGAAGGTGGTTAGGCGGCGCTGCCGTGGGCGGGACGTCCTTGCAGCAGACAACTTGGGCCCGGATATTTCACGTGGCTCACAGCTTGGGACTGGAGATGCCAGTGGCACATGGCATGGACTGTCGGCTTGCTGTGGGACCACCCCCTGCGTTGCCAGCTAATGCGGCATGCTTTCAGTGGTGAAAAGGGGGCCTGAGCGGTGGTGGAACAAGAGACTGAATAGCACAAACTGAGCACGGTCTTGATAAGCAACAAGCTAAGGCCTCGCTTCCCTCTTGCCACTGCTCAGTTCGTGCTGCCCAGCGTCTGCCTGCTTGCAGGCCTCCGTGCTCCTTTCGTGAAGCGTGCAATTGCTCAGAGTTCCTGCCCCAAAAGGTGTTGCTTTCCCGGCGGGAGCCGAGTTTGCAAACCTCGCCGGCAAGCCAGGAGTACCAAAGGTCCAGAGGATTCCCTCCTGCTGCGGAGCCACAGTGCCTGGGCTCCATAGTAGGGGATATCTGGGGCCTAAAAAGTCCTCCAGGACAGGCTCTGGGCCAGCCCTCTTTCCCCGGCCGCAGGAGAAGGGGCGGTGCAGGGTCTCCACCCGGGCGGGCGGGCAAGCGAAACCCCGAAACCTTTTGCGTTCATTTGCAAAGCGAAGCACACTGCATTAGCTGGCATTGCAGGGGGTGATCCCATGGCAACGGCGACAGTCCAGGCCGTGCGCCACTGGCATCTTCTCTTTGCAAATGAACGCGAAAGGTTTTGGGATTTCACTTGCCCACATGCCAGAGACCAGAGTTAGCGGCTCTAACATCCTACTATTGTTGGCTGCAACCCTAATCACCCATTTTGCCCAACCTATCGCAAGCCAACCGCTGCCTGGTTGCTGGATTAATAGCTTGGGGGGGGCACCAAGCCCACACAACTGTGTGATCCCAATGACTGAGCTGACTTTACAGGAGCCTCCATCGGATTGGACCTTTCCTGTCCAATTGAGCTCAGTTTAGGCAGGGCCCTTTTTAGCGTGGGGTTCACACGTTAGTTAGCGGGGCTGATTCTAATTCTCCGGCAAGGGTGCCACACTCCGGCCTTCCTCCAAAGCAGCGTCCTTGGAGAGGTAGTCCAAGGCACCACTTTCGCTTTCGGCCGACTTCTTTGGCGCGGCCCCAACTCTGCTCCGGGGAAACGAGGGCGGAGTGAGGTGGCGCTGCCTATCTCAGTCACGCGGATGAAGGGACATGTAAACACCACCAGATGGCTCCCCAGCTGCCGCCGCCACCAAACATGAGCAGGCTGTTGCTCCCACGGTTGCCGTCCCGCCGCTATGGAAGATAGTCTGGTCCACGCCTTCGGGGGCCTCAGCCTCCAGCAGCCCTGCCATGGCCAAGGCAGCCCCCTGCTCACCGCTTAAGCAAAAGCCTCTATTTGCTCCGCGGTCTGTCCGGGTCGGGCAAAAGTACTCTGGCCAGGTAAGCATGTCTGGGCTGCAGCCATTCCTGCTTCTTTTGATAGGTCGCGCCATGAGGGGAGATCCGCGGGAGGAAGCCAGCGCGGTTTGAGGGCTGCCAGGAGCATGCCGCATTAGCTGGCATCGCAGGGGGTGGTCCCACACCAACGATGACAATCCTGGCTGTGCGCCACTGGCGTCTCCAGTCCCGAGCCGCAGGAAATATCCGGGCCTGAGTTGTCCACTGCAAGGATGCCCTGCCCACGGCAGTGCCGCCAAACTGCCTTCTATGCCACTGGCGTTCCCGGGCTGGAGCAGTGAAAGCCAGTCCAGCTGGTCGTTGGGATACGGAACCCGGCCACGGACGGCAGGCCTTGCTCATCGGCAATGCTGGAGCCTCCCACGCCGACTGGTAGGTCTTCTGTGCTGCTCTGCTCAGACCGCCGGCTTCTGGCTGCAGGGGTGCCTCCCTCCGGAGCTGTCTTTCCCCGCTGCTTCCTCGTCCTCCCAGCGAAAAAATCCCAGAGAGCTGGAAGACATCCTTTCTCCCGCTTTCCACTTTTCATCCTCTCTTTTCCGAGCATCCCACCCAGAGCAAGCTAGAACCTCAACTCCGGCCTCCCGCAGCAGGCTGAGATATGCAAACCCAATTGGCCATATGCTGCCATCTCAGAAGATATGCTGCAGCAGCTCCTTCTCCCCGTTGGCTTCCTCCTCCGCTCCCTCGGAACCTTCACGCCAAAAGGCGGAAAGAAGAAAGTCCGAGAGAGGGAGAGTGCAGGCCAGGGGGAGAGTAGTCTTTTCCGAGTGGGGGAAAAGCCAGGATGGCAGAGCCGTCCATAGCAGAGCTGAACGGGAGCAGGGCTGGTGCATGTCTCGCCTTTGGCTCCATTCTTCAATCAACCCCCTGTTGGGCGCGCATGCACATGCGCACATGCATTTTGCGGCTCCCAGATTTTTCTTTTGTGAGGGAAACGGGTCCAAGTGGCTCTTTCAGTGTTTCAGGCTGCTGACCGCTGACTTAGACAATCTAGTCAATCAAATAACAACTATAACACCGGATATGACCTTTTATTCTAACCAGACGAAACTGGAAGAAGACCAGACTGAGCGGATGACAAATACTTCAAACCAAATATCGAGATTTGAACTATTAGGGCAACAATCTAATGATTACAAAGGGGCCAGTTCCTTTGAAAAATTGATAACTGGATTCTCTCCCTTGATTCAAACATGTGTAGGAATAAAGGGAGACCCATCTGAGGATTTAAAGGCACTGGTATGGAAGCCTGCTTGGCACAAAAAGAAAGCCAGAGTTAGATTTAAAAATGGGATCTTTTTTCTCCTTTTTCCTTTTTTTCACTAACTGATGATGGAACAGCTTAAAACCCTACTTAATGGGCTAAGGAGATTTGTAGAGATACTGATTGCTTTAATATCTAGGACTTAGATCTATAAACGAAATTAAAATTAGCCATTAGATTATAGTTTTGAATTGTAATATGAAAGTGGATTTGTGACAATGAAAGATATTTTACTAATAAATGATGTGGTACTAGGACGAGAAACAGAATATACTTAAATAAATAAAGCAGAATGTAATTATCTGAATAACGTGTGTATTTTAGACACGACAATTATTTTGTAATGAAATTAGGGAAATTTGGGTTACCCAAAGTTTAAATATTACATTTACCAAAGGGTAAATTGGAACACGGTAGTTGAAATTAAGTCATACTTAAAACAGAACTTCGATATGTATACAAAACTATATTGACAAATGTATTGACTGACTAAGCTATAACTAGATTGTATTAACTTGAATATGATATAATAATTAAGGGAAATAGAGAGGGAATTTTTAATGATACAACCTGAGATATGAATGAAAGATTTTGTTACTGGACTATTGACTACCTGTTAGAGAATTTTAATTTCTCTATTGGTAAAAAAATAAATCAGAAGCTCTCACAGTTGACTGCATTTAGCTGATTCAAAATAACTTCTTTATATCAAAATATTTACATTACCATACATTCTTCTTTACAGCAATATAGCTTAATTGAAGACTTCTTATAGAGACAGACCAGAGATAAAACCAGAGACTGGAAATCCAGCTCCTAACTCAATACTCTTTTTTTTTTTTTTGCACAGACTCAGTAGCACTTTCTTCCCATTGGCTGACTGAGTTACCACATGACTCTTCCTGCTCATGAATATTCCAACACTCCTCCCTTCATGACAGGAACAGACATCAGACCTATACTTAATACATTTTCCATAGTGAACATTACCCAATGGTTTAGTCATCATGTCTGCCAAATTATCCTCAGAAGAACAATGATGTAAACTAATCAATTTTCCTTTTACAGCTTCCCTGACATTACAATATTTAATGTCTACATGTTTACTTCTGTTCTTCACCCTGTCACCAGTTGCCATTTTTATACAGGCAGCATTGTCTTCAAATACCTTTACAGATTCTTTTACATTAGTATTTAAATCTTGCAACAATTGTACATACCATATTACTTCAGAACACCATAAGCAATAAACTCTGCTTCCGCTGTTGAAATAGCAACAGTTGTTTGTTTTCTGGACTTCCATCCAATCAGAGTTCCTCCAAACAATATTATAATCCCAGAATTTGATTTCCTTGTGTTTATGTTATTTGCATAGTCACTATCGACATAACACTTTAATTTCAATTCCTCAGTAATCTGTATTTGAAGACCCAAATTTATAATTCCCTTTAAATATCTGAGAACCCTTTTTACACCCATCCAATGTAACTTTGTAGGTGCAGCAGTAAAACGATTCAAAATGCTTACTGTGCAAGCTATGTCTGGTCTGGACCACTGTGATCGATATAACAAACTCCCTATTGCCGAGTGATATATCTCTTGATCACAAGTTTCACCTTTGTCCGCACTTAAACTATTATAAAAATCCGCACTCATGGGTGTGGGAGCAGTATTGCAATCTTTCATATTATATTTCTCCAATAACTGCTCAATTTTTCTCCTTTGACTGAGAATATAACCACCTTTTTCATTTTTCTGTATCTCTACACCGAGATAACTTTTTATTTCTCCCAAATTCTTTAATTCAAATTTCTTTCCTAATTTATCAGCAAATTCCTTGACTTGTGATGCATCCTTTGCGATGAAGCAAAGATCATCCACAAATGATAACAGTAGACAATTCCCTCCTTGTAACTGTCCAGTATATATACAATTATCAGCTTTGCAACCTGCTGCATACACCCAGGAGATGGGGGGGGGATAAAAACCAAACAGACCACCACCATCACCACCACCCACTGCCAATCTCCAACAGAAACGCTCACAACAATGAAAACCTCAGACAGGAGGAAGAGCGCGACCGGGCAGGCAGGTGCTTCCTCAGCTGTGGCTTGGGGGGGGGAAGGGGGCAACTTTACTCCCCCCAAATCTGCCCTCTCATGAAAGCAGGATGAAAACTCCAAAAAAACGATAAGGAAAAAAGATTAAAACAGAAGAGTGTCTCGCAATGGTTTGCTTCCCCACTTCCTTCTAGCAGTTTAAATATGTAAAGACCACAAAAGAAAAAACTTGGCTTTCTTTTGTTGTAATTCAGAAGGGAGGATTGGAGGGATTGTTTGTTTCAAAGGAAGGGAAAGAGGGGCTTTGGATCTGTGGGGGACGTACAGGTGAATGGTGATGGTGTGCGGCTTCTGGCATTGGGGGTCTGTGTGTGGTCTTTTTAAAAGAGCAAAACAAGACAAAAAATAAAGATCCCTACTCCAACCCCATGATCTGGATGCAGATATGATCTTTTTTTCTTGTTCAGAAGAGACTCTCTTCTGTTTTAAACTTTTTTCCTTGTCGTTTTTCGGAGTTTTCATCCTACTTTTGTGAGAGGGCAGCATTTGGGGGGTGAAGCTGTCCCCTTTCCCCCCCCAAGCCACAGCCGAGCAAGACACCTGCCTGCCTGCCTGGCCACGCCCGGCTGCAGCAAGAGATGGCTGGAGCTGCAGGGCTGATAGGGGTCAGCAAAAGCACCAGGAACAGTGCTGGGTTCCAGTTGATTGGCACTTCTGCAGCGTTGTCAGGGCTCAGCAGAAGTGCCAGGATCAGCGCCGGGCTCCAGCTGATCGGCACTTCTGCGGGGCTCAGCAGAAGTGCCAGGATCAGCTGGAACCTGGTGCTGATCCTGGCACTTCTGCTGAGCCCCACAGACGCGCTGATCAGTTGGGGCCCGGCGCTGATCCCAGCACTTCTGCTGAGCCCTGCCACCTCTGCAGAAGCGCCAATCAGCTGTCAGGGCTCAGCAGAAGTGCCAGGATCAGAGCAGGAAGGAAGCAAGCTAGGAAGGAAGGAAGAAGATGGGAATGAGAAGAAAGGAGGGAGGGGAAAAGGAAAGAAGGAGATGGGAATGAGAGGCAAGGAAATGAGGGGAGGAAAGAAGGAAGAAAGGAAGGAGAAGGAGGGGAAGAAGGAAGGGAGGGAAGAAAGGAAGGAACCTCCTTCCCCTGACGGTAACCACAATGCTAATGCGGCCCTCAGTGAAATTGAGTTTGACACCTCTGATATAAAAGGTTGTTAAGTGAATCTGCTTTTCCCATTGATTTTGTTTGTCAAAAGGTTGCAAAAGGGGATCACGTGACTTTGAGACACTGCAGCCATCATAAATATGAATCAGTTGCCAAGCATCCAAATGTAAATCACATGACCCTGGAAATGCTGAAATGGCCATAAGTGTGAAAAATGGTCATAAGTCACTTTTTTCAGTGCTGTTGTAACTTTGAACAGTCACTAAGCGAACTGTTGTAAGTCGAGGACTATGTGTACTTTATCACGTTTTTCTTTTTTCTTTTTTTTTCTTTTTTTTTTTTTTTTTGGTCCTTCTTGTTTTTGACACCTTGCTAAGCGACTGGTGGTACTCGGATATTGCCATATCCTAAAAGTGGTACAATGGGTGAAAAGGTTGAAAAGCCCTGTTCTAGACAACACCCTGCTCAAGCAGGAGACCATATATCATTTCAGACAAGTGGTTGTCCAGTCTCTTCTTAAAAGCCTACAGTGATGGAGCATCCACAATTTCTGAAGGCATGTCATTCTACAACTAAGGAAATTTCTCCTTAGTTCTATGATTAGATTCCATCTGTTGTTTCCTGTCTTGCCTTCTGGTGCTTTGAAAAATAGGTTGATCCCCCTCTTCTTGTGGCAGCCCCTCAAATATTGGAACACTGCTATCATGTCATCCCCTAGTCCTTCTTTTCATTTGACTAGCTATACTCAATTCCTGCAATCATTCTTCATATGTTTTAGCCTCGAGGTCCTTAATCATCTTTGCTGCTCTTCTTTGCACTCTTTCCAAAGTCTTAACGCAATGATTCTCAACCTTTCTAATGCCATGACCCCTTAATACAATTCCTCATGTTGTGGTGACCTTCAACCATAAAATTATTTTTGTTGCTATTTCATAACTGTAATTTTGCTACTTTTATGAATCATAATGTAAATATCTGATATGCAGGGTATATTTTCATTGTTACGAATTGAACATAATTAAAGCATAGTGATTAATCACAAAAACAATATAGCAATGCTCGATGGAGAAGCTTATTCTTCCTTGCTCAAAAATGTTGGGAGGGAGAGAAGGGGAAGGAAGGAAGATTGAAGGGGAAAGGAAGGAAATTGAAGGGGGAAGGAAAGAAGGAAGGAAGAAGAGAGAGATTGAAGGGGAAGGGATGGAGATGGAAGGAAGGAAGATTGAAGGGGAAAGGAAGGAGATGGAGAAGGAAGGAGATTGAAGGGGGAAGGAAGAAAGGAAGGAAGGAAGGAGAGATTGAAGGGGAAGGGAAGGAGATGGAGATGGAAGGAAGGAAGGAAGATTGAAGGAGAAAGGACGGAGATTGAAGGGGGAAGGAAGGAGAGAGATTGAAGGGGAAGGGATGGAGATGGAAGGAAGGAAGATTGAAGGGGAAAGAAAGGAGATGGAGAAGGAAGGAAATTGAAGGAGGAAGGAAGGAAGGAAGGGGAAAGAGATTGAAGGGGAAGGGATGGAGATGGAAGGAAGGAAGATTGAAGGGGAAAGGAAGGAGAAGGAAGGAGATTGAAGGGGAAGGAAAAAAGGAAGGGAGGGAGGAAAGATTGAAGGGGATGGAGATGGAAGGAAGGAAGATTGAAGGGGAAAGGACGGAGATGGAGAAGGAAGGAGATTGAAGGGGGGATGCGATGCCAAGGACGCACAAGCAGCTCCACACCATTGCCTGGGGAGGGGAGGAGGCTCTGGCAGAAAGCCTGGTGGAGAGCCAAGCTTAGTGACTGTTCAAAGTTACAACGCACTGAAAGAGTGACTTATGACCATTTTTCACACTTATGACCGTTGCAGCATCCCCAGGGTCATGTGATTTACATTTCAATGCTTGGCAACTGATTCATATTTATGATGGTCACATTGTTCCAGGGTCACGTGATCCCCTTTTGCAACCTTCTGACAAGCAACGTTAATGGGGGAAACCAGATTCACTTAACAACCACGTTACTAATTTAATCTCTCTCCCTCTTTCTTTCTCCCTCTCTCTCTCTCTCTCCCTCTCTCTCTCCCTCTCTCCCCCTTATTTCTCTCTCCCTCTCCTTTTCTTTCTCTCTCCCTCTTTCTCCCTTTTTCTCTTTCCCCCTCTCTCTCTCCCTTTCTCTCCCTCTGTCTTCCTTTCTTTCTCTCTCCCTTTCTCCCTCTTTCTCCTTCTCTCTCTCCCTGTCACTCTCTTTCTCTCTCTTCCTCTCTCTGTTTCTCTTTCCCTCTTTCTCTCCCTCTCTTTATTTCTCTCTTCCGCTCAAAGATCCTTAAAATCCTTAAAAGTTATGCTTGGGTGGAAGACTTTTTCTTTTACAGATGGGGAGGGTTGGCAGACAAAAAAAAAAAGAAAAAAAGTGTGAATAGGTATTCAGTAGCTAGCTTGAAGTTTGAACGACTTCTTTCTCTTGCCACCGGCTTCTAGGAGGAGCAAAAGACATCCAGCACTGCAACCAGGCGCCCTGGACTGGCCATTCCAGGGCTTCCTGCACCAGCTGACTTAGTTGTCTGCAACCTCCTGTTGATGCTTGAGGGGTTGAAAGGGACACGGGCGGGAGAGATTCCTTCTTTCTCATCTGAGGAGGGAAGTTATGTTGGACCGTCGACTTTGTGTTGAGCCCCATGGGCCCGACATTTGTGGGCAGGCGGGAACCTGCCCACTGAGCCGCCATCTCATCGCCCTCCATGCTGGCCGGCCCCGTCACCAGACCTCCCAGCTGACAAGCTCACATTCAGGGGGTAGCCAGCTGACGGGCGCGGAAGATCACTGCCGTGGTGGCCTCCCAGCCACCCACTTCTTCGGCTGGAGCAATTGCATGGTCACTGGCGACGCGGAGTGCATCAGTGGCCATTGGGGACACCAGCGCTTCGGTGCCACGGAGGCTTAAGGTGCAGGACGCGGCGCGGTACCGTGGGAGGCGGCAGGACAGGGGGGAGGGGTTACCTGCATCCTGCTGGCTGAACTCTGGAAGCCCTCCTGAATGAAGAATTTTAGGGGGAGTTTAAAGTGAGACAGATTCCTAAGAGTATGATGTGTGAGGCATGGGGGGCATCGGTGGCAGGCTGCCCCCCCCAGAGCTGGAACAGCTGGTGCAGCCACCCCTGTCCCCATACCCCAGCCTGCAGCCACCCCACCAGCCCCACCGCCCAACCCGCGCAGCCCCGCTGTGTAGAGCGGGCCCCGCAGCTCCCACAGCACCAGCTGCACACCACACTGATGGTGCAGAGCTTGCAGTTGCCGAGCCAAAGCCAATGCAGGGCAGCGGGAGGGCCGAGGCGGGCTGTGTGCAGGCTGAGGTGGTGATAATCATCGTGGGCCAGGCGCTCCAGGGCAGCCATAAAGGCACACAGGTTGAGGCAGTGGCGGCGCAGGTTCAGCACCGACTAGGCCACCAGCTGGCCCAGCCCAAGGAAGGTCAGCCACTCGCCCCGCCAGCACCACCTCTGCCACTACCTTTCCCGCACAGCCGCGCTGTGTCAAGTGGGCCCCGCGGCTCCCACAGCAGCAGCTGCAATGCACACCAATGGCGCACGAGGTGAGCACGAGGCAGGTGAGCACATGTTTTCCGTGCTTCAGTACCAGGCTCTCCATGTTGCAGCGCGTCATGGAGAGCCTGGTTGACACGGGTGAGCACGAGGCAGGAGTGCCGAATTAAGTGCTGCTCCCCACCTCCCACCCCTGGTCCTCTTTTACTTACAAGTAGGTGATGGCGTAGTTGCTCAGCAGGGAGGGGTGAAAAGTTCCTGAAACTTGCCTTTGCTGCAGACAACTTGCACGTGCAACGTTTTCGGGCTGGGTATTTTGGCGCGCTCAGCAGTGCAGAGACAGCCATTAACAACCAGATCTAGACAATTCCTATTGGCTTTTGAAAGCCAATAGAATAGAGTCTATTCAATAGAGTCTATTCTATTGGCTTTCAAAAGCCAATAGAATAGAATAAGAGGGAGTAGCACAGTTTATGAAAAAGGGGGAAAAAAACAAAAAAGAAATGCCGGACTGCGTTTCATAACGATTCTATGAGGAAAAACTCCAGGACTTTGGCGACCCCTGTGAAATGGTTGTTCAACCCCAAAAGGGGTCACGACCCACAGGTTGAGAACCGCTGTCTTAACATCTTTTTTATAATAGATGCAGTATTTTAGATGTGGTCTTACTAAGGCTTTATAAAGCGGTACAAATACTTCATGTGATCTTGATTCTATCGCTCTGTTAATACAACCTAGAATTGCATTGGCTTTTTTGGCTGCTGCCGCACACTGTGACACATATTTAAGTGACCATCCACTAGGACTCCAAGATCCCTTTCACAGTTACTGTTATTGAACCAGGTTTCACCTAATCTCTATCTGTACATTTGGTTTTTCTTACCTAAGTGTAAAACCTTACTTTTCTCTACATTGAATTTCATTTTACAATAGAATAGAGCTGGAAGGGACGTTGCAGGTCATTAGTACAGCCACCTGCTCAAGAAGGAAATCCTATAGCATTTCTAACAAGTAGCTGTCCAGTCTCTTCTTAAAAAACTCCAGTGATGTAGTGCCCATGATTTCTGAAGGCAAGCTGTTTCATTGGTTAATTGTCCTCACTGTTAGGAAGTTTCTCCTTAATTCTCTCTTTGGTCAGTTTCCAACCATTGTGTCTTGTCCTGCTCTATGGTGCTTTGGAGAATAATTTGACCCCCTCTTCTTTGTGGCAGCCCCTCAAATCTTGGAATACTGCTATCATGTCACCCCTGTTCTTCTTTTCTTTAGACTAGCCAAACCCAAGTCCTGCAGCTGTTCTTCATATGTTTTAGTCTCCAGGCCTTTGATCATTTTAGTTGCTCTTCTTTGAACTTTTTTTTCCAAAGCCTCAACATCTTTTTTGTAGTATGGTGACCAATATTGGTTGCAGTATTCCAGTCTTATTAGAGTTTTATAAAGCGGTACTAATACTTCATGTGATCTTGTTTCTATGCCTCTGTTTATACAACCAAGGATTGTATTAACTTTTTTGGTTGCTGCTGCACACTGCTGGCTCATATTCAAGTGATTATCCACTAGGACTCCAAAGTCTTTCTCATAGTTACTGTTTTTGTGTCAGGTCTGGCCTGATCTGTACTTATACCTTTGATTTTTCCTGCCTAAATGTAAAACTTAGCTTTTCTCCACATTAAAATTCATTTTATTGGGTAGGACACATTTTTCAAGTTTGTCAAGACCTTTTTGGATCCTGAGCTTGTCTTCTGGGGTGTTGGCTATTCCTGCCAGTTTAATGTCATCTGCAGATTTGATGAGTTTCCCTTCTATTCCCTCATCTATATCGTTTATGAAGATATTGAAGAGTACTTGGTCTAAAATAGAACCTTGGGCTACCTCACTGTTTACTTCCATCCATATAGATGTAGTTCCATTAAAGACTACAAGTTAAGTGTTGTTTATTAGACAGTTACAAATCCATTTGGTGGTGATGCTGTCTATCCCAATTTTTCTAGCTTACTAAGAATTAGGTTGTGATCTACTTTGTCAAATGTGTTACTGAAATTCAAGTATACTATGTCCACAGCATTTTTCTAGTCCATTAATTTAGTCACTTTGTCAAAGAATGAAATAACATTTGCTTGGCATGATCTGTATTTGACAAACTCATTTTGGCTACTGGTGATAACTTTGTTTGCTTCTAGGTGTTTGCAAATCTGTTGCTTGATTATTTTTTCCAGGATCTTCTCAGGTATTGATGTCAGTCTGATTGGTCTATAGTTTCCTGGATCTGCTTTTTTCCCTTTTTTTAAGATGGGAACCGATCAAGCTCTTTTCTAGTCCTCTGGTAGTTCCCGGTGCTCCAGGATTATTGAAAGATATGGTTTAATCTGAGATCACATCTGCCAGGTCGTTCTGAACTCTGGGATATCTAAAGTGGACAGGTGTTGTCTTGGCATTTTTTTGCTTACAGTATTTAATTTTGCATTCCTAGTATGTTTTTTATGGTCATGTTTTTGGTAGGTTGGGCTATAGTTTCATTTTGCTTGAAGAAAGATGCAAAGAATGAATTAAGCAGCTCTGCTTTCTCTCTGCTGCCCATTACTTCTTTGCCATCTTCTCCCATTAGTGGACCAATTATTTCCTTGACATTTTTTCTTGTTATTTATATGTTGAAAGAAACTTTTTAAAATTATTTTTGACATTTCTTGCAAGTCTTAGTTTATTCTGAGCCTTAATTTTCCTGACTTCATCTTTGCAAGTTTGGTCTATTTGTTAGTATTCTGCCTTAGTTATGTGTTCCTCTTTCCATTTTTTTGTACTTATCCTTTTTATCTTTCAGTTTATCAGAGAGATCTTTGTGCAACCATGCTGATTTCTGCTTAGATTTCTTGTTTTTCTTTTCTAGTGGTATTATGGTAGACTGGGCTTTTATAAACATATTTTTCAGGGTTTCCCAAACTTCTTGAGTTGTTTTTCCTTTTAAGATTTTCATCTGTGGAATCCTTCCCAAGCTCTCTCTAAATTTGTTAAAAATCATCTCTTATGTGTCAGCATTGTGACAACAGAAAAAATTGTAGCCATTTTACTCTATAGCTGGGGTTTTCCTCGTAGACAGACAAAGAGGGGAGGGAGAGATATGAGCATTCTTAGTTAGTCATAACAATTGCAGTTGCAGTTATAATCAAGGTCAATGTAAGTGAAGAATTTTGGTGGTAGAAGGGTGTGGGAGAAAAGCCCACATTTTTTTGTAATTGGGGAATGTGATGTGTGACAGCTTGGTTTGGGGTGGGAATTGCAATTTTTAACTTTGTATCAGGGGAGGGAATTTTCAGTTTTGGGTTCAACTATGTAAGTGCCGATATTTTGTTTCCGAATAAAATGTTCTTTAAGGATGAATTTCTTGCCTTGAAGTTCTTTTGACTGGTTTCATCTATCAGAACTATGAAATTAACCCAATACTGACTTCTACATTAATATCATTGGGGTCCTGAGCTCCAGTCACTTTCCCATAACTAGGAGGGAGATTGACAAAGATTCAGGGAAGATCTCAGTATGGAGATAAAAGAAGCACCCACAACCAGCACCCCGACTATGGCGGCTGCCTTAGTGGAGGGAGAACAAGCCGTTGCATTGTTGGAGAAAGTGGGTACGGAAGTTCTGGCAGTGGGCTCAAGGCCCAAAATGTGGGAGCTATTGTGGTCTTCGGAGTGGACCCTGCATGGTGGAGACTCTAAGCATCCTGAGACAACCCAACCAAGAAGAGTTCTTCAAGAGTAGCTTAGTCGGAGTTAGAAGCAGATGCCTCACGGGAATCACACTCTCCCAGTCATAGAGGGGCAAAAGATTTGGGTGAGTGGAAGTACCTGTCAGCAGTCCCCAGCCATTCGATGGAGAAGTTGGTAGAGCAGTTCAAGGAGCTAGAAATGGGAAGCGAAGGGCAGGTCAGCCGCTACTTGCCTACTAGTGAGTGTGACAACCGGCGGAGTTGACGCCAATCTATACCCAGAAGAAGCCCTAGCCCTACTGGCGGAGCTCCGGGAGCCACTCTGCATTTGGAGCCGCTAGCATTGGTCTCAAGGAGGAAGAGTTCTCACTGTCATCCACAATGTGACAGTCCAGGTCGTTGTCGATCATCAAGGAGTCCAAAATGCCACTTGCGACGTGACAGTCCTGGCCATCGGAGAAGCCCTGATCAGTATCATTCATCATGGTCTCCTGATAAGCGTCACTGCTGCGAAAGATCCAAATGGCGGGAACATTCCAACAGCCCCAAGAGACACCTTTGTGACAGTCCTGGTCATAGGAAAAGCCCTAATCATCGTTGTTTGTCATGGTCTCCTGAGAGGTATCACCATCGCAAAAGATCCAAATGGTGGGATCATTCCAACAGCCCCGACCAACGCCCTCCCTATCGAAGCTCTGACCATCGCCAATACCGTTGGAGCCCTGATCCTACCAGTACCATGAGACTCCTGACCATTACTACCATCAGTCATGCAGCCCCGATTATCACCACCGTCGTCACCCAAGCCCAGGACCGTGCGAAGAGCCGACCCAAACGTGGATGTTCAACACAACATGATCCAACAGCTGGGGCAACTGTGTGATGTATTGGACAGACAGCAACCACTAGGTGCACAGCAGCCACTGGGGGGCCAGCAGCAGTTGGGTGTGCAGCCGCAGCTGGGGGGAACAACAGCAATTAGGCGGACCACAACCCATAATAGCGCCACCTCTTAAGGCCACTTTTTTTTCCAAAACAATTTTTATTAGTTTTCCATTCTCTTAAGGCCACTTTTGATGGTGATCCAGAGAAGTTGATTTTCTTCCTCAATCAGGTGCATTCCCATATGAACTAAAATGCCAATTTCTACCCAGATCCAGCTGCCATGGTTGATGTTGTCACAGCCAATCTAGAAGGGGAAGCATCTGAGTGGCTAAATAATTTATACAATGAACAAGCGCCTGAGCTATGGGATTTCCATTTCTTCAGGGATTGAGAACCAGATTCAAGGATGAGTCCATAGCACTCAAGACTGAGAAATATATTCACAAGGTGAAGCAAGCCGGCAGACCTGCATTGGAATATGTGCGAGAATTCTGGAGAGTAGCAGGTCAGATTGAGAGATGGCCAGAGCACTCCCTGGTGCATCACTTCACAGAGGGGCTAGATGACCATACATCCCAAGCCTGCATCTATCGGGGGGTTCCTGATCAACTACAAGAGTGGTACCAAATGGCAGTGAAGCCAGACATCAAGCATGCTCACTATAAGAAGCCAACTTCTTCAGGAACTGGACCAAAGCCGGAACAGCCCAGATGGCTGTCACTGCGGAAAATCCCAGCAATCACGGCCACAGAATCTCCTAAGCCATCTACTGGCCTGGCGATCAAGTGCTTTAGGTGTGGCCAATCGGGACACAGAGCCGCTGTTTGTCCCATTCCGTTTCCTCAGCAAAGAGGCGCCCCAACTCCATCAGAAAAGAAGAAGTCAACTCAGCCCCCTTCCAAGGAAAAATTGATCAGAATCACTCAAGAGCAGATCACTCAGTTCGCCACCCCCGCGTAGGAGTCAACGGGACACCGCTGACCTGGCCACTGTCCTGACGCCCTACAATAGCAATGATGAGGGAAAAAACGATCCGATGGTGAGTCAACCTATCCACCTTTCTCCCTAAACGCCAAGCTTATAGTTCCAAAAACTGGAGCTCAAAAGGACTTAAAAGTACTTGTAGATTCAGGGTGTTCCTGATGTATCATTAACCTACCCATTGCTCAACAGCTGGGCATACGAACGAGATTGCTTTCTAACCCCATGAACAGGCAGATGGTTCGTTGGTGGGAGAAGCTTTAATCACTCACCTAATTGAGCCAGTACGGTTAGAGGTAGATCAGTGGTTCTCAACCTTTTTAATGCCACGACCCCCCAACCGGTCATAAGTCGAGGACTACTCAATCGGTCGTACGTCGAGGACTACTCAACTGGTGCAGCACCGTTTGCAGAATGGGACTTTTGGTGGGCTCAGCAGGGCAGAGACAGCCTGGACAATTCCTATTGGCTTTTGAAAGCCAATAGAATTAGACTCTATTCAAGAGAGTCTATTCTATTGGCTTTCAAAAGCCAATAGAATAAAAAGAAGTAGCACAGCTAAGGAAAAGGGGGAAAAATGGCGGACTGCGTTGTTTGGCGACCCCCGTGAAATGGTCGTTCAAATGGGGTCCCGACCCACAGATTGAGAACCACTGAGATAGATGAACATTGGGAATTCATCCGCTTTGTTATAGCTCTGAAAATGACAGAAGCAGTGATTTTAGGCCTATCTTGGTTAGATAAATGGAAACCTTTCATCTGGTGGGAGAAGGGAATGAGAACATTTTCGGAATAAAATGTTCTTTAAGGCTGAATTTCTTGCCTTGAAGTTCTTTTGACTGGTTTCATCTATCGGAACCATGGCATTATGATTATGTTCTATTGTTTGTGTTTGCATTATGTTGAATTTCAGTATGACGCGGTCATTCTTGCCCAAAGTTCTTGTTAGTAAGAATTAGATTCAGTATAGCTGTCCCTCTGATTTCCTTCTCTTCCTTTTAGATGACAAAGTTGTCTGCTAGATTGGTCAGGAACCTGCTTGATCTCCCACTTGATGCAGAGTTTGTCTCCTTGTTGATGTCAGAGTAGTTAAAGTCCCCCATTACTAATGTGGTGTGTTTCCTACACATGTATATTTTGCTAACTAATCAGCAAAAACTTCATCTATTTCTTGTGCTTGGTTGAGTGGCCTGTAGTATACACCTATAGCAATGTCATTCCTTTTTCCTTTTATATCGACCCATAAGCATTCTAGGTGGTTTTCATCCTTGTTTTTGTGCATTTCTGTAGAGATGTAGTGATCTCTTACATATAATGCAACTCCACCTCCTCTTTCGTTAGGTCTGTTTTCAATATTTTGTATCCTTCCATCAGTAAATTCCAGTCATGAGTTTCACCCCACCAAGTTTCAGTAATGGCAACTATATCATATCTGCCCTCGTGTACTAGTTTGTTCCCCAAACTTTGAGCATTGGTATATAGGCATCTGAATCCTTTTTAGCTGTCCCTGGGTATGCTTCCTATATTTCCTAGTTTAAATCTGAGTTTTTCTTCCTTCCCATCCTTCTCTACCTCCTTGTTTGATTGGTTGTCTTGGGGTTTATGCTTGGGATTAGGTCCTAAAGATCCTAAAAATTTGTCATCCTCACCTTCAATTTTAATTTAAAGCCCTTCAGATAAGTCTAACCAGTCTTTTTTTGTTCACTGCTATTACTTGAAAGAGAGATATATTTCTAATCAGACAACAGAATGGCATAGTAGTTCAAGCTGGATGAGCTCCATACTTAGCAATTAGTTTTGCACTGATTCTCAAATACAGATTCTAAGCTTAGTGCTCTTGTGCAGGAATTAGATACAGCTAAATTTGCTATCCTGGGTTGGAACTTTTGTATCTTTGGGACTACTGGATATGTCAAGCAATTGAATTATTTTTTAATCCAGCCTCCAAATTCCTTGCCTAGAAGCAATTTGGCCCATAGTCCATTTTAATTAGTCTGTGACAAAAATCCTCTTTGTAATATTTTGGTCAGTAAAGTGTAAATTCAAATCCTGGTGGCTTCACAAGGCTGGAATCTGCTTGAGTAGGCCCAGAACAGCAGAGTCTCTTCATCTGGTCTCCACAAAGTATGATGAAGGCACCCAGAATGTCTCTCTAATAAAACTGTTATCTGGAATGTTTCTGATAACCATAGGCTTCATATCAATTAGAAATCAATTTTTCTCCACAGGTGTTGGGAGTTGTGATAGGAGCTGGGCTTTCGGTGTTGCTTGTTTCTGCTTTGGTACTGATATTGATCCACCGATTTCATCTTCAGAGTAAGTTCTCTTTTAATGATGAAGAGAAGCCATGTCCCACAGGATATCTTTTTATTTGGATTATCTGGTCCTATCCTGCTGGATTCCTAGTTTCTTTTTTTACTTCCCTACAGAGGTTCAGGCTCAAGAACAACCAAAATATCGATTTCGCAAGCGGGATAAAGTATTATTTTATGGACGAAAGATTATGCGCAAGGTAATAAAAAAATCAGAGTACCAAGAATGAGCATGTAAATGATATGCCCAATTACTTTGAAGGGCACACTGCGTGATGCAGTCTTTCAGGAGCAGATTTTATATATCAGGCTCTTTGGAATTTGAATTTGACAACAGTGCACTCTTCTTTTGTTTGTTTAGAAAAAGTATCCTTTTGTAATCCTGGACAAGGACCATTTTTTCACCATTGGTGTTTGTCTTATAGCTACTAAATTACCTTCAAAAAGGAAGAATAGCTGTATTTCTCAGGAAACTATTCTTGAAGATGAACCCATGTTTGGACAGTTCTTGAAAGATGATCCTACAATTTATAGACTAGTACCAATAGGCATAACAAGATTTGCAGGAAAAATCATTTCTTCATTAAACACATCAATTTTTTTGGCAGGTTTCTCAATCTACATCCTCCCTTGTAGACACTTCCATGTCTGCTTCACGGCCACGCATGAAAAAGAAGCTCAAGATGCTAAATATTGCCAAAAAGTGAGCAGGCAAGCCAGAAAGAGGAGAGTGTTTGAGTGAATGAAGGGGAATCTCCTAACAAACTGATGAAATTTTGGACATCTGGAACCATGATGTTCAGGTTTTGCCCAGAAGGGGAACCTTGGAATGGAGTCAATCTAGGACATAGGATCTAATATCCTTAAATCTTTTCCTAAGAAATGCTGGAGTACTTCCAAGGGAACCAGCCTCTTGAAATAATATGTACAACGAGAAGTTTTTATGATGCTCATTTGGCTCCCAGTGTTTCAAAACTATGCCAGATTCCCAGTTCAGAAGATAAACAATTATTCCTGTACTTTCTTATTAATATTTCAAAGGAAGCTATTTTTATTTCTCCACCCTAATACATATATACAAATAATTGTATGTGCTCAGGGTGGGTTGTTCCTGGATATTCCTCTGAATCACTCTTTGTTCTGCAGATAGGAAGAAATGCAACAATGGCCAAAAATAAGTGTTATAGAAAGAAAAAAGAGTGGCATCTAAGGGAGACTAGGAGTGGAAGTGCAGGTTCTTTGTGGTAGTTGGATGCTAGTATTATATTCATGCTAGTAATATAAGATATGCTATTTGTAAACTCAGGCTTCTTGCTGAGAAGCTGGTGCAATCACATAGAGCTCAGGCCAATGTGGAAAGAAGATCCTTGTAACATTGTTTAGGTTGCTTGGGAGAGGGATGGAGGGAGCAGTGGCTTGTGGTCTTACTAATAGGAGCATCTCTCCTCTCTTGAAAAAGGGAACTGGCTAATTGTCTGCAGAAATTTCAGCTTTTTCTTCCTGTGCTCAGAATCCTGCGTATCAAGAAGGAGCTGCCAACCCTTCAGCTAAAGGAGCCACCCCCATCTGTTTTGGAGGCTGATCTCACAGAGTTTGATGTGGCCAACTCTCATCTCCCCTCTGAAGTACTCTACATGTTAAAGAATGTGCGGTGTGTATATGTAGGAGTCTCATACTAACTGAGGTTAAGGCTGGCATGGAAGTTATTGGAAACTGAAGTGCCTTCGCAGTAGCTGGCACTATATAAAGCAATATCTGGTTTGATGTCTTCCAGATGTGTTATAGTTCTATTCTTTATAATCTAACATTTCTTTAGGGCAGGGGTCTCCAACCTTTCCGGGCTCAAGGACTGGAGGAAAGGAGAGCAGTTTCAAAATTGGTGTGCGTGCGCACGCACAGGGCCACGCACACTGGTGCAGCACTAGCAGCCCCGTTTGCACATGCGGCATGCGCTGGTGCTATGCACATGCACAAATGGCCACACACACCCCACGGCAGCTAGCAGCCCATTCGCACATGTGCAAATGGACCGCACAAACTGCCCAGGCTAGTGGCACATGCACAAACAGGCTGTGAACATCCGCCCCACACTAGCATTCCCATTTGCACCTGCGTGCATGTGCAAACGGCCACGGGTGCTAGCGTAAGTGGGGGGGGGAATGCGCACCCATGCATGTGCACACCAGTCAGCCATTTTTGCAGCCTCCTGGCCAAGAGCCCACAGCCCAGTCCCAGGCCGCGGACCATAGGCTGGGGACACCTGCTTTAGAGTATCTTGAAAAAGAGTCAATTAGAAAAACACAATTCCCAAGTTGGCCAAACTGGTATTGTTAAATTAGCCCTTTCCATAAAGTAACTATTAGCACAAAAGTTCTCCACTGTAGGATCTCAAAGCATGTAGTGAAGTTGCTGTTATTCACTCCTCATCTTCTGTTATTTCTCCTATTGCCTGGAAATCCCAAGGACTGAGTGGGTTTTTTAAAGTTACTATTCTGTAGTTCTAAGTAATGCATGGCCAATTTGTGGATGGAGAGCAATGAGTGAAGAACTCTTGACATATTAAAATAAATGGTAGATATCCTCTGATTCCATGGTTGGAGAATAATTGATCCTCCTGTCTAGGATCAGGTGTCATGGTTGCATCTCTCCTATCCAAGCTTCATGCGCTGACAGCCTGATATTAGCAATGGGTGGGGGGAGATTGGACTGTAAAGAAGAAGGAGTGGATGGAAGCCCAGTGAGAAGCTTCTGCCAGCCAAGGTCAACTATTGATATCCAGAGCTGGGGACCAAGCACCTGTTTCCTAAACCTAATTGGACATTTATAGAGGGGCAGGGTGGGGGGAGGAAAATTAACTTTGTATTATTTGCATGGGAAACTCTCAGATTCTGCTTACACAACTTCTGTAACCATCTAAGGTTCAGTAAAGTATACTCTTGGCAAAAACAAATGGTCAGGAGTTTTTTTTTCCTAGATGATTGAGTGGAACGGTTAACATCAGGTTTGCTCTAGAATAGATGAACAGAACCTACACAGGCACCCATTCACCCCTTTTCCAAAGAATCCCGGCGCCTCCTGCTTTTAGAAAGTGACCTTCAATAAGTCAGATAAAATATGGTGCAACTTTTAAGCCCATGTGGCTTTTAAACTCTCACTGGCAGATTTTCAAGATTTGGTTTGAAGCTAAGCTTCATTAATATTTAATTCCAAAAGAAATTAATCATATTTTCTAGAATTAATTTCCCTGGCACAGATAAAAGAAGAAAAGGCAAGAAAAAGGAATACAAATGTGCCCTCACTAGGAATCTCAAGTACAACTCAAACTTGAGCAGGATTGCTTTGGGGATTTGTTCCATGATTTCGCTTGCCCAGTGTTATGGACAAGACTGAAACAATTTTGTAATACTTTTATTTGGCCTTTTATCACAGTTACTGGCACTAAATAAACTTAAATAAGATACAATAGGAAGGCTACATACATGTGAGGAAGGAAGGAAAGATGCAGTAATGTTCCCTTCAAAGCTTTATGTGCTACCTTTCTATCAAATGGTCTCCAACACTGCTTCCAGTAAAATACAACACTTAAAAACACTATCCCTGTTTTAATGATGCTATGGCCAGCAGAGCTAGTGAAGTTCCATGATTACATGCACCTCTCCTATTGTGGTTATTCTTCTGGGTTTTGTGCCTAGTCTAGAGAATCTAGTCCACTGTCCCCAAGAAGCAAATTGGTTGGTAGATTTCAGTGTTTAATATGGTGGGATTATTGTTGTAATTGTGCCCTGATGTTTCCCTTTAGGGTGCTAGGCCACTTTGAGAAACCCTTATTCCTGGAATTGTGTAAACACATGACCTTTCAACAGTGCCAGCAAGGCGAATATGTCTTTCGCCCAGGTCAGCCTGATACCAGCATCTATGTGGTCCAGGATGGAAAATTGGAGCTCTTTCTATCTGAACAGGTAGGAGGAAGAGAGGAGCAAATCTTGAAAGGGCTGCAATACACCATGCTCTGCTATGCGAGCCACAAGGCCAATCTGGTCTAGTCTTTCTTCCAGTGAGAGCTGCTGTAATAAATATTGCTTATAAGATGACTTCTCCCAATTGTTACCATTTATTTGTCTGTATTTGTGTCAGAATCACCTATAAAGCTAACCAAAGGGTTCTTCTGGAGTGAAAGGATTTGCCGGTGTCAAAAGCAATGCAGTCATTGGGGAGGCTCCTTTCATTTACTGCATTTACTCAAAAGCCTTTATTTAAAAACTAGAGCAGGGAAAGAACCATGGCTAGCTTCTCACAGCTGTGTATGTAATTCAGGATGGGAAAGAGACTCTTGTGAAGGAGGTGTTCCCAGGAGACAGTGTGCATAGTCTTCTCAGCATCCTGGATGTCATCACGGTAAGTACTGACTATTTAGAACCATTTGTTCTACTTCTGCCTTCTTAATGTTGTTTTAAAGTTTACACAAAAATATTTGTATGTTTTCCTATATAAATATAGGAAGATTTTTTTCTACTGCATGATGTGTTTTGTTTATGTCTACTTTATGTATACACACATACTTAATTTGTCAGTTGCTTTACAAATTTTCAGAGAGCTTTAATTCATGTGCATATTTTGCATTGTGAAAATCAGACATTAAAATGTGAACCCGATCAATGTTTTCCCTTTTATAACTACAACACCTATTTATTCCCTCTGATCATGTACACTGAGCCTTTCCTACTATTAGAAGAAGGTCTCTTGACCTAATCCTCTGCTTCTACCTTTTCAGACACACAAGATAAAACTTAATTTGCTGCTGAATCCTCCCAAGTATTGGTCAAATCACTCCATATAACTAATAAAAAATAAATAATCAGAAGAGCCTAATAATTCCTCTTCTGACTAACAAATGTTATTTAAAGGCATAAGCTTTTGTAAGCTACAACTCATCTTCTGACACAATAGAGTGCATTTTAAATTGGTTTTAAATTGGGATGAGAAAAGCGGAAAAGGAGAGGAAAATAGGTTGGTTATAAAGATGTGGGTAACATGTGAAACAGATTACAACTACTTTATCAATCTTTTAAATTCTATCAAGTCACTATATGCATCTGATGAAGTGAGCCAAACCTCATGAAAGTAAGATATAACTCATTTAATAAGACTTGTTAGTTGGAAAAGGGGTATTGGAATCCTTATGACTTTTTGATACATAGACTAACACGGCTCTCCTTTTATATGTTGTACATGTAACTAGTGGATCAGAAAGAACTACAGTTATAGCACTTAAATCTCTCTGATGGGGTGGGTCCAACAGGGTCACCAACGGCCATATCGGACAGTGTCAGCACGGGTAGCTGAAGACTCCACTGTGCTACGGTTGCCGGTGGAAGCCTTCTCAGCAGTCTTTGAGAAGTATCCTGAGAGCTTGGTCCGGGTGGTTCAGGTGAATTTTCAGCATGCTCTGCCACTGTCTTTCTTCTTTTATGCATCTCCTTTCTGTGTTTTCCTGCTGGGTTTGGTCTGTGTCAGCAGAAGCAGGAAATACTACAACATTACATCACTTTTTGACATAATCATTCAAATTGAGACACTTGTCATAATATCTTACAAGATTTGAAATTCCTTAGTAATCGCTCGGCGCCAAATCTGGGCTATGGGGGGGTGATCAAAAACATCTCAACGGAAGTGCTTCAAAAGTTCTTGGATGCATCTAGCGATGTACGGACAAGCATTATTGTGAACAAATACCACACCGGAAGTCAGCATGCCCCAATGCTTGTTATGGATGGCTCTTCTGAGTTTTTGTAACGTTTCACAGTAGACTTCTGAATTGATAGTCGAACCACGCTCCATGAACTTCATTAGCCATACTCCTTTGGCATCTTAACATTTGGTAGGATTTTCTATAGCACCACTTCCAGTGTGGTGTTGGTTCACGATAATGCTTGCCCACACCAAGAACTTTCGAAGCAGTTCCGTTGGGATGTTTTTGATCACTCCTCCTATAGCCCAGATTTGGTGCTGAGCAACTACTACTAAGGAATTTCAAACCTTGTAAGACGTTATGACAAGTGCCTCAATTTGAATGGTGATTATGTCAAAAAGTAATGTTTTAGTTTTCTAATGTGTATAATAAAGGTTCTGTATCTGTGAGTGTCTGTCATGGATAACCAAAGGAGGTTTATTTCCGAATTGCCCTCCTAGTTAAGCACACAATCAAGCAAATTTGCATCATTGCGAACATAATCTTTCATGTCTTCTCTACAATGTTTTTCCTTGATTTGCACTTCTGAAACAAACACCTATAAACTAACGTTGCCATACATATCCTTAAATACAGCTTTGTGGCACAGTTAAACTTAGAATAATGCATTAAAAGGTGACTATTGCATCTCCAACAGAATATTGTAGAGCTGGACAAGTTGCAGAGAAGGACAGCTGGTGGGCTGAACCAAGAATCCTGTCTTTTGGGGCGGTGAAGAGGGTCTCTCACATGGAGAGTTAAATCAGCTACTTTTGGGTGGTTATGGAGAAGTTGCCAAGGTGAGCCCATGGGCAAGCAGGAGGCAATTCTGTGGAAAGCGAAAGACAAACAAGAGCATTTCTTTTACCCTACCCTAGATATTGCAATGAACTTTTACATTAACTGCCACAATGTAGGCAGTGTTAAAAGAGGGATCAGTCTAGAATCTCTATGTAACCACCAACAAGCTAAGTCCAACCTCTCTTGAATTTTGTTGATCCTTATCTAACTCTAAGCAGGTGCTGTTAGTTGAAAAGATTCCTGTGCACAGGCATGAGTAGCAATACATCAGTTTAATTAATTAATTCAATGTTTTGCACCTGACATACACAGACACATGTTGGGTAACTGTCTGTTAACCTGCCACCTTGCTGTTTCCAATTGCAGATCATAATGGTTCGTCTTCAGAGAGTCACCTTTTTGGCCTTGCACAACTATCTGGGCCTGACAAATGAGCTTTTCAGCCATGTAAGTCATGACCTATCCTACGCAGATTTACATTCAGAAGACTGTTTCCAAACTAAACCTTGCCCTCTTCACATGAGAATTGACAGTACTTTCAGCATGTGCAGAATTCACTCCCCTCACTGTTGATTAAGCATAGAGGGTGGGTTTTCCAGCACAAGTAATTTGGGCAAGAGAACTGCTCTGAGCTTCCTGCCTTCTTGTGTAATGGATGTGGATGTGTTTTCCATCCCCAGGAAATGCAGCCATTGCGGCTTTTTCCCCAGTCGAGTCACCCCTCCCGCACAAGTCCTGTCTGGCACAGCAAACGCATAATTAATGCTTCCTCTATTGAGGACACAAAGGATAGTACTGGAAGGCAACCAGATGCCTCTAAAGATCAAGGTAAGTTGCCTACCCTAGGAGCAAAACCTGGCATTTGCTAGCAAGGTATGAGTTGAGCTTGGCCTTTGAGCCTCCAGTGCAATCCATTCCATTCTGTCTCTTGTCTTGACTTGCTTATGAAGTGCGGTTTCAATTTCTTCTGTTGGTGATGTTCTCTAATAATAATATTGCAGAAGCAATGGTCCAGATGCTGTACTAGAAACTAAGATCAGATCAACCCAGAGTACAAAACCTCATCTGGCCCCAGCCACCAACTGAGTATTTTCACTGTTCTTTTTCCCTGCATATTCTGAGTCCTAACAATAGAATGTAATTTAATCATTTCTAGCAGAGGTTTCCTCAGGAACAGTTTTGCATTCCTTATGCAAGTATTACTTATGGGGATTGGATGGGAAAGTCAGATGTTCGCATTTATACTGTGTGAATGACTGCCTTGTATACTTCTAGGTGATCCCTTGAAATCAGGTTTATTAGAACCCTCTGTTCCTCCTTTGTTGAGCCGTTGTATCTCCATGCCAGTTGATATTTCAGGTATGTCTCCCTTTTGGCCTATTCTCCTTCTTTTTTGATTCCTTGGGCAGTCCAGTTGATTATCTCCATGCTCTCTTTCTTACTCAGGAATACCGAAGGGCCCACGGTCAGACTTTGATATGGCCTATGAGCGAGGCCGCATCTCAGTTTCTCTTCAGGAAGATAGTACAGTTTCATTAGATGGCTTTGCTCCAGTAAGTTCTGCCAAGAGGGACAGAAATATGTCAACTTTGATATCTGTCATTATCTCATAGATTTTTAGATATCATTAGAAGGGATAGAAGTGAGGCTGCCTTTTGGGGAGGAGATATTTCTGCCTGAAATCTTTCCTCCATGAGTTGCTTCTACCTTTTCTCTTTTTAACAGTCAGCTTCCCAAGACTCCCGCGAACGAAAATCTGTGACAGTGGAGGAACAGCCATCAGGCATCTACCATTACAACTATTGTGAGGATGATTCAGCAACTGGGGATTGCCCATTTGGACCATACCAGGGCCGCCAGACTAGTGCCATTTTTGAGGCTGCCAAACAGGAGCTGGTAAAACTCATGAAAATTGAGGTAGAGTGATTACAGGAAGAGTTTTCTGATAATCAGTGGCTGGGGAAGGTTCTCCCTTGCTGCTCTCTTCATTTCTCAGCCAGTGCAGAAGCTGGTGGTGTTCAGTACTTGGGTCATCTTTACTCCCCTCTCAACAGGAATTAGAACATAAAATAATAAAATTGGAAGAAATCTTGAAGGTCTTCTAGTCCAACTCTGTAGGTGACAGGAGATTCTATAGCATTCTGGATAAATGGTTGTCCAGTCTCTGCTTCAAAATCTCCAATGACAGATCACCCCCAACTTCCAGGGACAAGTTGTTCCATTGATTAATTGTTTTCAAATTGTTTCGAAATTTCTACTTAGTTCTAGTTTAGATCTCTTTTTAATGATCTTCTATCCATTACTTCTTGCCCTGCCCTACTTGCCTTGGAGAATGCTGACTCCCTCGTGACAGCCCCTCAAGTACTGGAAGACTGCTATCATACTATTCCAGTCCTTCTCTTTGTTAGATTAGACAAACCTAGTTCCCTCGATTGTTCATCTTATGATTTAGCCTCTAGTTCCCTAATCATCCTTGTTGATCTTCTCTGCACTCTTTCTAGGATCATAACATCTTCTTTGTATGAACATTTTCTATGTGGCGAAGCAAAACAAAACAGAGTTGTCCTTTACTTCAAAAGCCTTTTCAGTTATCATGACCCAGAAATAAAAATCATGGCATTTCAAGATAACACTTTGATTGTGCCAGTGCTCTGCTTTGTTCATGAGTTTTATGGACAAGAGAATTATAATCCTGTCCTCCTTTTGTCTTCTCCTCACCAGTTTTGATATTTTTCTTCCATTCATTATAAGAAAATTGTCATGGTTCTGAAAGAAGAAGCTTTTCAAAGAACTTTGAGGCCTTGTTTACCTTAAAGAATCCTTTTATTGTTACATAGCTTCGGCACGTACATGATGAAGCCAAAACTGAATACTCCTTCCCCCAATCATCCTTAACAAAGCATAACTCACTCCTTCATTTAAAAATCATCAGTCACGTTCTCCAATTAGTTTGAAGTGTGAACTTCCCTCCCGTATCTCCTCCGGTTACAACTGACCTTGGAAATACTGTACTGAAATATTGTTATGGCTAACTATTCATGAGTACATACTTTCCCCCCTCCCTTCTAACATTGTCTGACTTTAACTCTAGAAGTGATACACAGGTTAAATAAAACATGTCTGCTTCTTCATATTGTCAAGCAAGAACATCCGATGTAAGCAGCCTTGATAAAAACATTCCTTTTAACTAAAAGTTCTATGAGTCCTTTTGAAATCATCTTCAGTTTTATTGCACTTTGTACTCTACAATTTTCATAAAGTTCATCTTGCAAGAGTTTTGTCTAGTCTTAATCCCTTTTTTTCATAAAAGGATAATGGAGGTCAAGAGAAAATAATTGTTCCGAGACAGAGAAATTGCTTAAAAATTCTGCTTTGTGATGGTTATTGTGTGCTGGGAGTAGGGTTATAAAGGAATATGTGTGTTTGTGTAATTAGAGTAAATGCTGAAGATCTTTTACAGAGATATGGAATTGTTACTTTAATGCATGAACTCCTTGTTTGTACAGTGTGCAAAGTTTCTGTTTGGAAAATTTCTATAAGATAATGCCATGCAGAAGCTTCTATATTACAGGTAGTCCTCACTTAAGAACCTCAAATGTGACTATCAGCTTTGTTCCTAGGTGACATGGTTGTTAAACAAGTTGAACAAGATATCACATGACTGATACTTGCAATTTTACTGCTGGCTTCTCCATTGACTCTAATTGTCAGAAGCAGTCTGAAGTGTGCAAATGGTAATTGCATGACTGTGGGACACTGTAATGGTCATAAGCGTACAAATCTCAATCTTGTGACTGTAGTGAATGTTGCAACAGCCATAAGTGTGAGGAATGTTTGTACAGTTACTTTTTCAGCGTCTCCATAACTTTGAATGGACAATAGAATGGAATGGAATGGACCTTGGAGGTCTTTTGGTCCAGCCCCCTGCTCAAGGAGGAGATCCTATACCAGTGGTTCTCAACCTTTTTATAGCCGCGACCCCGGTCGTAAGTCGAGGACTACCGGCCCGGGAGCGCCACGCATGCGTGGTGCCGCCCACCTGTGCCAACTGAGGCACAGCCGGCAAGGGGCGGCGGCAGGCAGGCCTGGGCGCTCCCGGGGGGCCGCGGCAGGCAGGGCGACCACCGGCTGGGCCACCAGCTGGCCCAGCCCAAGGCAGGTAAGGCACCCGCCGGGCCCCACGCGCGCCAGCAACCCTCCCTGCACCTGCCGCTGCCCTGCTAGGCTTAGCTTGGCCGCCGCCCGTTTGGGGCGGCGGCAGGCAGGCCCAGGGGCTCCTGGGCGGCCACGACAGCAGTGGCGCAGGGTGACCACCGGCTGGGCCACCAGCTGGCCTGGCCTAGCCCAAAGCAGGTAAGGCACCTGCCGGGCCCCATGTGCGCCAGCAACCCTCCCTGCGCCCACGGCCTCCCACCTCCCACCCCCGGCCCTCTTTTACTTACTTTTTAGTTGCTCAGCAGGGAGGGAAGCTCTGCAGACTGTTCCCCTTGCAGCACCGTTTGCAGACTGGGGCTTTTGGTGGGCTCAGCAGGGCAGAGACAGCCCTGGACAATTCCTATTGGCTTTTGAAAGCCAATAGAATTAGACTCTGTTCAAGAGAGTCTATTCTATTGGCTTTCGAAAGCCAATAGAATAAGAGGGAGTAGCAGAGCTAAGAAAAAGGGGAAAAAATGGAGGAAAAAATGTCGGATCGTATTGTTTGGCGACCCCCGTGAAATGGTCATTCAACCCCAAATGGGGTCGCGACCCACAGGTTGAGAACTGCTGTCCTATACCATTTCTGACAAGTGGCTGTCCAGTCTGTTCTTAAAAACCTCCAGTGATGGAGCACTCATGATTTCTAAAGGCAAGCTGTTCCACTGGTTAATTGTCCTCACTGTTAGGAAGTTTCTGTAAGGACCCACCCCACTTTGCATCTTAAGAAGACAGAACTCTTGGAATAATTCTTCCAACAGGAATCCTTTATTAAGAGAAAATGGTTGCAGGCATGCTAGACAGGACTTGGGGTTCAAGCTCTTCCACTCAAGGTTTTAAGGGGTTCCCCAGTAGTCCCACCCAATCAACCCCCCTTCCAGTGATAGTTTCAAGTATCACAATTCCACCCCCTTTCTTCTTTCTTCCGTCTGGATGGAGACTTCAGATAACTACATGAAAGGCAAATACCCTTTGTTATGATAAGGTATGCTAACGCTTTGAGGTTACAATAAACACACATTCAGCATTCAGCTCTTTGAAGTGTACTGAAGGAAGTGAGGGCCATAAAGCCCCTTTGTTCTCCCCCTTCTCTCCCTCTTATGGCAGAATCCAAAGAAGGCAGAATTGGGAGTTTCTATATTTGATAATTAAAGATGAAATATGATTGGATTCTGACATCCGGCCCCTCTTAAAAATAAGAGAGATCCACCTGAAAGAAAACACAAGTATAAAATTTAGTCAGGCTTGTTAGGATACTCTGTGTGAAACTTCTTCAATAGCTTCGGGGCTCTGACATGACGTTTATGGACCCACGTATTTTGTGGCCGGTAGACTGAGTTGATATCTCCTAGAATGGATTTCCTTTATTTCTGTTGTTCTCCACCATGAGTTCAGCTGATGCTCTCTTTTCAGCTGCAATGAAAAATTGGGTGTATTTGCCTGAGGTTTTTGGGTAATTCTAATTCTACTGTTACTGGATTTATGATTCTTTTAATTGGAAAAGGTCCTATATATTTTGGTCCAAGTTTTTTACAGGGCTGTAGGGACTTTAGGTATTTTGTAGATAAGTACACCATTTCTCCTATAATGAATGGTGTAGGCTCAACCCTTTTTTTATCGGCTTGTGTTTTGTATGCCTGCCTAGCTTCATCTAGTGCTTTTCTGACTATTGGCCAGGTGTTTTGTAATTTCTCCATCCATTCTTTCAGCGAAGGGATCGTTGGTTCGTTTGGGGTTAATTCTGGCATGGGGTTGAAACTTTGACCGGTGGCTATTTGAAAAGGAGTGTAACCTGTGCTGGAGTGGACTGCATTATTGTAGGCAACTTCTGCAAAAGGAAGTAAGTCCGTCCAATCACTCTGTTGGAAATTTAAAAAGCATCTCAAATATTGCTCAAGTACTGAATGGCACTGTTCCGTTTGTCCATCTGTCTGAGGGTGATGGCTAGATGTCAGTCCCTGAGTGGTCCCTAAGAGAGATAAAAATTCCTTCCAAAATGCAGACGTAAATTGCACTCCCCTATCAGAGATGATGCGTTGGGGTGCCCCGTGCAATCTGTAAATGTGCTGGATGAAAAGTCTTGCTAAGGCCTTTGCAGTGGGAATCTTTTGGCAAGGGATAAAGTGCACCTGTTTGGAAAACAAGTCCGTGACTGTCCAGATAACAGTATTCCCATTGCTTTCTGGCAATTCCACTATAAAATCCATGGCTATTTCCCTCCAGGGGGCTGAGGGACTTGCCACTGGTTGTAATAGCCCTGGCGATTTCCCTTGCAACCTCTTTGCTGATGCACAGGTTGGGCAGCTGGCAACATAACTTTCTATGTCCTTTTTTATTGATGGCCACCAAAATTGCCGTTTAATTAAGTGTAAAGTTTTTACAAATCCAAAATGCCCTGCTGATTTTGTGTCATGGCAAAGGTGCATGAAAGTTAGTCTTTGAGTTGTTGGTATATATAACTTTTCCCCTACCCAAGGCAACCCGTCTCTCATTGTGCACACATGTTTGTTTTTCTGGAACCATTCATCTGTTTCCAAACTTTTTCTGAATTCAATCCAGTTTGGCTGTCCAGTTGTGGTTTTATTTTGGCTTGGGTTCTTGTGGTTACTGGTGCTGCCAGTTGTGACTCTGCCATTATTGGTCTAGAGTCTGTGGTTCGTGCGCTGTTATATTGGGGCATGCGAGATAGTGCATCTGCCAGGAAGTTCTTTCTTCCTGGTAAATGTTTGAGCTTAAATTGGAATTGGTGAAAATGCTGGGACCAGCGGGCTTGTTTGGGATTGAGTTTCCTGGAAGTTTTCAGGGCTTCTAAATTTTTGTGATCAGTCCACACCTGGAAGGGGATTTTGTTGCCTTCCAGGAACTGTCGCCACGTGAGTAATGCCCAACGTATCCCATAAGCCTCCTTCTCCCATACGGGCCAGCGCTGTTCTGTTTCCGTGAGTTTCTTGGATGTATATGCACAGGGTTGCAATACTGCATCATCATTTTCTTATTATTGAAAATTTTTAAATTTTTACAAAAACAAATCCCCTTCCCATACCCCCCCCAACCCTACCTCACCCCCCTCCTCCCCAACCTCCCAAACCCTCCCCTAGACTTCCCAGAGCTGAATACAGGCTTAATTGAGAAAAAAAAACTTAAAACACTTTTAAAACCTAAACAAATTTAAATACAATCATCATTCTATTTTTTTTATTGAAAATTTTAAAATTTTTACAAAAACAAATCCCCTCCCATACCCCCCCCCAACCCTACCTCACCCCCCTCCTCCCCAACCTCCCAAACCCTCCCCTAGACTTCCCAGAGCTGAATACAGGCTTAATTGAGAAAAAAACTTAAAACACTTTTAAAACCTAAACAAATTTAAATACAATCATCATTCTATATAAACTCCCTCCAAAAACGCAAATTTAAACATTACTTTCTTTGAATATCTATAGCTATAATGTAAAATCTAATTTCTCCCTCTTTCTTTATCCTAATACAAAAAGATAAACATATAAACCTTTGTTGTACCATTAAAACTAAATACTCTTAGAAAACTTAAAGTAAATACATATTTCCTTCAATCTTCATCATCTTCTCACCTATCCAAAAAAAAAAAAAAAACTTAAAAATCCTAAACAAATCTAGACACATTTAGTTAAACAAATTATTTTCTCTTAAAAATATTAATAATAATATTTAAAAGCTTGAAACACTTTTAAATCCTAAACAAATCTCAATACAATCATCATTCTATATAAACTTTCTCCAAAAACACAGATTTAAGCATTACTTTCTTTCCTAAACAAATCTAGACATTTAATTAAGCAAATTATTTTCTATTAGAAATATTAATAATAATATTTAAAAACCAAATTTAAGCATTACTTGAAACTTAAACAAATTATACTCCCTTCGAAACACAAATTTATTAGAATCCCCTCACTGAAATAAACAAATTATAATCCCTTCAAAACACAGGTTTAAACAATATTATCATTAAAGGTTTAAAACTTAAAACTGAAATATATTATTATCCCAAAACACATATTTAGACATTACATAAGACATTTTCCAAAAACGATATAAGTTTTACTTCTCCCACAATCTCAATAGTAAACTTCTTGTCTAAAGTTCTCATTCAATGTCCATAATTTTCTGTCCAATAACCAGTTGCACCCACTATAAACACAAACTTCTTATCTAAAATTTTCATTCAATATCCATAATCTTCTGTCTAATAGCCAGTTGCATCTACTATAAGCACAATCCATATTGGTCTCTCTTGCCCGCAAGCATCGAAAAAAATGCGTGGAATTCTGCCCTTGAAGATCGCTCCAAAGAGTTTGTAAGTCCTGGTTGACCCACCAGCTCAGGAATCAGTACCTGTGAAACTTCCTCAACCTCCTTCTTCTGTTGGTCTTTCTCTTTACATTTATATGTTACTTTTTCTTTACATTTATATGTTGCACAAGTCTCAGGGACCGATACCTGTAAAACTTCCTCAGTGAATTCCTCCTTGTGTTGATCTTCACAGTTGTAAGTTGTACAAGTTATCCTCTGCCCGTTCCTCTCTTGTTGGTGCCCCTCAAGCTGAAATTTCCCAATTTCGATTTCAGGCAGCAATTCCACCCTTGAAGATTGCTCCAAAGACTTTGTAGGTCTAACTTCTCCCAGAGCTACCCTTGAAGATTGCTCCAAAGACTTTGTAAGTCCAACATCTCCCAGAGATTCAGAGACCGCTGAATATGAAACTTCCTTAACCTTCTTCTGTTGCTGCTTTTCTTTGGAGTTATGTGCTACACAAGTTGTCTTCTGCTCCTCAATCTGGACTTGTTGAGACCTAATAGATGGCGATGCACATACCCCCAGGACCGAAGTATAAAAATCTTTTGCTTGAGAAACAGTATTAAGTCTATGACATGTCCCCAGGTAGTTCACCACCATTCCAGTCGGAATATCCCATCTGAATAGAATTTTTCTCTTTTTAAGTTCATTTACTAGAAAAGCAAACTCCTTTCTTCTTCTTAAAATTTTAGATGGGATCTCCTTAAAAATTATGACATCTTGTGAAGCAATTTGAAATCTCTTCTTATAATAGGCTTGCACAATTTGATTGCGTAAGGATCTTTTACCAAAGTAAATTACCACATCTCTTGGCAGATTCTTCTGTGCTGCCACCACAGAGTTAACCCTAAATAATTTTTCAATTTCACTAAGTATTCCCTCTTTTTCTTTATTCAAAATCAATGCAAAGTCCTTTGCAACCATTTCTTTCAAATCTTCTTGCAAAGACTCTTCCAGGCCTCTGATTCTTAAGGCATATTCCATTTGTCCATATTGAAGCATAAGAATCTCATTTTCCATTTCTTTTTCCATACTTTCAATTTTCCCCTCCATTATGTCCACTTTTTCAGCTACCTCTTCCACATGGGAGTTCACCTTTTCAAGAACAGAAGCAACTCCTTCTAAAGCCAAAACAAAATCTTGTCTCAAGATCTTATTATTTTCCTCTAAAATCTTTTTCATTTCTGCCCTAATTTGAATTATAACATCTCCCATCATGTTTTGCAAATCCTTCATAGTTATTAGCTGACCCCCAGAAGAGGGTGAAACTGTTGATTTAGAAGCTGTAGAAATCCCTGGACGCTTTGGAGCCATCTTAAAGAAAAACCTTTAGCCCTTCTTAAAAAATTATAAAAATTCCTTCAAAAATCATAACTCCCTCCAAAGAAGGTCATTATAATAAAAAGAAAAAAGGGAAAAGAAAAAAAAAAGGAAGAGAAAAAGAATTAAAAAAAGCTTTACTCCTTCTTAAAAATTGCAAAAAATTAAACAGAAAAAAGTCCTTCAAAAAAGAGTCATTACAATATAAAGAAGGGAGAAGAAAAAATAATAATAATAATAATAATAATAATTAAATAGAAAAAGTCCATTCCAAAAAAAAAAATACTTAGAGATACCAAAAACAACCATTCCAATCATAAGAAAATAAAAAGGGAAAGGGAAAGGAAAGAAAAAGAAACACCAAAAAGCCTGCCGGTCAGCATTCTAACTTCAAAAAAAAAAAAAAAAACACCGAGAGATTTGCCGATCGCCATTTTACTTTCCCTTTCAACAGAGAAAAAAAAAATAAAATAAAAAGAGAGAATAAAAATAGAAGCAAGTCTTAAAACTTAAAATCCAAATAAATCAAAGAAAGCAAAAACTAAATCCTCTACTCAGCTCTGTCCGTTTATAAAAAAAAAAACTCACCAGTTCTCTTTAAGCACGGAGGTGTTTGCAGCGGCTCGTTTTGTCCCTGAGGACAAAAACAGCTGGGAAGCGGAGACAAGTCCGAACTCCGTGGGAGCACTCCTTTCACCCCCCCCAAAAAAAAACTTGGGGGGTGCAAAAGAGGCTCTACCACTATTCGGACACTCTCTACCCCCCCCCTTTGCCCGGGAGGGGGATTTTGAACCGCTGAACAGCTGGTGTCTGCTGTTCATAGCGGTTCTTACACTTACCCAGGAAAGACGGCTACAAAGTAGCCGCCATCGCGCGCGCAAAATCCACCGGAAGTTGGAAGCTGCCAAACAGGAGCTGGTAAAACTCATGAAAATTGAGGTAGAGTGATTACAGGAAGAGTTTTCTGATAATCAGTGGCTGGGGAAGGTTCTCCCTTGCTGCTCTCTTCATTTCTCAGCCAGTGCAGAAGCTGGTGGTGTTCAGTACTTGGGTCATCTTTACTCCCCTCTCAACAGGAATTAGAACATAAAATAATAAAATTGGAAGAAATCTTGAAGGTCTTCTAGTCCAACTCTGTAGGTGACAGGAGATTCTATAGCATTCTGGATAAATGGTTGTCCAGTCTCTGCTTCAAAATCTCCAATGACAGATCACCCCCAACTTCCAGGGACAAGTTGTTCCATTGATTAATTGTTTTCAAATTGTTTCGAAATTTCTACTTAGTTCTAGTTTAGATCTCTTTTTAATGATCTTCTATCCATTACTTCTTGCCCTGCCCTACTTGCCTTGGAGAATGCTGACTCCCTCGTGACAGCCCCTCAAGTACTGGAAGACTGCTATCATACTATTCCAGTCCTTCTCTTTGTTAGATTAGACAAACCTAGTTCCCTCGATTGTTCATCTTATGATTTAGCCTCTAGTTCCCTAATCATCCTTGTTGATCTTCTCTGCACTCTTTCTAGGATCATAACATCTTCTTTGTATGAACATTTTCTATGTGGCGAAGCAAAACAAAACAGAGTTGTCCTTTACTTCAAAAGCCTTTTCAGTTATCATGACCCAGAAATAAAAATCATGGCATTTCAAGATAACACTTTGATTGTGCCAGTGCTCTGCTTTGTTCATGAGTTTTATGGACAAGAGAATTATAATCCTGTCCTCCTTTTGTCTTCTCCTCACCAGTTTTGATATTTTTCTTCCATTCATTATAAGAAAATTGTCATGGTTCTGAAAGAAGAAGCTTTTCAAAGAACTTTGAGGCCTTGTTTACCTTAAAGAATCCTTTTATTGTTACATAGCTTCGGCACGTACATGATGAAGCCAAAACTGAATACTCCTTCCCCCAATCATCCTTAACAAAGCATAACTCACTCCTTCATTTAAAAATCATCAGTCACGTTCTCCAATTAGTTTGAAGTGTGAACTTCCCTCCCGTATCTCCTCCGGTTACAACTGACCTTGGAAATACTGTACTGAAATATTGTTATGGCTAACTATTCATGAGTACATACTTTCCCCCCTCCCTTCTAACATTGTCTGACTTTAACTCTAGAAGTGATACACAGGTTAAATAAAACATGTCTGCTTCTTCATATTGTCAAGCAAGAACATCCGATGTAAGCAGCCTTGATAAAAACATTCCTTTTAACTAAAAGTTCTATGAGTCCTTTTGAAATCATCTTCAGTTTTATTGCACTTTGTACTCTACAATTTTCATAAAGTTCATCTTGCAAGAGTTTTGTCTAGTCTTAATCCCTTTTTTTCATAAAAGGATAATGGAGGTCAAGAGAAAATAATTGTTCCGAGACAGAGAAATTGCTTAAAAATTCTGCTTTGTGATGGTTATTGTGTGCTGGGAGTAGGGTTATAAAGGAATATGTGTGTTTGTGTAATTAGAGTAAATGCTGAAGATCTTTTACAGAGATATGGAATTGTTACTTTAATGCATGAACTCCTTGTTTGTACAGTGTGCAAAGTTTCTGTTTGGAAAATTTCTATAAGATAATGCCATGCAGAAGCTTCTATATTACAGGTAGTCCTCACTTAAGAACCTCAAATGTGACTATCAGCTTTGTTCCTAGGTGACATGGTTGTTAAACAAGTTGAACAAGATATCACATGACTGATACTTGCAATTTTACTGCTGGCTTCTCCATTGACTCTAATTGTCAGAAGCAGTCTGAAGTGTGCAAATGGTAATTGCATGACTGTGGGACACTGTAATGGTCATAAGCGTACAAATCTCAATCTTGTGACTGTAGTGAATGTTGCAACAGCCATAAGTGTGAGGAATGTTTGTACAGTTACTTTTTCAGCGTCTCCATAACTTTGAATGGACAATAGAATGGAATGGAATGGACCTTGGAGGTCTTTTGGTCCAGCCCCCTGCTCAAGGAGGAGATCCTATACCAGTGGTTCTCAACCTTTTTATAGCCGCGACCCCGGTCGTAAGTCGAGGACTACCGGCCCGGGAGCGCCACGCATGCGTGGTGCCGCCCACCTGTGCCAACTGAGGCACAGCCGGCAAGGGGCGGCGGCAGGCAGGCCTGGGCGCTCCCGGGGGGCCGCGGCAGGCAGGGCGACCACCGGCTGGGCCACCAGCTGGCCCAGCCCAAGGCAGGTAAGGCACCCGCCGGGCCCCACGCGCGCCAGCAACCCTCCCTGCACCTGCCGCTGCCCTGCTAGGCTTAGCTTGGCCGCCGCCCGTTTGGGGCGGCGGCAGGCAGGCCCAGGGGCTCCTGGGCGGCCACGACAGCAGTGGCGCAGGGTGACCACCGGCTGGGCCACCAGCTGGCCTGGCCTAGCCCAAAGCAGGTAAGGCACCTGCCGGGCCCCATGTGCGCCAGCAACCCTCCCTGCGCCCACGGCCTCCCACCTCCCACCCCCGGCCCTCTTTTACTTACTTTTTAGTTGCTCAGCAGGGAGGGAAGCTCTGCAGACTGTTCCCCTTGCAGCACCGTTTGCAGACTGGGGCTTTTGGCGGGCTCAGCAGGGCAGAGACAGCCCTGGACAATTCCTATTGGCTTTTGAAAGCCAATAGAATTAGACTCTGTTCAAGAGAGTCTATTCTATTGGCTTTCGAAAGCCAATAGAATAAGAGGGAGTAGCAGAGCTAAGAAAAAGGGGAAAAAATGGAGGAAAAAATGTCGGATCGTATTGTTTGGCGACCCCCGTGAAATGGTCATTCAACCCCAAATGGGGTCGCGACCCACAGGTTGAGAACTGCTGTCCTATACCATTTCTGACAAGTGGCTGTCCAGTCTGTTCTTAAAAACCTCCAGTGATGGAGCACTCATGATTTCTAAAGGCAAGCTGTTCCACTGGTTAATTGTCCTCACTGTTAGGAAGTTTCTGTAAGGACCCACCCCACTTTGCATCTTAAGAAGACAGAACTCTTGGAATAATTCTTCCAACAGGAATCCTTTATTAAGAGAAAATGGTTGCAGGCATGCTAGACAGGACTTGGGGTTCAAGCTCTTCCATTCAAGGTTTTAAGGGGTTCCCCAGTAGTCCCACCCAATCAACCCCCCTTCCAGTGATAGTTTCAAGTATCACAATTCCACCCCCTTTCTTCTTTCTTCCGTCTGGATGGAGACTTCAGATAACTACATGATAGGCAAATACCCTCTTTGGTATGCTAACGCTTTGAGGTTACAATAAACACACATTCAGCATTCAGCTCTTTGAAGTGTACTGAAGGAAGTGAGGGCCATAAAGCCCCTTTGTTCTCCCCCTTCTCTCTCTCTTATGGCAGAATCCAGAGAAGGCAGAATTGGGAGTTTCTATATTTGATAATTTAAAGATGAAATATAATTGGATTCTGACATCCGGCCCCTCTTAACAATAAGAGAGATCCACCTGAAAGAAAACACAAGTATAAAATTTAGTCAGGCTTGTTAGGATACTCTGTGTGAAACTTCTTAAATAGCTTCGGGGCTCTGACATGACGTTTATGGACCCACTCATTTTGTGAGGGAGGTAGGTGTTTCCAGGCAACTAGGTACTGAGTTGCCCCATGATATCTCCTAGAATCAAGGATTTCCTTTATTTCGAAGTGTTGTTCACCCTCCACCATGAGTGGAGGTGGTGGTGGGGGGATTTTTGGCCGTAGATGTGACTGATGCTCTCTTTTCAGCAAGCTGCAATGAAAAATTGGGTGTATTTGCCTGAGGTTTTTGGGTAATTCTAATTCTACTGTTACTGGATTTATGATTCTTTTAATTGGAAAAGGTCCTATATATTTTGGTCCAAGTTTTTTACAGGGCTGTAGGGACTTTAGGTATTTTGTAGATAAGTACACCATTTCTCCTATAATGAATGGTGTAGGCTCAACCCTTTTTTTATCGGCTTGTGTTTTGTATGCCTGCCTAGCTTCATCTAGTGCCTTTCTGACTATTGGCCAGGTGTTTTGTAATTTCTCCATCCATTCTTTCAGCGAAGGGATCGTTGGTTCGTTTGGGGTTAATTCTGGCATGGGGTTGAAACTTTGACCGGTGGCTATTTGAAAAGGAGTGTAACCTGTGCTGGAGTGGACTGCATTATTGTAGGCAACTTCTGGAAAAGGAAGTAAGTCCGTCCAATCACTCTGTTGGAAATTTAAAAAGCATCTCAAATATTGCTCAAGTACTGAATGGCACGTTCCGTTTGTCCATCTGTCTGAGGGTGATGGCTAGATGTCAGTCCCTGAGTGGTCCCTAAGAGAGATAAAAAGTCCTTCCAAAATGCAGACGTAAATTGCACTCCCCTATCAGAGATGATGCGTTGGGGTGCCCCGTGCAATCTGTAAATGTGCTGGATGAAAAGTCTTGCTAAGGCCTTTGCAGTGGGACTCTTTTGGCAGGGGATAAAGTGCACCTGTTTGGAAAACAAGTCCGTGACTGTCCAGACAACAGTATTCCCATTGCTTTCTGGCAATTCCACTATAAAATCCCTGGCTATTTCACTCCAGGGGGCTGAGGGATTGCCCCTGGTTGTAATAGCCTGGCGATTTCCCTTGCAACTCCCTTGCTGAATGCAAAGGGTGGGCAGGCTGGCAACATAAACTTTCTATGTCCTTTTTTATTGATGGCCACCAAACTGCCGTTTAATAAGTGTAAAGTTTACAAATCCAAAATAAAAATGCCCTGCTGATTTTGTGTCATGGCAAAGGTGCATGAAAGTGACTCTTTGAGTTGTTGTATATATAACTTTTCCCCTACCCAAGGCAACCCGTCTCTCATTGTGCACACATTTTTGTTTTTCTGGAACCATTCATCTGTTTCCAAACTTTTTCTGAATTCAATCCCAGTTTGGCTGGCCAGTTGTGGTTTTATTTTGGCTTGGGTTCTTGTGGTTACTGGTGCTGCCAGTTGTGACTCTGCCATTATTGGTCTAGAGTCTGTGGTTCGTGCGCTGTTATATTGGGGCATGCGAGATAGTGCATCTGCCAGGAAGTTCTTTATTCCTGGTAAATGTTTGAGCTTAAATTGGAATTGGTGAAAATGCTGGGACCAGCGGGCTTGTTTGGGATTGAGTTTCCTGGAAGTTTTCAGGGCTTCTAAATTTTTGTGATCAGTCCATACCTGGAAGGGGATTTTGTTGCCTTCAAGGAACTGTCGCCACGTGAGTAATGCCCAACGTATCCCATAAGCCTCCTTCTCCCATACGGGCCAGCGCTGTTCTGTTTCCGTGAGTTTCTTAGATGTATATGCACAGGGTTGCAATACTGAATCATCATTTTCTTGTAATAGCACAGCCCCCACTGCCACATCACTTGCATCTGCCTGTATTATGAAGGGCTTGTCCATATCTGGGTGCCTTAGTACTGGTTCGGCAGAAAAAAGTCTCTTTAGTCTCTCAAACGCTGCTTGGCCCTCCAGTGTCCATGTTAGGGGTGGGGGGGGGGGCTGGCTAGGTTTTACTGAGGATGTTCCCTTCGTTTTTAGTAAGTTAGTGAGGGGCAAGGCTATCTGTGCAAATGAAGGGATGAATTGGCGGTAAAAATTTGCAAAGCCCAGGAAACTTTGTAGTTGCTTTCTTGTGCGGGATGGTGCCCATTTTAATACTGCTCTGACCTTCTCTGGGTCCATTTCAATGCCCTGTGGGGATATGCGATAGCCTAGGTAGTCTATCCTTTCCTGGTGGAATTCGCATTTTGAGAGTTTGGCATATAGGTGAGCGGCTCGCAGATTCTTTAAAACCGCTCTGACAAGTTTGACGTGTTCTTCTTTTGTTTCGGTAAAGATAAGAATGTCGTCCAAGTAAACAAGGACCCCCTTAAACAGGTGCTCCCTTAGAACGTAATTGATTAATTGCATAAAGACTGCAGGGCCCCCTTGTAATCCAAATGGAAAGACTTTGAATTGATAGCACCCCATGGGGCAGTTAAATGCAGTCTTCCATTCGTCCCCTTCCTTGATTCTCACGCGATAGTAAGCTTCCCTTAGGTCTAGTTTAGAAAAAATTTTCCCTTTCGATAGGTGTGACAGCATGTCTTTCATGAGGGGCAGCGGGTATAGGTTGCTTTCACTGATTGTGTTCAGGGCCCTATAATCCACGCATAAACGTAAAGAGCCATCCTTCTTCTCTCTAAAAAGGACCGGGGCAGCCACTTTAGGCTTGGCTGGCTCAATGAAACCTCTCTCCAGGTTTTTTTTTATAAATCTTTCCATTTCCTCCTTCTCCTTTGGGCTCATGGAGTATAATCTGGGCTTCGGGAGTTTTGCCCCAGGCTTGAATTCAATGGTACAGTCTGTGGGTCGGTGGGGGGGAAGCTCATTCGCCCTCTCCTCACTGAAGACTTCAGCAAGGTCCCTATATTCCTCTGGTATTTCTGTTAATCTTTTTTCCTCTACTATGGATGCTTTTTCTATTCTTGATTCTGGTAGCCTCTCTTGGGGTTTTAAGTCCATAGGGTCCCCCTTCGGGAATTTGATTTCTGTCGTCCTCCAATTTACCCAGGGGTTCCATTTTTTCAACCATTCCATCTCTAGAATCATTGGGCATTCCATACCTGGGGTCACCACAAACGTTATGTCCTCTTCATGTTTGCCCAGGGAGAGGTGTATTGGTAGAGTGGCTAGGGTAGCTGGCACCCCCCCTGCGATGGATCCATCTAACTGGCCAAATGAGATTGGTTGTTCCAGTCTCCTGGATGGGATGCCCAGATTCCCCACTAGTGTTGGGCTAATGAGGCAGCGTGTGCAGCCAGAGTCTATTAAGGCTTTCACCTTCACAGCTTCGGGCATGGGGGGGATTAATATAGTCACTGTTTTGAAGATGGGTGTGATGCGTCCACTTACCAGGGGTTCGCCTTCAGAGCTGTCATCTGAGGCATCCACCGTCCCTGTGGTGTAGGCTGGAGTTCTTTCCCCTTGGTGAGCAGAGGTGGGGTTTTCTGCAATTTCCATCATTTTCATGGTTGTTTCTTTTGGCTTAGCTGAATACCCTCTGGGTTTGTTGATTGGGGATCTGTCTGGGTTGTGCTGGGGGGCCTTTGAGCGGCATTCTACAGCTCGATGCCCTTCTCTTCCGCACTTGAAACACCCCATTTTCTTCTTGGCTGTAGCCAATGGTTTCACTGGTTGGTGTGTCAGCTCAGGCGGGGGGCGGCTCCATTGTTTTCTTCGGCGGTGCCTCTTCAATATGTCGATCTCTGCTTCCTCTGCCAAGACGTACCATTCCTCAAGTCGATGTGGGTCCCCTCGGGGCAGGCAAGCATCATATAGATCATAGTTTAGTCCGTCTTTGAAATGGTCAAGGAGGATGTCTTCTGGCCAATTCAGTTTGCTGGCAATGGCCGGGAATTCTTGTGTATACTCGGCCACTGGGCGTTTGCCTTGCCTCATCGTTGTTATTCTTTCACGGGCTTTGCGATCAGCCAGGGGGTCTTCAAATCGTCTTCTCAAAGAGGACATGAAACGGTTGAAGTTACTGAGTTCTGGGGCAGTGGAGTCATGCAAGTTCACTACCCAATCCGCAGCTGGTCCATCCAGGGCAGATTGCACGATCCGGATGCGGGCTTTGTCGCTGGGAATGTCCTGCCCATATTCCTCCATGTAGCTGAGTACTTGGGTTAGGAAAAACCCCAAGCGTGTTGGCTCCCCTTTGAATTTCACCTCCAACGGTGGACGTCTTGGAATGGATCGGTGCCTCCGTTGTGGGTGGTAGTGTCTTCCGTCCAGATTGCCATCTATGGTCCGGTAGGGGGTGGGGGCTCTTGGATCAGTAGATGCCCCTGGGGTTGCAGGTTCCACGTCCCCCTCGGTGTCTCTCCCTTTGTGGCTCCAGGAACTGGGGCAGCCGTAGGGCTCAGTATTCTCCTCTCCTAGGGAGCTGAGAGTTCTCTTCATCAGGTCAATAGCTTTCTCTAGGATCCAGTCTGAGTACGGTGCCCAGCTTCCTCCCTCTTCACTTGCGTGCAGGGATTTCTCCATCTCCTGCTTCCATTCTGGTTGCTTGGTCCCCGTCTCAGGGTCACCTTTCTTGATTCCTTTCCCCACTCACTTTTCTTTCCAACGCCCATCGACCAGTGAGGCTTGTGGTCCTGTGTCTCCACCACTTCTTCTCCTGAGGAATCTGGCCTCTCGGATTCCAACATCTGGCAAGGTTCCAACTGGGTCAGCGGCTCTCTTTCCAGGGAGTTTTCCCCCTCTCTTTCTCCATTGTCTGACATGGTAAATTTTTTGCAAAATCCCCCGGCAAGGGTCTCCCTTCCAGGGGGATTAATTTTGCAAGTCCTGTCTAATGTAAGGACCCACCCCACTTTGCATCTTAAGAAGACAGAACTCTTGGAATAATTCTTCCAACAGGAATCCTTTATTGAGAGAAAATGGTTGCAGGCATGCTAGACAGGACTTGGGGTTCAAGCTCTTCCACTCAAGGTTTTAAGGGGTTCCCCAGTAGTCCCACCCAATCAACCCCCCTTCCAGTGATAGTTTCAAGTATCACCATTCCACCCCCTTTCTTCTTTCTTCCGTCTGGATGGAGACTTCAGATAACTACATGAAAGGCAAATACCCTCCTTTGGTATGCTAACGCTTCGAGGTTACAATAAACACACATTCAGCATTCAGCTCTTTGAAGTGTACTGAAGGAAGTGAGGGCCATAAAGCCCCTTTGTTCTCCCCCTTCTCTCCCTCTTATGGCAGAATCCAAAGAAGGCAGAATTGGGAGTTTCTATATTTGATAATTAAAGATGAAATATAATTGGATTCTGACATCTTCTCCTTAATTTCAGGTTGCTTCTCTCCTTGATTAGTTTTCATCAATTGTTTCTTTTCTTGCCTTCTGGTTGCTTCTCTCCTTGATTAGTTTCCATCCATTGTTTTTTTTCTTGCCTTCTGGTGCTTTGGAAAATAAATTGACCCCCTCCTCCTTGTGGTAGCCCCTCAATACTGGAATACTGCTATCATGTCCCCCTAGTCCTTTCTTTCTCTAGACTGGCATTCCCAAATCATATGTTTTAGTCTCCAGGCCTTTAGTCATCTTAGTTGCTCTTCTTTGCACTTTTTCCAAAGTCTCAACATCTTTTTTGTAACGTGTTGACAAAACTGGATGCAGTATTCCAGATGTGTTCTTACTAAGCCTTTAAGCTGTCTGCAAGCACCTCTTTTCCTAAGATCACTTGGTTAGCATATAAACTCAGAAAAAGATGCAAATTCTTTAAGAAGGCATCTCTGGCACACAATGTGAGCGCCCATACTTGTTTTGAACACCTTTTTACCCTTTGGATCCAAAGCACTACACGTCCTTCTTTAAGGATTACCAGCCTAATATTCAAGTTGTCCTCACTTAACGACTTGCTGTCTAGTTTCATCACTGCTCAGGTAAGCCCTGGTTTTTTCTCAGATGAGCTCTCCGGAGAACGTTCATCAGGGAAGAGCCTCTGAAGCCCTTGCCCTGCCACCCCGCTGGCCCATCCTGTAGCCCAGCCTTGCCTAAGCAGGTATCCAAGTGAGCCAGGCTCAAAGACAGTCGACCCTTAGTCAGCATTGGCCACCCATGTTTGGCATGGCTCTTCCAGATTATCCAGTCACAATCTGCCCAGCAACCCTTGGGGACAAGACATGCCGCAGCCAAAGGAAAAGCGCAGGAAAACAGGCCCAGCCTCTTCCTCCTCCTCTGGCTTATGGTAGTTGTTAAGGGGACTATGTGCTGCTTTAATGAGTGAAGCAAAATCTCTCATTTCTATGTACAGGTAGTCTTCACTTGATGATTATTCATTCAGTGATCGTTCAAAGTTACAAGGCACTGAACAAGTAGTAGTTACTACTGGTCCTCAAAGTTCCCAAAGTATCACACTACTCCTGTGGTCATATGATTGTGATATGGGCACTTAGCAACTGATTCACACTTATGATAGTTACAGCATGCTGCAACCACATGATCTCCATTTACAATTCCTACCAGGTTCCCAAAAAACAAAGTCAATGGAGAAGCCAGCAGGGAAGGTCACGAGTCGCTCCAGTAAGTCTTCCCACCCAGCCACCACCACTTCCATAGCACTTGCACCATACCTTACTGGCCATTCTTATACCCTCCCCCACCTGATAACAGCCATCCTTAGCTTGAAATAGATTGCATATACTATACAACCACCTGCATACCCTCTCTCATCCCAACAGCAGCCACTTTGATTATTATTATTTATTTATTAGATTTTAATCCCATCTTTACTACTTTATAAATTACTCAAGGTGGTAAATATACATAATACTCATCCTTCCTATTTTCCCCATAACAACAACTCTGTGAAGTGGATTGGACTGTGAGAGAAAAGTTTTATTATTTTTTTAACAGAGTTCAATAATTATCATTCAACAAAAATGTGTTGTCTGAGTATCTTATTCACTAATACAAATTAAATTCCTAATCCCTAAATCTTTTCTATAACCATTGATAAAATAGGTCCCAAGTTTGAAAATATTCTATTTCTTCTTTTTCTTTCAACCTTAAAGTAAGCCTGTCCATTTCCACACAGTCTAATATTTTTTTGATTATTTCTTCTACTGATGGTATTTCTTCGTTCTTTCAATATTGTGCAAATATAATTCTTGCCGCTGTTATCACATGTAGAATCAAATATGTACTTCGCTTATCAAGTTTTTCTGGCATTATACCTAGTTAAAAAAAATCAGGTTTATAGTCTATGTGTTTCTCTAATATTTTTTCTAACCAAGTGTAGATTATTATCCAATATCTCCTTGCTTTAACACATGTCCATCACATACGATAATAAGTACCTGGTTTGTGTTTACATTTCCAACATTTCTCTAACATGTTTTTAAACATTTTTGCCATCTACTTATATTTTATATAAGTTTTTTTTGTATGAAGCTGACATTGTCAATTTATAGTTTCTTTCCCACAAACTTTCCCACTTTTCTAAGTCTATATTATATCCAAAAAATTTTGCCCATACTATCACTGCCTCTTGTACTTGTTCATCTTCCATTTTGAAATTTAGTAAGAAATTGTACATTTTTTTAATTAACTTTTCATCAGAAGTTAATAATGTCTGATCAAACATAGTCTGTTCTTTGTAAAATCCATACTGTTTAATATCTTTATCATATCTGACTTGCATTTGTAAATGTGACCACCATGTTAAATCGATGCCCTTATTTTCTATCTCTTGCCTGGATTTTAAGTTCCCTTCAGAATTTAGAATATCTTTGTATGTCCATATTTTATCAAGACTGACTAGATTTGGATGTACAAATGCTTCCATTGTTGAAAGCCATCCTGGAATTTTCAAATAAATTTTACATTTTATTTTTTCCCAAGTTAATAATAATGCATTTCTAATGTAGTGGTTTTGGAAGTATTTGTGTACTTTATTTTTTCCATACCATAGAAAAGCATGCCAACCAAGCATGCCATGTCTCTCCAGATACAGCAATGTTTTATTTTTAAGAGTTATCCATTCTTTTATCCATGTTAACACTGATGCTTGATAATATAAAACCCAATCTGGCAAGCCAAAGCCTCCATTTCCCTTGGCTTCTTGTAACATTTTCAATTTAATTCTAGCTTTCTTTTCTTGCCAGATAAATGTTTGAATTAGAGAGTTTAAATCTTCAAAGAATTTTTTCTCTAGCTTTATAGGTATCATTTGAAATAAAAATAATATTTTTGGTAATATATTCATTTTCACTATAGCAATTCTTCCTAACACCTACATTTGAAGATTCTTCCATTTTTCCAAATCAAGCTTTGCTTTATTTGGTTTAACAATTTAATATAATTATCTTCTTTTATTGTTGAACATCTTGCTGTCAAATATATTCCTGAATATTTGACCTTTTTGACTATTTGCAATTCTATTTTTTCTGATAATTGCTTTTTTGTTTTATCTGTAAAATTTAGCTTTTTAGTTTTTTTTTTCTATCTTTAATCCTGCTGTCTCTCCAAATTGTTTTATCTTTTCCAACAATTTAGGAATCATCTCTAAAGGTTCCTCTAGAATGAATACCAAATCATCTGCAAATGCTTGCAGTTTGTAGGTTTCACCTTTTATTTTCAATCCTTTAATTTCTGGATCTTGCCTAATGTTTCTATTTAAAACTTCCAAAGTTAAGATAAATAACAATGGGGATAATGGATATCCTTGTCTTATGCTTTTTCGTATATCAAAATTCTCTGTGTAATCCCCATTTACAATTACTTTTGCTGTTTGATTCTAATATATTGTCTGAATCGTATTTATAAAGTTTTGACCAAAGTCCATTGTTTTTAATTGTTGAATCATAAATTGCCAAGAAACATTACCAATGCCTTTTAGGTGTCTAAAAATATTAGTGCTAGTTGTTTCCCTGGATGAAGTTCATAATACTCCAATATATCTAGTATTACCCTCAAATTATCTTTTATTTGTCTGTTTGGCAAAAATCCATTTTGATCTGGGTGTATAAATTCAGTCAAAAATCTTTTCAGCCTCTCAGCTATTATTATTTTTTTCTATAAACAAGTTTTATTAGTTTTTTAATTTTTACATCAGAGTGCTCAAGAAACACTGTGGTGATGGGGTAATCAATCATCCAAAGACAAAGTCATATATATATATATAACTCAAATTAATTCATTAAATATTCCCTCTCTATTTCCCTCTAATAGTATAACATATTTAGGTTAATCCATTTGTACATTACATCTATGTAAATCCAAATCCTGTTTTTAAGCTTTACTAATTTACAATTACCATAATCCAATTTAATCTTGAATAAACATATTATTAGCACTTCGGGTATCTCGTCTACAATACACATAATATTCCGACAGTAACATTCTAATATTTCCAGATATATTCTAATTCTTAGTCTAATAAGTCATTGATTAGTACCAATTCTTCTCTTATCACAAATCTCTCTTATTTCTTCTTCCACTACAAAATAGTTATCCTACTTAAAATAAAAATATTACTCTACTCTATTTTAAATATATAATCTATCAGTCAATCTATTTCTATAAAAAAAATCATTTCAGTCCATTAGGTAAGATTTAAATCTCGTCCAAATAATTATCATATCTAAAACAAGCATATTGTTACATAAAATATCATCTTGCTAACTTCACATACTCAGTTAATTGTTAAATTAGTCCATTAAGTAAAATTTTAAATCACATTTTAAAAACTAACTCTAGCTTTCTTTCTGTGCCAGGCCAGTTTCCATAATACTGCATCTGTATCATCAAATCTCAGTATTTGAGTATGGGTATTTATCGACACATCAGTCTGCTCTAAGTTCTCTTCCCTTTCTTCCAGTATCATCTGGATAGTATAGTCAATTTTGTTCCATGTTGTAATTACTAGTTGATTATCCAGATTATCACGGCTTTCAATAGATCGCATCTGAAAGTCAGTTCCTGTTGCTTTTAAGACTGCAAGTATTTCAGTTGAAGTCATTCTTTGATCATCAGAGTTCTCTTTAATTTGTACGTAGGCTTATGAAGTATCCTCTTCTGTAGTAATTAGTTGACTTGTGGAATGATCAATTAGAGTCTCAGTTTGAGATTTTAAGTCAAGTGTTTTTCTAGAGCTCAATTGATCAATAGCTTCTTCCATCTCTTTAAATTGTGTGCACTGTTGCATATAGGCCTCTTTAAAGCTAGTCTGTTCCTCCTTTACTGATCCTTGGTCTATAGGTTGGTCCATTAAAATTTGAAATTCAGTTTGTGGTTCTGCAAAATGATCTTTAATTTTTCTCCAAGATTTCATGTACTCTGTAGCTTCCAGGATTTTTTCCAATATAAGCTCATAATCAAGCTGTGGGTAAGATTCCTCCATTTCCATGATAAAATAATCTTTAGTCTTTTAGTAGAAGCTATATTTATTAGAAATCAACAAATATCCACCTCCACAATTTCTAGTAAGCAAATTCAGCCCACAGTTGCTTCAAGGCCTTTATCTTTTCCCTTTTATTATCATTTGAAGGTCAAATCCATTCTCAAACACTAAGAGAAAGTACAATTGCAGTAACACTTTTCACCACAAGATGTCGTCAGTAGGCTGTAACATCTTTTTTTCCGGGTTAAATTTTTTTTTTATCTCATTAGGAAAATAGAGAAAAAAAAGCAAATATCTCCAGCATAGTAGATAAAATAATAATAATGTTCTATAATAAGGATTTTTTCAGGGCCCCAACATATCCAAAAAATTAAATATCCAATAAAAATTTACTGTTTTATAGTTTTGTTCAAAGCTTTTTTTTTTCAAGTAAACAAACGCTGCTCTCTTAGGGCAGGGAAGTCATTCAGAGACTTTTTACAGGAAAATAGTTGAGGCTAAGAGAGGGAAGGAAAGATCTCACCCGGATTTCTCCATGGTGGTTCTTCACGCTTAGCAGTTCTTCTGACTTTCGGCTGCTGCAACTAGGTGATTGGCCATTTTACTGGCCGATCTTTTCTCCGACAGCCCTAAGGAGCTAGCTCGGACCGTGGAAGGAGCTGCCGCCCTTCCGCAGTCAACGAGGGCCTCCTCGACGTAGTCGCCCCTCCAGGGCAACTTTTCAACCCGATTAAGGGTCTGCCGGCAGAGGGAAAGCAGCCGGCGAAGACAGGGAGCTCTGCGCTAGACTGCACATGCCGTGATCCGGAACTGGAAGTCAGCCTCTCAGCTATTATTGAAGTGAAGATTTTATAGTCCACATTCAGTAGTGATATCAGTCTATAGTTTTTGATCTGGGTCAGATATGAGTCCTCTTTTGGTATCAAAGTAACATTTGCTTCTATCCATGTATTTGGGAGTTTTGCCTCCAATAAAAGTTCATTACATATGGTGAACTTAATATATCTTGTAAACATTCATAAAACTCTGCCAGGAATCCATCTGGTCCTGGTGTTTTTTCATTTTTTTGTCTTTTTATTGCCTCTGTCAATTCCATCATTGTTATGTTTTCATTTAACATAGTCTTAAAGTTTTCTGGAATTTTTGGTAAATTATTTTCTTCCATATATTGAGTCATTTTCTCCCATGGAGTTTCTTCTTTGTCATACAGTTTCTTATGGTATTCTTTAATTATCTTTTTTATTGCTTCATTTTTAAATTGTAAACAGCCTTTTTCATCTACTAAATTGTTTATCAATTTTTTCTCCTTCTGTTTTTTAAGTTTATAAGCTAACCATCTTCCTGGTTTGTTTGCATTTTCAAAAAAAATTGCTTTGCCTTTTTAATTTGTTGTGCCAATTGTTCCGATTCTATTAAATTTAATTTATGTTTTATTATTTCCATTTGTCTTTTCAATATTTTCTTTTGTGGGTTTATTTGTAGTTCAAGTTCTAATTTTTTTAATTCTTCTCGTAACAACTGACATTGTTGTCTCTTTTCTTTATTTTGTGCCATGTATGTTATCGCTACACCTCGAAAATATGCTTTGGCTATATCCTGTACATTTTGTAATGTTGTATCTTCTTTTTTATTTTCTTTAAAGAAAAAATCCATTTCTTGTTGCTAAGTCTATAAATTCTTTCTCTTTTAATATAGATTGATTCAAAGTCCATCTTATTTTTTTCTGCATTCCTTTCCACACCTTTCCACACCATTTTTAAGAGGTTATGATCTGCCCAAGTACCTAATTCTATTTCCATTTCCTGCATATTAAGCCTTAATTCAGACGTCATCCAAATCATATCATTTCTGGACCAAGATTTATGACTTTTAGAATAAAATGTGTATTGTGATTTTCCTGGGTTCGTTTCTCTCCAGATATCTTGTATACCAATTTTCTCTATCTTATTGAAAAAAGTCTTAGGTAATTTTTTTCTTCCTTGTTTCCATGATTTACTGCTTTTATAGTCTAATGTCCCATTTGCTATTGCACTGAAATCCCCAATTAAGCATATATTTTGATATTCCATTTCTACTATTTTTCTGTGAAAGTTTTGATAAAATTCTTGTTTATTATTTGATGCATATATTGCTATCAAAAGTATCTGTTTTTGATTTAAAAATATTTCTACCATTAATATTCTTCCTTCTTCATCTGCATAAATCATTTTGGAATCTATTGTCTCTTTGACATATATAACTATTCCACTCTTTTTTGTTGAGTTGATGTATAATAAAGTTTTCCAAGTTTTGGATTTTCCAAAAATTTATGATGTTGTTTTTTTGTGTGTGTCTTTTGCAAACAAATTATATCAATGTTTAATTTTTGTAGTTGTTTGAAAATTCTTTTTCTTTTTGATGGGGAATTCAATTCATTTATATTCACTGAAAAAAATCAATTTTCCTTCTCCATTTTGGTTTACTTATATTTAGGTCTTGTTGATCTCATAATCCTCTGCTCTTTTATTATTCCCTCATCTTCTTGATTCATCTTCTCTTTTTCCACTTCCACCTGTGTAATTGTTTCCTCTATTGTTTGTTCTGTTTGTTTCTGGCTTTTTCCACCCTCTTGTTGATATTGTGTTCTTTCTCCCAGAAATGCTCTATATCTTTCATCAAAATCATCTGCCTTCCACACTGAGTCCAAACAATTTCTTGTGTTATTCCAATTGATTAAAATCCCTTCTGGCATCAGCCATTTAAAATTTACTCCTTTTGCAATCAGTTTTGTAGTCAAGAAATGATGTTGTCTTTGAGTATCCCTTATTCTCTTGGGAATCTGTTTCAGCACTACTATTTTTTTATATTGTAATGGATCATCTCTAACTCTTCTTAATATCTCATCCCTCATTGTTTTCTTCATAAATCTTACATGGACTTCTCTGGACAATTTGTGTTTCCTTGCCTAACTTGAATTCATTCATCCACTTCTTGCTGCATCTCCAGTCTTTCCATTTCTAGGGCCTCTGCTAATAGATTAATAATCACTTCGGCTATATTTTCCTCTTTATCTTTGAGTTTGTTCTGGAATCTCAAATAGTGTACCACCTTTTCCATTCCCAAAGCAGCAACTGCTCCTTCTAGGTTTTGATTTGATTGTTCTAATCTTTCATCTCTGTCATTAGTGCTTCGATTTTTCCCCCAGTATCTTCTGATTGATCTTCCACCTTCTGAATTCTTTGTTCATTTTTAAGGATCATTTGTTGATGAACCTCAAATTGTGTCTTTATGTCAAGCATTTGTTTGTTTAGCTTATCAACATTGCTTTTTGTTTCTTGATGATTCTTCTGCATCATTTCTTGAATTAATTGTAAGGTCGCATGCATCTCTTTTTGGAGTTGTTTGCCTTCTCTCATTGTAACATTGCTTCAATAGATCCCTGACTTGCTGGACTAGATGTTCCAGAAGAGGGTGCAGAAACAGGTTTTTTTTTTTTTTTTTTTTTTTTTTTGTAATTTTAGTGAGGTTTGGTGCACTCATTGTTTAATCAGGCAAATTTTATAAATCCATAGAGAGAAAAGAAAGAAAAAAAATGCCAACTGCTTTAGGCTATAATCCAGCTTTAAAAAGGCCAGCTGTTTTAGGCTAAAATCCAACTTTAACAAGGAGCCAACTATTTTAGGCTATAATCCAAGTTTAAAAGGGAGCCAACTGCTTTAGACTGTATTCCAAGTTTAAAAGGGAGCCAACTGCTTTAGGTTATAATCCAAATTTAAAAAGAAGCCAACTGCTTTAGGCTATAATCTAGGTTTAGAAGGAAGCCAACTGCTTTAGGCTAATCCATGTTTTTTTTTAAAAAAAAAAAAGCTAACTACTTTAAACTGTAATCCAGCAAAATAAAAAACACCAACTGCATAAGTCTAATCTAAATATTTCTGTCAGTTCAAAAATATTAGAGAAAAAAAAAGAAAAGAAAAAAAGCCCTGTCTCTAAATAGTTTCTATAATAGTTATGTCCAAAGTTGAATGATGTAATTAAAAAAATCATTGATTTTTCTTTTGTAGAAAAACAGGATGTTCTTTGTTTAGCACAGGTGTTGTTTCAAGGTCATCACTCTTCTGATTTTTTCTGTATTATTGTAGTATCTTCCTTCACCACTAGATGTCCTCATTAGTTATAGTGTCTCTATCCAGTAGTAAAACTTATTTAAAATGCTCTTTCACAACAAAGTAAAAAAAATCTTCCCAAATCAGAAAAACTAGCTAACAACAGATTATCATTTTTTTCTTTTCAATCAGTCTTGAATCTTTTCTGCATATTTTTATATTCCTTAATTTTGTTCCCCCATTCCAGATTTCTCGCCTCTTTTAACTCTCTTCATCCCAAGTCTTCCTGGGTTTTTTACTTTTAAAAGTTATCCAGTTCAGGGAATTATATTTTAAAAGTCCATAGGGAAGAGAAATAAAGAAAAATCTCACCCAGATCAAACACGTTGTTGACAGTCAGCTGTTCGGCAGCTCTGCCGCAACTCTTCACTTCTTACTCAGCTGTCTGTGGTGTGGGCTGTCTGCGTACTTGCCGGCAGCCTTTATTCCACCTGTTTAAAGAGTTTCCTCAGTTCGTTCGGGCCAACCGCTGTTGGCTCCGAACTCCCAAGGTTTCCCTTCCTCCTTGTTGCCTCTCCAGGGCAACTTTCTGACCTCTTTGGGTCTCCAGACAAAGCAAAATCAGACTAGGAAACCGAAGCTCTGGTTTCTTTCATCAGTGTCGCCATGACGCCCAGGGTGAACTCTCACAACCTGTGATTCTTGCTTAACAGTGACAACAGAGACTGCTGGGATTGCCAACTCTAAGTGATGTGATTACAAGATGTCACATTTTACAAGTGTCCATTAGTGACAGAAATTGCAGGCCAAATTACTATGGGGCCATGGTTAAGCAAGGACTACCTATATTGCAAATGTTCTCTAGTACTAGTAAATTACTTGTTCTCCTATAGGAACATGTGAGGCTGAAACTTATTTTCTTCAGTTTTTTTAAAAAAGAAGCTGTGGAAACAGCTTCGCCTTGGAGCTTTTAGAGAATGATGATATTTTAGGAAAGCTATAGAGAAGAGACTTAGTTTCCTGATTTTACTCTTGACTCTGTTCTACAAGGTGTAATTGAGGTGAAATGGATTCAGCTCCTATTCCAAACAGGGAAGACACCTAATATCACTCTGCCATTCTCTCCATAGGATTCATCCTTACTAAATAATCGGGTGCTTTTGCATCATGCCAAGGCAGGAACAGTAATTGCACGTCAAGGAGATCAAGTAAGTATTGTAGATGGCATACAAGATCATAAATTAGCTTAGTCAGAGAAAAATATGATAACTGTAGCATCTCTCCTCCCCTTAAAGGTAAAAAAAAGATGAAAGGAGGGCTTTCTTAAACAAAAATAGCTTTTTTCTGTAATCAGGACCTAATGTTGGATGGACTGTGTTCTAGAAGAAAAGAATTCTCAAGAAGCATTTTATGTGGGTTGAATTTCAGTGTATATTCACATGTGGATTCTTCACAGTTCAAATTGTTGAAGATTTCTTTCCACAGTGTAAGAACCCTATGCTGTAGCTTTTAATAAGAATCTGGCCACTTTGATTGTGGCTTAGAAAAGGAGAGGAATAATTTGTCAGGAAAGGAAGAAGGGTTGGGTACAAAACACTTCTCTCAAAACACTAATTTCCAGCTTTTTAGCAACCTCATCAATTTAAATTTTAAGAGATATAAAGAGATGTTTGTTTGTTTAAAAAAGATACTTCTAGAAATCTGTTAAAGCTTCTGAATCCTGCTCAGTGGTGACCCAATTCCCTTGGAAGAGGCTGCTTATTCTGGTCTTTTTTGGCAGGATGTCAGCTTGCACTTTGTACTTTGGGGCTGTCTGCATGTTTACCAGCGGATGATTGACAAGGCTGAAGACGTGTGCCTCTTCCTGGTGCAACCTGGGGAGATGGTGGGCCAGCTAGCAGTGCTTACTGGAGAACCACTGATTTTCACCATCAAAGCAAATCGTGATTGTACTTTTCTTAAGATCTCCAAGTCTGACTTTTATGAGTGGGTACCATGTGCGTAAACGTGCCTGGTTTCTGCCTAGCTCTCCTGCCATCATGTATTTCCCAATCATTAGCCATGTTCACATGTGGCAACTGCTCCTGTTCTTTTAGCCTAAGTCATTTGCTGTTCTCTGCTGTGAGGTTGGTTGGGTCATCTCACAGGTAAAATAGAGAGAAAAGAATGGTTATGTCTGTGGTTTTATGCTGTCAGTGTGGTTTTGCTCAGGAAGGGCTTTCATGGCTCTGGTGTAGTTTTCCTCTCTTTCCCTTCTCCAGTAGAAGGAGCTACCTAAAAATAATGGTTATCTTTCTTTAAAAGCAAGGTGCTCTATCAGAATCCAAAGCCTGACTTTTTAAGCATGCTGCTCTTTTGAAATCAAGGAGCCTGACTGAAGTGGATAAAATATGAGGATGGGCAGTGAAAATCAGGAATTCTTAGTGGACAATGTTGAGCTGTATAGAAATATTGTTCTGCCACATCTCATTTTTCATCTCTGCTTCTTGCTAGATAAAGCTGATATATACATAAGTATGTGTGTGTATGTGTGTACAAACTATACAGTTTACAGTATTTTCCACTAAGACGGTATACATATTTTTCTGACTAATGGAGCAGATAAATTTCCACTAAAGGAATACATAAATCTGGACTTCTCTACATGGAGCTGCTCTTGAGCATTTGAAAACTTCAGCTGGTGCAGAATACAGCTGCACATACAGTAAATGGTGTGTTATTTGGCAAATATAATAACTCTACCCCATGAGCTGCATTGGTTGCCAATGTGCATCTGAGTACAATTAAAAGTGCTGTTTCATGTTTAGGACTGAATTGCTTGAGGGACTGTCTTTCCCCAGATGTTTCTACCCATCTAGTCCAGTCTGGCAGGATGAGCGTACTCTGGGCCCTGCCAGTCAGGGAATGCCAGCTAGCGGGACCAGGAGGTGTGCCTTTTCTGCCATAGCACCTGCCTTGTGGAACACGCTCCCTCTAGAGATCAGGATGGCCATGATCCTGCTGGCCCTTCATAAGGGCCCTAAGACTTGGTTATATGTGCCCCGGTCTGAGCCCCTAGTATGCAAAAGGTCTTGCCTCCTGGTTGTTTTAACATTTATGAATTATAATATTTCCTCGCTTTCATTATAATTTTATTTTTAATTGGTTTTATGATTTATGATTGTTCTCTGCCCAAAGTCACTTGTTGAGATGGCCAGCGATACAAAATGAATAAATAAGTAAAAATTAATTTAGCTTTGCCCTGAAATTCACTGCATCCATTGCTGTAATTCTTAACTAGCAGCATCTTCCCTGAATCCAAATTGGATCTATTTCTTTCTCCACTCTGGCAAAATTGAGAAATGAACTGGAACTTCTATATATTGCAAATTGTAGTCTTCCAGTAACTTCTGAATCCTCCTTAGGGTTATGAGGGAACAGCCAAGTGTGGTATTGAGTGTGGCTCATACTGTGGCAGCTCGCATGTCTCCTTTTGTGCGTCAAATGGACTTCGCTATTGATTGGATGGCAGTAGAGGCTGGACGAGCACTTTACAGGTAAGAGAAAGGGGCTGTTTTCTTGGCTCCCTGGTCTCCATTTGATACCTTTCCTTAGCTATTTTTTTTAAAAAAAAAACCTTTTTATTGGTTTATCAAACTATAAAATACAAAGAGAAATTAAAAAAAATAGTAGAAAAAATGGTGTAAAGAGCGAAAAGAAAAGAAAAAGCCATCAATTTCCAACTCTCTTTAGCACAGTGGTTCTCAACCTGTGGGTCGGGATCCCATTTGGGGTCGAACGACCATTTCACGGGGGTCGCCAAACAACGCAGTCCACCATTTTTTCCCCTTTTCCTTAGCTGTGCTACTCCCTTTTATTCTATTGGCTTTTGAAAGCCAATAGGAATTGTCCAGGCTGTCTCTGCCCTGCTGAGCCTGCCAAAAGTCCCATTCTGCAAACAGTGCTGCACCAGTTGAGTAATCCTCGACTTACGACCGGATGAGTAGTCCTCGACTTACGACCGGTTGGGGGTCGCGGCATTAAAAAGGTTGAGAACCACTGCTTTAGCACAATAGAAGGTAACATTACAATCGTGACTTTCTTTTACACAACAGTATGTACAAGCCATTTCTATAATAATAAACCTATCTAATTAGCAAAAACAAAATCAAAGTTTTATTTTTTTTTCATTGCAAGTCCAAAATCCAGAAGCAATTTCAAAATAGAAACAAGGTTAGATATAGTCTCTTCTTTGGATAAAAGAATCAATTTGACAATCTCTGTTTCTCTTTGAGGGGAACAATATATATTTCTGTTAACTCATTAATTTTATCATAATTCATATTAAGAGAATCCTCTATATTTCATTTTTTAACCCTAAAGGGAGAAAACACTTTTTCTAGTTTGAATATTTTACTAACTTTAAAAAATACTCAAGTGTTATATATATAAAAAGGGGGAGGGAACTCTTTATTTTAAATCCAGAACACAAAACATTAGAACTTTCTTTCAATTACATATATCACACCAATATAAGTCCAATTAACTCCAATTAGGTCATGAATTCAAATCTCTCCCTCGAGTTTATGCTCATGGAGTAAATCTTTATCAGTTTTTATTTTCAAATATAATCAATAGTATTATACAAACTCTGGGGATTATTTAGCATTACATAAAAAGACAGAAGACGCATTTACAAACTTATTTTATACATATAAAGCAACCTTAAAGCTTTATTTCAATACATATATCAAACTTATAAAAATCCATCCAAACTAATTAAATCATTAAATTTAAATCACTCCCTCCAGCTTGTCTTAATAGAATGACATCTTTTTCTTCTCAGGAGTGTCTATCAAGTCTCTTCAAGAAATTCTCAGTCTTATTTATATCCATGAAAAAAATGTCCCAAGACTGTTCTGTTAGACATTGTAGATAAACCTGGAGCAAATCCTCGTAGAATAAAGTTTCCTTCTCTAAGATGTCTATCTTTTTTTCTCAAAGAATTCTTGACCTTGTTCATATCCATGAGGGAAAAAAATCCCAAATTTGACCTCTTAAGCGTTGTGAATTTACTTGGCACTCTTGTTTCAGTTGCACTGGGAGGGTTGTATTCAAACCATTACCATAATAAAAACTGATATCAGATTTATAGTTGAAAGATATAGTTACATTATTTGCATTGTCCAGCATTTCTAGAGTTGACACAGTGGGTTGATAATTTTCTACAGTGGGTTGATAATGTTCTTTTTTAATATCCTCTGTATAATTAGTATCTTTGGACTCTAGCTGATTTATGGTATAAATGATTTTCTGTATGGGCTTTTCAAAAATGTCCATGACCACAAACTCCAGCTCGGTGTTAAACATCTTCGTAGCTCCCTCTAGTGTTCACAATTTTTATTTATTTATTCATTCATTCATTCATTCATTTTTTCTAGCCAATCTGAGTTCATGAAAGTTGGAAAATTTCAATCACCAGAAGAACACAATACAATTTATTTTAAAAGCAGTAAATTAAGACCATAACTTCTATCCTTATTTCAAAATGCCTCCTTATTTTAGCTGCCTCCAGCAACACTTTTCCTTGTCGTTTAATAATAAAGGAATCTCAGAAATGATGCATAGCCTCAGAAAGGAGTGATAAGCTGTAACTAAAGAGAGCCTCTTTTAGCTAATAGAGATAATAGCGTGTTTCCCCGAAAATAAGACTGGGTCTTCCTTTTTTTTTTTTTTTTTTGCCTCCAAAAGAGGCATCAGATCTTATTTTTGAGAGGTGGCTTTTCCATTCATCTCCGGCACCAACAGCCCCAGCCAGGCAGCCCACTTCTTCTGCTGCTGAAGGAGCAACTTCATTCTGCAGCCAAGAATGGTGTTCCAGCCTTCATTTCGCAGTCAGACCTTTCCAGAAGGCCTCTGCAGCTGATAACTGAACAATGAATCCATAGCTTGGTTTTTGGCTGCAGTGGCCTTCCGGAAAGACTTGACTGCGAAATGCCGGAGAAGTAGTGGGCTGGCGAGGAGAGGCCTGGCTGCAAGGTAAGTGGGTGCAGGGTGCGTGGGGCAGCTCCACTCCCCCACCCCCATCTTAGCTTGATTTTTAAAATAAGCCCAAAACTAGGGCTTATTTTGGGGGTAGGGCTTATATTAGGCCCACTCCCCCAAAAAAATCAAGCTAGGGCTTATTTTGGGGTAGGTCTTACTTTCGGGAAACACGGTAGTCTCATAAATTGATTAGGAAATAAAGGGCACAGCTTATTGTCCGTTTGAAAAATACATCCCAAAATGGCTGTTTTATCCAATAATGACGTGATTTCTGCCCCACCCCTCAGCTTCAGCTCACCAGCTATTTTGAAGCACGGTTTCTAAAACTGCTTGCAAACTGTTGCTGTTTCAGAGGATTTTGAGGGATGATTCTGGGACTGTCCCTAACCCAAGAGAATCAGATAAATGAAAGGAAGCCTGTTCTTTCTGTTAAGTTGAAAAAAACAACAGTCCAGAGAGAGGAGATTCTATGGGTGTATCAGGTGCTAGCCATGTCTTCACCGAAAGTGATGCCTTTTTTTTTTTTTTTTTGCTAAAGAATCCCGTTCAGTTAGATGCACACTGTGCCATGATATTTGCACAGAAATAACTTGGTTTAAGACAGGCTTTACTGGTTATTAGAGAAGGGTACTAATTTAATCCATGATTCTTCCTTTTCCTCCAGGCAAGGCGACAAGTCTGACTGCACCTACATTGTGCTGAATGGGCGCTTGCGCTCTGTCATTCAAAAGGCCAATGGGAAGAAGGAACTCGTTGGGGAATATGGGCGTGGGGACCTCATTGGAGTGGTAAGTTCTAAGTAAGGGAAATGCCTACATGCAGTGAGGGACAGCTAGACCAAAGGGCTTTCACAAAGGGATTAGCCATCCTGCTTTTAAAGGATGCTAGGTTTGCAAGCCTCACTATATAAACAGTTTCAGAAATTGCCTATTAACCATCTTAAACCTATTAAGACCTTTGGAATGATAACATTGGAAAGTTGCCAGGTGAGTTTAGCTTCAGTTCTGAACAAAACAAAATTAGTTATAAACTTAAGAGTGAATTTGAATTAAACAGCAAAAACAATAAGATTTTTGTCTAAGAAAATTATAAATAAATTAAGAGTCCACATAAATTTGGAATATTGACTTTTGGAATTAATTGTAAGAAAATAAATAGGTTCTTGTGGGAACCAAATATATTTTGGCTACCTTGCTATTGTAAGTCATAACAAAGATAAGTAAATTTATAATTTTAAAAACTAGACACTAAATTTGGGGGACTAAAATTTTAGAAGATTAAAGATTCTCAGTAGAAACAAAAAAATTATTAAGCTGATTTTAATATCAATTAGTACTGGGACTTACAAAATGAGACAATACATCAAAATATCATAATATTGTAATTTAAATCCTTAATAAAAATTGAATATTTTGAAGCCATGATCATGAAATTCATACTTAACAACAGTAACCAGAAACCTCCACAACTGTCGTTACTAAGCATCATAGTCACATGACATCATGCTTTATGGCCACAACACTTAGCAATGGAAATTGCCGTCTCAATTATTGTTATTAAGTGAGGACTAGGTATTCATACCTACAGAAGAGCATCTCTCACTAGCTGAAGAGTGCTCTTTTTCATGTGGGAAGACTGTGATGTGATTTACCTACTGTGACCCATTTCTTGTGATATAGGTAGAAGCTCTGACCCATCAAGTACGAGCTACTACTGTCCATGCTGTGCGGGACACAGAGTTGGCCAAGTTACCAGAAGGGACTCTCAACAACATCAAAAGACGCTATCCTCAGGTGAATGCTCAGGGGTTCTCCATATTTTCTACTTGAATTAAGCTTTGCAGTCCTGGTGTACTGCAAGGACCCACCCCACTTTACATTTTAAGAAGACAAAACTCTTGGAATATCTCTTCCAACAGGCATCTTTATTAAGAGAAGATGGTTTCAGGTGTTCTAGGCAGGACCTGAGGGGCCAACTCCTACCATTCAAGGTTTTAAGTGTTCCCAAGCACTTCCAGTGACAATCCCAGGCGTTACTTTCCACCCCCTTTTTCTCTCGATTGGCAGAAGGGAGACTTCCGAGAGTAGTAGATGAAAGCTGATGGCCATATTGTTATGGTCAGTCCTCTTGGTGAGATCCACATTCAGTCCTTTGAAGTTTTAATGAAGGAAGTGAGAGCCATAAAACCCCTTTGCTCATCCCCCTTCCCCTTCGTAGTATGTCAGAAACCAGAGAGGGCAGAAATGGGGTTTTCCATAGTCGATAACTAGAAATGAAATATAATTGGATTCTGATATGTACAACTCATTCCTGAATTTGCAAATGGTTCCGCAGATTTTGTCTATGGAGATTCTCAGTTATCCAGGTCATAGTTGTCCCAAAGATGCTTCTTCATGAAGCAACTGGACTTTCTAGTTTTTTCTTTGAAATCATTTCCCTTCTCATCCAAGAAGCTTCTTGGATGAGAAGCAAAACAAGAAAGTCCAGTTGCCTCGTGAAAAAGCATCTTTGGAACATTCTGCAGATTTTGTTCCACTCAGGATGTGTGTGCACATTGTGCGCATAGGATCTCTGTGGCATAATATGCATATTTTGGACATAGAGATGCTTTATAAGTGTTCAGAAATGTTGAATGTAAAGAAAGATTGTAAAGCTTTATAAGATACTGATCTGGAAAATGAATATGTAGATAACTACTCCACTTCATTATTTGACTTAGCTCACCATGTGTTAATAATACAAATGATGGCACTGTTAATTTCTTATGCAAACGTTTTGGATAGCCCTAACAAAACAACGTATGTTTTAGGCTTCTAGTTTTTCAGAGTAACCTTATGATCAAAATTGAACTGGAAAGTAAACCCTCATGTTGAGTTTTTCTTGTCTGCTGTGAACTGGCTCAATTGCATTATGAGAAAAACACTATCCCCCACAATCATCATGTCTTCAAAAGGTTTACAAATGGAAATCATGACAGAAAATGCTACTTTTCCATGTTGTAGCAACCATGCTATCTTCTAAGCAAGGTGGATTCATTGCTGAGAGTATGCTTTTGCTAGAAGGAGTTAAAGATATACTATGATTATCCGGGGAAATACTTCAGGATACATGTGGAGTTGCATTTTAATAGACTATGGAGGAATGCAGTGGCAAGGCATTGTGAAAACTTTTTTAGATGTGAATAGTGAGAAAATCATTTTAAGAAGGTCAGGCTAGCATCACACCAGTTGGATATTTCACAGATTCAGAAATGGTTGTGTATACTGTATGTATTACTGTTCGCATTCTGGGCACTGGCATTCTCCAATCTTCTAATGCCTAATATAGGTTGTCACCCGGCTTATCCACCTACTGAGTCAGAAGATCCTGGGAAATCTGCAGCAGTTGCATGGCCCTTTCCCAAGTAAGTGTCCCACTTCAGGCTATGCACCAACTTGTTGCCATATGATCCAAAAGCATCAGAGCTTGAAAGAGCATCCTAGCTTGACAGAAAGCTATGGAGTTGTCGCTGCGAGTATCTAATGTTGCTGCTAGGTATTTCAGGTGTTTGTTTCAGTGATTATTGTATCTTCCATATAGGTTCAGGTCTTGGCATGACCTCCAGCTCAGAACTGACCAATCCAGCTAGTAATCTCTCAACAGTGGCAGTCCTTCCAGTGTGTGATGAAGTGCCCATGGCAGCCTTCACCTTGGAACTCAAACATGCTCTGAATGCAATTGGTGAGCTCTTGTTAGTGGTCTCTTTCCTTGTGTTGCTTCATTCTGCTGCTTTTGTCATCATTCTTCTTTTTCTTCATAGGCCCAACCCTGCTGCTCACCAGTGACATAATCCGTGCTCGTCTTGGAGCATCAGCATTGGATAGGTGGGTTGAGAACACACCTAAGCTTGAAAGCAGAAACGTATAATTATAGATACTGGCGTATGGAGATGGGATGTAGCATATTGTACTCTTTCCCCCCAAAGTATTCACAATCTGCCATATATTCTGTTTTACCCATTCGATCTGTCCATGGTGTCCTGTAGGGAAATACACTGGCAGATATTTCCATCAAAACATCTAGGGTGCATTGTCATAATGACAATCATAAATGCTGTGAGAGTCCTTTACTCCCAAAGAAGAAGGTTGTGTGCAGCATCAAAAAAATACAGGGAGGGTTTTCTGTTATCCAGATAGAACTAGATCGTGCTACATTTTTAGTTTATTTGTTGAGCTTTATTTGTGCTCTTCCCCTTTTCATCTGATGAAGTGGTTGCAGCTCATAAAACTGTCTTTTAATAGACAATTTAATAGTCTTTTAATAGAATTTGGAAAATGTTTTTTCTGGATATCTGATTTTTTTCCAACAATAAAACTGAAGTTTGGAGGGTTTGCTTTTTTTCAGAGCAACCATGCAAGACCTCAATATTAATGCCTCTGTCTGATTCTTAAAGTCACCCTTATGGTGATCATAGTTATTCAATCAGCAAAGAGTTTGTACATAATATAGAGTTCTTCCATGAGTCTGAACAATAAGTATAATGTGTATAACGGTATGAGTTTGTGCATAGGTTCAGTCTTCAAGTAAGATAATTTGAAAGAGGCCAATCTTCATCTTTTAAAAAAATGTTCATCATCAAGAAAAAGGAGCAATAGGAAATAGCTTTTATACCTTTATAGAGAACCACTCTTGGGCAGTGTTGAATTTCTGGAAGAACAAAGATGGTTGATTAGAATCCTGTAAAGTCCAAGATGGAAATAGATCTTGACTTTTTTTTCTGGGCACTTTCTATCCTCTTTCCCTCCTTACAGTGCTGCCAGTGAGACTGGAATGAGAAAACTTTCTTTTACTTTTCTTCCCTTATAGTATCCATGAATATCGACTATCTGGCTGGCTAGCTCAGCAAGAGGACATTCATCGCATTGTTTTGTACCAGACTGATTACACCTTGACTCCTTGGACAGTGCGTTGCATCCGGCAAGCTGACTGCATTCTCATTGTGGGCCTGGGGGACCAAGAGCCTACACTGGGTGAGGTAAAGGGTCCATCATGACTAGAGTGAAGCTTGGTCTAAGAAGTACAGTTACTCTACTTGAGCAGGTAGATCAGCTTGCTTGGGTGGGCAGGGGGGAGTTTGATGAATGGTTTCCATTGTACAAACCCATATCCTACTGCATAGCACTTAAAATGGATTTCAATAAGATCAGAGAGCATCTTTTATTAGCCTTTATGTCAATATTGCTTCTCCGGCTAATTGATTGTCTTCCCTCTTCTAATAATAGACTTGGGTTTGGGTTCTCTCTTGATCTGGCTCCATAAGAAAGATGGTATAAGAACATAATCAGTCAAAGACAGCTGTTTCTGTTGTGATGGAAATGAACATGATTGACTTGACTTCTCCTTTTTCCCTCCACTATGTCAGCTAGAACAGATGCTGGAGAATACAGCAGTGCGAGCCCTAAAGCAGCTTATCCTCCTGCACCGTGAAGATGGCCCCAGCCCTGCCCGCACAGTGGAGTGGCTCAACATGCGCAGCTGGTGCTCAGGGCATCTACACATCAAGTGCCCACGCAGGGTCTTTTCTCGACGCAGTCCCAACAAACTGGTACCTCTATTCTGTTTGTTCACCATTACATCTTGTTCTGTGCTCACTCTTGGCTTAGGCAGGCCTTTCTCTTTTGCTTTGCCGGAGAACCTGGTAAGACTGAACAGCCACTTTTCTTGAGGATGTTAATTCCCCTATAACTTTTCTGAATAGTAGGCTTCCTTTCCCCAGAGACCCCTGAAACTATTCATCCTGAGTCAATATTTCCTACTTCAGATTTTTCCCCACTCCTTCTTTTGGTGTGCATCACCTTGAAGACAAAGAACAGCAAGTTGCTGAACAGGCTCTTGGACCCCTTCCAAGTGGGGTCCAAAGACTATTTGACTTTCCTTTTGTAGAGGGGAAAAGTTGATAAATGGGAACAGATGAACTTAAACAACTTTCCTCTGCAAGTCCCTTTTTTTTTTTTTTTTGAGCTGATGAAAATAGTCTTACTCCTTCTCTCCTTCCCATCCTTCACTACAGAGAGAGATGTATGGGAAAGTCTTTGAAAAGAATGCGGATCGTCACAGTGACTTCTCCCGTCTGGCACGAGTCCTTACAGGCAATACCATCGCTCTGGTTCTGGGTGGTGGTGGAGCCAGGTAATATGCCCCAAAGAATTAGGAAATGTTTGCTTGGCATCAAGAGGGGCAGGAGAGTTTTCAGGGTAACAATGCATCAAAACTAGGGAACTTGCATCTCCCAAAGGCAGGAAGGATGTGACTTTTCCCCCATCATGGGCTAATTTTTCTGGATCCCACTGTTCTCCCCATCTGGATTTTAGAGAAGTTGGGAGGTCTGTACTCCTTAACATGGAAGCTTATACTTTTGACTAGCACCACTAGCCTATCAGTGTTGACTACTACTACCACCATACTTTTTTTTAACCACTCCCTGACAGTAGAAGCATGAAAGATTCAACCTCATTCTCATGACTTGGTGAGAACACCAAAGATACATTGAGAAGCAGATTTGCTTCAAGGATGTTCCTTCCCTTGCCCACAGAGGTTGTTCTCACATTGGAGTGATCAAAGCCATGGAGGAAGCTAGTCTCCCTATCGATCTGATTGGCGGCACCTCGATTGGCTCCTTCATAGGGGCCCTTTATGCAGAGGAGAGGAGTGCAGTGCGCACAAAGCAGCGGGCCAGAGAATGGGCAAAGGTGAGCATATATTCAAACCTGGAAGGAAAGTAGGTAGGAGAATAGCAGTGCTGAGAGAAACAGCAAAAAGAGAAGGTGTGCTATTGAAGCTACAGTCCTCTAAATACTTGAATGGGTTTGTATCCCCAGTGATCTCATCTGAACTTCCTTCTGAATAGATGAGGGTAAATTTGCACTGTTTGTTTACCAAAATACATGAGCCTAACCTTTGGCAACTGAGAAAAGGTTCTGGGATTCTTTACAGCAATTTCAGTCTCGAGTTTGGTGCATAGGAACTGAAGCATCACAGACTAAATAAAGGAAATTAAGTGAGGTGATAGAGTAGCTGTCTTCTTTGAATTTTTTGCCAGCTTAGTCTCCCTAAGTGCCAGAAAGCAATAGGTTGTTTTAACAGAGGGATTGTTTCATGCGGAACTGTTTCAGTGGTTGAAGGGTGAAGAAAGTGTTATAAAATGCAACCTTATCATTTAGGAGCTCAGAATTTTCAGTGGCTGTTTCCAGTGGGGGACAAAGTGAAATAGAGCTAATGTTGATTGGAGGCCTAATGCATCCATGCACAGAAAATCACATCCCCATGTTTCAGCTATTCACCTTCAAACTACATTGCAGTATCTCAGGATGCTCCATGTCCAACAAAAAGCGATTGTTCATCCTGAAGCCATGAATTAGCTGTTTTGGCTTAAGGATTCAGCATGTATTGGTGTTTTGGAGCTCCTGCAGAAGAAATGCATCATGATCCCCAGGCTTCTTGGGGTCTGCCATATTTTTACAGCTGATGGAACATAGGTAAACAGTCTTTTTGCTTGAACATGTTAATTCAACAGGTTGAAATCAGTTTTTTTTAAATAAAAATGGTTTAACTATAGGTATTATAATGTATGTGGATATGTCACATCCAGTACTCTCTAACCCCCTCCCATTTCTGTTTTATACTTATTGGAATGAATGCCCCTCTTTCTTCTTTGGTGTGGTCTGTATTGCATTTGTTCAGAGAAGAAATTACTTAGATTGCTGTCTTCATTCTTTCCCTGGTTCCCGGAAAGATCATGATGCAGTGGTCTTGGGTCTTTCATGGCTTGTTTCCTGCCTCATGCCCTCATTTATCCTTTCTACAGAATATGAATTCAGTGTTTGCAACTGTGCTGGATCTCACCTATCCCATCACCTCCATGTTCTCTGGCTCTGCCTTCAACACCAGTATTCACAAAGTGTTCCAGGATAAACAGATTGAGGTATCCTTTTCTCAGCAACACAGGAATCAGCTACAAAGTGCTGAAAGTCTTTTCCATCTAAGACCACTTGTTGCACAAAATCCATCAGTCTGAAAGGTTTTCACATAATAGCCAAAATCCAGGGGAAGTAAAATATCGGTGTTAATTTTGGTCCAGATTTTGGTCCTGTGGTGGCCAGAAAACACATAAATTAAGCCGCTTGCACAATTTCTCCCTTATTGATCAAATGAACTGCAGTAAACTGCAGAAATTGGGTTAATGTATGTGCACATATTCAGGATACAGTAAATGTACAAATCATTGTAGCCTTTCTCTCCCTCACTTACTGTGACCTTCCATGTGATTTTCATTCTCTTCCACTTTGTCAACTGAAGGATCTGTGGCTCCCATATTTTAATGTGACAACAGACATCACAGCTTCTGCCATGCGTGTGCATAAAGATGGTAAGTGAATCTTTCCTCCAGCACAGTAGTCATAACTGACTAATAATTCAGCATGCATTCCTCCTCCAGCTTTCTCCTGAACTTCAGCAGGAGCCAGGGAAGCCAGAAGGAAATGAATTACAAAATATTAGAGAGCAGGGATGCACCAAGGGCTCCCGAGGCCACAGGAGATCCACCCACATCTATTTTGTGGCCTCTGATTTTTTTTAAGGTTCAGAAAGTGCAAAACAAAATGGCTAGATGTTAAAAGATTTATGCCTCTACCTGAACCCTGAAGTGTCCTTCCACAACAGTACTGCCACTTTTGCAGCCTCATGCTGAGGAGAGTTGTGCCAGGTGGTTTCCTGGGAATTGCCTTATGTTCATGTCCAGCAATAATTTTCACTGTCTGAAATGAATATTTCCATTTGGATAGATTTTAGAACTCTCAAAGATCTTGCAGGGCTTGCTTGGGACTGCACATGTCTGAAGAACCCTTTATTAGAGAAAGGTCACCTTTTTTCTGGCAAGGTCAGGGAACATGATGCCATCTGGGGAAGTGGTAGGAATTTGCCTGAAGCCTATTGTATATATAGAGGTAGGAAATATATAGTAGTGTTGTTTGTCTATTAGAATGATCGTTGGTGTAGCTTAAGAAGACCATTCCTATCTTATCTTCCTCCAGGAGTAAATAGGGAGGGAGAACATGTGAGAACATCTGTAGCATGCTTGGGTGCATCATGATCTTAGCCTTAAGCCTGGTGGATTGCATTCTTTTGCTGAAAAGGCAAAATGGAGAATGGAAAGAACTCCTACAATCTATGGCTTCTTTGAGCCACTTGCCATGTCTCTGTAATAATCTTGGCTAGCTTTGAATCTGCCTTTCCTTGGTAACATTGCTGCTGTTCACTAAACCCACTAACTATTCTGCCATTTGTTCTGTTCCTTTTATTTATTGCAGTAGCCTGGCTGTTGCATCAAGTTTCCCAACTCTGCTCCTTTAGAGAAACTGTGGGTTGCTAGTTATTCAAACACTGCTTATTTTGGGAGGAGGGAGGGGGAAGAATCATTGCTAGTGAAACCTAATGAATGAGTGGAATTTGAAATCAGCTTCAGAGAGGGATGGATTGTATGTGAAGGGAGGAGGGAGGTTTTTGTGACACCCCCCTGGCCTCCCCTGGCTGCAGCAAACATCAGATCTCATCTGGGACATTGTTGGCAGCCATGCCTATCTGCAGGGCAGGGGCTGGAGAGGCTGTAATTGCTTGGCTCTCATTCTCTGCCTACTTTCCTTCCCTTCCTAACAGAGCTAACACTTTCTCTTCTGTCTCCAGTAGGTAGGAAGTATTGAGGTTGACAAATTGTAAAGTAGGGGAAGGCCTATTCATGTAAGAAATCAGAACTTTCAAGTTAAAGTGGAGGAGCTTGGTACCAATGCTCCTCACCTGCAAGTGTGAGGTTGTTGAGGTGAAGCACGGAATGGAATACCTTAGAAGTGCTAGGTTTCCATGGAGCAGTACTTAAGTGAGAAACAGTTTTTGGTGTCTTTCCCTGTGGGGACAAGTGTGCTTCTCTTCTCATACCTGGTGGGGGGATAGCAAGCTAGGCCAGGCAGGTGCAGCTTTCAGACTCTGGCAATAGTTGGTAGTTGCAGTCTTCAAAAAATACTTAATTGTCCTTACCTTCTTCTTTTTTGCAAGTGATTTGTTGTGCTACTTTTGTTGTATACAGCAGGGCTTTTCAACCTTTTCACCACTTTTAGGATATGGCAATATTCAAGTACCACCTAGCAAGGTGTCAAAAACTTGATGACCAAAAAAAAAAAAAAAAAAAAACCCTGTTCAAAGTTGCAATTGCACTGAAATGACTTATGACCATTTTTCACACTTATGACCATTGCAGCATGCCCAGGGTCAGGTGATTTATATTTGGATGCTTGGCAACTGATTCATATTTATGATGGTTACAGTGTCCCAGGGTCATGTGATCCCCTTTTGCAACCTTTTGACAAGCAAAGTCAATGGCAGGGCTGCTGGTGACCAAGTGCTAAGGCGAGACTTACTTCCTTCCATCCCTCCCTCCTTCCCTGCCTCCCTCTTATGCCCATCTCCTTCTGAAGGAAGAATTTGAAAAAAAAACACCATATTTTCCCTCTTCCATATATTCATCAAACAAGGAAAAGCCTTCAGAGACAGAAAAGACAAGCCGTTGAGGGAACTAGCTTAAAAAGGCGCATTCCCCTTTAAGAATTAGCTACTGGCTAGAAAGGAAAGTTAAGGAGCGCAGCTGGCATTTAAGGAAGAAAACAAAATGTAAATAAGTACTGGCTGCTGGCTTCCCCAAATGGCTCCATTCATAAGTAAAGGAATGTTGCAGGCAAAATCCATTCAGGAGAAAAATATTTCAAAATTCCTTGCAGCAAAACTTACAGCTAACAATAGCAGAGCAATAGAAGCTAACAGGAGACATCAGCCAAATAGAAATTGCCACATCGTGTTCCTTAAGAACACAAAGTCCACATTGCACAAATCCCAGAACTTCAAAGTCACAAAAGCACATAAGAATCCTTACACTCTCCCTCCCTCCCTCACCTCCAGCCAATGCTGCCTTTCTTCATTGCTGCCTTTCTTCATTCCTTGTGGAGGGCAACCCCTCCCCCACTGCATTTCTTGCTTGTTTGTTGCTGCCAGCCCATGGCCAGCCTGCTTGATCTCTCCTCTCCCCCCACCCTCCTCCTTTCCCTTCAGTACAGCTAGAGCTGACTCTGCCTCCTCCCAAGGCTGCTTCTTTTTCTCTCTCCCTCTCCTACCCAAACTGCCTCCTTTTATAGCTTCTCCTGTCCCCACCCCCACCCCTTCCTCCTTTCTCTTCCAGGTGAGCCTGGAGCCCTTGCCCCACCCCAGCCACTCTGCAACTCCAGAAGACTCTCTCAGAGTAAGTCCTGCGCTGCGCTGGCTCGTTCCCTCCCCCACTACACTTGGCTGGGCATGGCCGCATCCCACATGCCACATGCTAATGTACCACAAGTGGTAAGCATACCACCAGTTGAAAAGCCCTGGTATACAGTTCCCATTCCTTTCAATCAGCAGAACTTCTTAGGTTTCTCCCTTTATCATTCTTTTTTATCCAAGTAAGCCTCTGTGACCATTTTATAGGCAGGAGCTATCTGGCTTCCCTGTGATCAGAGAGTCCAGCCTCCTGTTTTGAAGCATGACTTCTTGATCTTGATGGATTGTAGAACCATTTCTCTTGAGTTTTCTGTATTGCTGCAGTATATGCTTGCCTATAAGAAGGGATTTTACTGTTCCCCATAAATCTGGACTCCCTTGATTTGAGACTGTCTTGTAGTGAGTCCTAGTCTTTGAGTGCCTTGGGCCAATGGCTGGGAGCAGCAAGAGAGAAAAATGGCTTGCCAAGGACAGATTAATCCATGTGGTGTCAGAGTACTGGGTCACAGGGACCAGGAAATGTTGTCTACTCATAACTATGGAGTTACCCATGACAACTATAGTTCTCATCAAAACCCTCATCAATAAAGATTAGGAATGATATATTTACCTACAAGAGGTGAAAGGAACATTAGTTGAAAGGGGAAAGCCAGTTGTGCAGGAAGATGGTGCTACATTGAGGAAAGCATTCCATAAACCCCCTTTTGTCCCAGGTGCATTTTGTCTTTCTGAAGTTTCTCTCATGATGTCACTTCCTGTCCTGTGCTCTGTTTCTTTTCCTCCTCTCCCACCTTCCCTTTGATTGAATTTCCATCTTCATCCAGCAGGCAGCGTGTGGCGCTACGTCCGGGCCAGTGCATCTTATACCCCCTATTTGCCTCCTCTCTGCGACCCCAAGGACAGTCACTTGCTTGTGGATGGCTGCTATGTTAACAATGTCCCAGGTTAGCGTCACATTTGCCTCACTATCTTGGCTGATGGACATTGGGGATGCAGGTGGGTCAGAGGGATGGAGGCAGTGAATTGATGTGGCTTCCTCCTTCTGAACCACTGTCATCCTTCTTTTGCTAGGGCTGGGCATGACAAGCTTGGGGTGGCAAGCCTAGATTCTGCCCACAGCCACTTTTTGCTCAGGCCAGCAATTCTGCATGGCACAGAAAACTAGGTTGTTAGGTAGTACATGCAAAGCATTACCTTGCTTGGCTTCCAGGTAGATTTGGAAGCTTAGCGGGCTACCCAGCCACATGTGGGCTCAGGGTGATGAATCTGATGGCTGCATATTACTTGGCTGCTTGATAAACTGCTGTGCAGAATTCTGCCTGAGCAGCTGGGCTGAAGTTGGGCTGTACCTCTATCCATCCCTCTCTGAAGGGTTCGTTGCTGTTCTGGGTGTCTCTCTGTTCTTCTGATTGCATTTGTTCCCACATGGTTAGGCTCGCTGTGGCGGTATGTGCGAGCTAGCATGACCCTTTCCGGGTACCTACCGCCACTCTGCGACCCCAAGGACGGCAATTTACTGATGGATGGCGGCTACATCAACAACCTTCCAGGCAAGTATTGGGCACTCTTGGTAACAGCAGGGCAGCCATCTGCTGGAGGAGAAGGATGGCTGTGATGCCTGACTGGTCTGAGGCTGGCTTCCATTATTTCACCCTGAAGCTCTCTTATTTTCTGCTGTAAATACCAAGCAAATATCCTGGTGCGGAGAGGGGGGGCAGGCTTAAGGAACCACTTAAATCCCAGTTTTCTGTGAAATAAGTCAGCAGCAATTGCTGTGAGATCTATGCAAAAGGTTCTGGTGGCTGCCAGATTACCTTTTCAGATTTCATTCAAACTGCCTTTGTTGTGCTGGCAGGAACTCTTTGTTGACTGCTCCTCCAGATGATAAAAATTCATAACTTTAAAGACATCTGTGCCAAAGGAGGGGAAGAGTTTAGTAAGAAAGAAGATATTGCACCTAGGAGACCCCAAGTGAAACCTGCTATCTTCTCAGGGCATGTCGGCTACATCTGTCTGGATTTCATTGTCTTCTGGTCTCTAACCTGGACCAGAGGAGGCCATATGGGAAGAGAGACTTTTAAGACTGGTGACTTTATCAAACTAGCAAGAGCCCATTTGGAGCTTTCTGGCCACAAAGGAAGGGATTCAAAGCTTCTCAGAATAGATTTTCACTGTGTTTGAAACACTGATAGCTTAAATAACAAATTTGTGTAAGAAAAGCAAAACAGATATAAGAAAACTTAGATAAAATGTAACCCAAAAGTTTGAAAGGCATGAGCAATGTCCTACCACCATCACCATACTAAAGCCTAATTAAGTTTTTCACCTAAATGAGGGGGGGAAACAGCAAATGAAAAATCATGAAAGCCAGAGCCAAATCATGTAACTTGGAGAATGCATCTTCTGTTTGAGACATCCTACTAGGAAAACCTGAGTTGGAGTGAAGGGGTTAACTCAGTTGTATTGCCATGCAGTTTCCTTGCTGCATGCTGTGGAAGTAGTAGCTGCCAGAGAGCAGGCTAAGATTGTCTTAATTTTAAGGATCAGATGTTCTGATTCCCATTCAAGCTACCACTGAGCTCTGCTTACAAATGCAGTGTCAGAAATATTTGGCCAGCTATAGTTTGGGCTGCTGATCACTAGAGGGAGAAGTTCAAAAGAAGAAAAGATCTATAGAAGATATTTTGGCTCACTTGACAGATTGTCCATTGCTGGGTCCAGTGAGATTGGCATTGCTCACCAGGCTGGGAGAGAGCAGTTGTTGTTATCATGCAACCAAATAAGATGTGGTTGATCAAAGACTTCCAATAGAAGCCATTAAAAGGTGGATTAAGAGATGAGAATTGAACTAAGGCGGCAGTACTTGGAGTAATGAAAACATTTTTAGGGTCTCCTTTGCTACTATTTTTAAATGGTCAGAAAACAAAATTTGGCTTAAATTGCAAGAATCTGGGATGTTGGGCTTTCACTGAGAGCCATCCCACTCTGTGTGAGCAAGAGGGGATTAATATCATTTCCCTGATGGAAATTTTTGTTCTTCCCCATGATTTGTTCTTGGCTGTAGATGGAAAACATCACAGACTATATAAGCCACTGCATATTTCCCCCCATTTGTCTGGAATAGCATAGTGTCTTCTGCTTGGGCAGGGGTTGACTAGAAAACCTCGATGATCCTTTTCAACTCTGTTACTCTGTATTCCCCTGGGAATACAGAATTTGCATTTGGAAAAAGAGGTAGATCTCCCCTCATGCCCCAGACTTCCTTCCCCAGTATGGTTACTTTTTATGAAATAAAGACCCTGGGAGACTGGTGGATGTCCTGTATAGTCCTTAGTTTGGTTCTGAATATTCACCAAACTATAATCTCCACATTTTCTCCCAAGGTTTGCATTTCAGATGACTTTTTATGAAGCTTTGTTCCATTTTGCCCAGCACATGCCCTGCAAGTGGCAGGTATGTAAACTGACAGAATTCACAGAGTTTTAGATAATCATTCAATGGACCATAAACCTACTTTTTGGTTCCAATGAATGATTTCTTAAGCATTCTAGATACGTTATTTGTCATGTCTTTATATGTTAGCTTTAGTGCAAATTGTTCTTTTCCAGATATTTCTCTTAAATTTAGGTACATATTTTCTTGTTTCTGTACTTAACGGGAACAAATAAATGTGCTCGCTGGTTCATTCTCTTGAAATGTCCATGAAATATCAGCATATTCTGGTGTTTTCTTTATAATTTTGGATCCCTGGAGCTAAGCTTACTTATTTCCTTATCACGATTTTTCTAAAGTGATTTGCTTTCTAGATCTTCACTTATTTATGTAAACTTTTTTAAGTCTGTTTCACTCACCATTTTCTCAGCATCATTCCTAGCTGGACAAGCAATCTTTTTTTCTTGGAAAAGGCCTTTTCAGGCCTGAACTGAGAGAGGCTATGATTTAACAAACCTGAGCTGGCTTTGCTTCTTCTGTTGCTTGGTTTTCTGAGAAATAATAGTTGTGTATTTGCCATATTGTCCATTCCAGCAAGTAAGTTTTTGTGTGCTTTAAGTTTGAAGCATTTTGTAAATTGACCACATTGTATATTCTTTGCTATATTTTTGTAACTACGCAACTAGTATGAAGAATATTAAACCTCTTCCTCTGTTTATCTGCTTGTTGCCTCTGAAAATACAAGGAGGTATTACCTCACATTTTTACCATTATCTACACCACCCCCCCAATATGGGATAATAATAAAAGGCCACTGTGTTCAGTTTTACATGAAGGTACTTGCACTTGAACATTCTGCAAGCCACAGAGTAGATGCCATTTTAAACCAACATGCAAGTTTCAAATGGGAAGTTACAAATAATTGGGCCTGGCTAAAAGAGCTGGTATACTATTTAATATAATTGAATTAACAGTTAAGTTTCCAACATGCTGTCCTCCAGGTATTTGGGATTTTAACTCCCATTAAAAGCTATGCTGATTAGGAATTTCAAAATGTAAGTGTTGGCAAGTTTGAAAGACTCCAGGTTAGAGAAAGCTAAAGCAGCAGGATTTCTCCCTCATTACTGTTATTCTATGGCTCTTAAGAGCCTATAAGAATAATGTCTAAATAAGAATAGAAAAAGCCAACTCTTCTGCTGTCTATGTAATACACAGTTATTTCCATAAATGTTTGCCCAGTACTAAAAGCATGTCAGCTGCTTCGTGTTGCTTTATTAAATAACACTTAAGTTATACAAGTTGTCCTTCTTTCTGTCTACACCAGGGGTGTCAAACTGCTGGCCCACAGGCCAAATGCATCATAGTGAAACCGCGCCCACTCCATTGCCAGCAATGGCAAAAAAAAGTTGTGATACGTTGGGACACATCACATGACATTGTGAGTTTGACACCCCTGGTCTAGAACTTTCTCCAAAAATAAATATAAAGGGAGATGCAGTCCCTTCTAGGACCAATTGTAGCTAGTTAAGAGGTTGCTATTCCAAAGTTTTCAGCAGGGCAAAGAAATTATATTCATGATGACAAACCGCTTTTCCTATAAAGGAGGCCCAATTGATTGATGTTAATGCTGAGAAAGGAAAGTTGGTCAGAGGGAATTACCTTCTACAACATCAAAGAATGTTCTCCCCAACTCTCTGATTTGGTGGTGGTGGCGGCATGTTCTTAGCTTTTGTCTCTTCACATTGTCTTTCCCCTGAAACATTTCCCTCTTTCTCCTCCCTTAAATGTAGCTGACATTGCTCGTAACATGGGTGCCAAGACAGTCATTGCCATTGATGTGGGAAGCCAGGATGAGACTGACCTCTGCAACTATGGGGATAGTCTGTCAGGTTGGTGGTTGCTGTGGAAACGTCTCAACCCTTGGGCTGAGAAGGTCAAGGTGAGTCTCTCTCTTTCTCCTGTAGCTTGTGGGTGGAGATTCCTGCTTGGATATGCCAGTCTGATACTAGCTGGGTGAATTCTCTTCAAGGAATTGTTTCTGTTACATTTTTTAAGCATTTAAATTACAATGTTTCTCAATCTTTCTCTGTTTTTATTTGCTGAAACCACCGCATAAAATGTCATTGCATGAATACTAGAGATCTTGTGAGAATAGTGTACGTGAAAATAAATCTCCTCTGGCTTCTTCTGCTACATTTGCTTGGATGTCTTGGATTAGAGCCAGTTCTGTCTCTAATTTGGGGTCTTCCATTGGCATCTTTCTCATGGTGGTAGTTTATCTTATCTAATAAAGCTTCCACAAAATCTTAAAGCCTTCCAGGAGCAAAGTTCATGTATAGGATGGTATTTTAAGTGGGTCAGATAACACTTTTCATTACATAACAATCATATTTATTAAATACCTAGAAGTAGAATAATTCTAAAAATCTGCAGAATTGTTAACAGATTGGCATATTAAATGCTGCCCTTGACTCACAGAAGCCTTTCACAATACAGTGGTTTCCTGTAAAGCAGCATATCTTAATAGCACAAGATTACCATAGGCTGGTTACAGATATAGCTTATATGCTCTGTCTTTCTAAGCTTGTTCTTCAGGCTGGGTTGGACTGGAAAATACTTCTAATATTCCTGGCAAGTTCAGTGTGATTATTAAGATTCTTCAGTTGTTTCTCAGAGTCATCTTACCATCCTGTCTTTCTTTCACTGGGGTCATAATCATGTTAGAACCATAACCAAGAGGAACAAATCCATCTTGTATGCCAGTTATACCCTTTTCTAGGTCCTGGGCATGGCCATTTGTGCCTTACTCATCTCCCATTTGGACCATTGCAGTGCAATCTACATGCGGCTATTTAGAAGGAGGGGTAGCTGATTAAGGAAGCTCAGCGGAGAATCTCCTCACATATCTCTCTGTGACCAATGAGCACCTTGGCCTTTCAGGTACCTGACATGGCGGAAATTCAGTCCCGCCTAGCTTATGTCTCATGTGTGCGACAGCTGGAAGTGGTGAAGAGCAGTTCATATTGCGAGTACATTCGCCCTGCCATTGATCGCTTCAAAACCATGGACTTCGGAAAGTTCGACGAAATCTATGTGAGTTTGAGGGCCAGCTGTTATTTCACAGTAATAAATCATAAAGGGGGCATTGCTACATTCAAAGGGCTGCTGTGAAGCAGCCTCATCTTGCTGATTCACAGGACCGAGAAAGACCAACTTTGCAATCTGTTATCCACTATCAAAGAGAAAACAGCATCTTTAGCATACTTTTTAAAATTTAAATCTCTCCAGCATACAGTACATTCCAAGAATGAGCTGTCATTCAAATCAGTCTCAAGATTTAATCTAAATCCTAGTGATTGGCAGTTACATTTTGCCCAAATTGTAGGCTTCTGTCAGGGATCACCAAACTGGAAACGCATTCGAATATATGACAGCGGAAAACTGAAAGCCTTCCTTTTTTTTTTTAAATTGCCAATCCTCTTCTTCATCTAGAGGAGTGTTTCTCAACCTTGACAATTTTAAGGCATGTGGACTTCAACTCCCAGAATTCCACAGCCAGCAATGCTGGCTGTGGAATTCTGGGAGTTGAAGTCCACATGCCTTTAAATTGTCAAGATTGAGAAACACTGATCTAGAGGCAATACATTCAGATAATCTGGAAATTTTCCTCTAATCTCTATATTTCTGCCTTCTAACTGGCTATACCCAGAAGTATTTTTAAAAATTCCTAGATTGGAGGGCTAAGTTGTGTCCTTGAAAGTAGGTAGGTGGTGCAGAAAGTGGTGAGGATGGCAAAAAGATCATTGGCAGTTCCCTCCCTTCCATCCAGGACATAGCATGTAAGAGTTGCTTGAGCAGAGTCCGTAAGATTATCTGGGACACTAACACATCCTATTCACGACCTGTTTTCCTTGTTACCTTCTGGGAGGAGGCTTCGTGGTATCTGAAGCAGAACATCCAGATTCAGCCATAGTTTCATTCCATACAGCATTAACCTTGTGAACTCTCAAGCTTCCTCCTTCCGTTATATATTCAAGATAGACAGTATTTAATATTTATTTCATATGTATATGTAGGGGTGTGGGTCTGTACATAAGTTGTATATAGTATGTTTAGGTGTGCATCATATGTGTGTTTCACTTTGAGAGCAGGCAACTAAATTTCATTTTTGATGTGTGCCGTTGTGCCCACAGTAAAAATGACAATAAAGATTATCTTATCTTCAGTGGTTTAACATCATCCCTTTAACCTGGATACATAACCGTGTAAAATTGTTGATTTGCCCCTTCCGCACTATAAGATCCCAAACAACTACTGCCTGCAGAAATGCCCTTGGCTAGTTTTTTCCATTGAGATGCAGGGAATAAAGTTGTATTGGGTACACTTTTCTAGTCTTATTGAAACATGTTTGACTTCCTTTGGCTCATTTTCTTGAGAATTGGATCCTAGATTTGCTTTGTATGTTAGCTGGAATTAATGTTAGTTCCAATTGATCTGAAGTCTAGTACAGATCATTTCTTGAAATATTCCTAGAGATCACAATACAGGAAGTCTTGACTAACAACAGTTCATTTAGTAACCATTCAACATTACAATGGCACTGAAAAAAATAACTTATGACCATTTTTCACATTTACAACCATTGCAGCATCCCTGTGGTCATGTAATCAAAATTCAGACGCTGGGTGACTGACTCATATTAAGTCACTTGCAGTGTCTAGGGGGTCATTTGATCACCTTTGGTGACCTTCTGACAAAGTCAATGGGGAAGCCAGATTCACTTAACCATGTTACTAACTTAACAACTGCAGTGATACACTTAACAACTGTGGCAAGAAAGGTCTTAAAATGGGCCAAAATTCACTTAACTGTCTTGCTTAGCAACAGAAATTTTGGGCTCGGTTATGGTCATAAGTTGAGGACTACCTCTATTCTGGAGTGACTTCTCTTTATCCCTCTCCTTTAGGATGTAGGTTATCAGCATGGAAAAGTGGTATTTGGTGGTTGGTGCCGCAGTGATATAATTGAAAAAATGGTTCAGGACCGGCACTCAGCAGACTTCTATGAGAGCAAACGCATGGATGTAAGTATAAGGGGAGGAACCGCCAAAATTTTGTCTACTTGTAACTTCTCCTGCTAATTAGAAAAAAAATATCTGAAGTAATAATAAAGAATCAGAGTTCTAGCTATTCCCAAAAAATAAAGGTTGAGAAGTGCAGATGTGCTTAAATAGGTATCATATGGTTCATGGAATAATGAGTCAAAGTTGCCCAGCAATATTATTTAATGGATCATACCCAGTCTTTCTATCCAGAGTGCTCAGAGTTACAGCAGTAACTTACCTGATCTAGGTCTACAGTGTTTCAAATTAAATTTAATGTAGTCAGACCTGATTTTCCAGATCAGTTCAAATGGTAAAATCAAATCAGTTTTCCAAATTAATGTGAATATTCAAATTGAATCAGACTTAAATTGCACAACTAGGTTGTGGCAAGATAGCTTCAGATAATGTTGGCATCTCTTTTCATTCCCAAGGTGTTGATGTGTCCTAGTGGAGGATTCACAGATCTGGCAGAGATTATCTCTCGCATTGAGCCAGCCAAGAGCTATCTGTCTGAGAGCTATGCCGATGGTGAGTACAGTATCAGTGTTTACTGAGTTCAATTTAGATGTCATAGCACTGAGTTCATCCCAACTCAGCAAGTGGTCCTGAGACACCTTTCTGCTAATCCAAAGACTTAATAAGAGTAGCCTAATTGACTTCTGTGTATACTTGACCCTGTGCTCCAGAATAAAATGGGAGAAATCCATTTACACGTAGAAGTGGCTACTAAGCAAAGAATTGAAGGTGGTTTCTGTGCTATGAGGAAGAAAATGTTATAAAAGTTTACCAAAGCCTTTTTTTGTCCACAACCAGGAGAAGAGTCAGATTATCTAACTGAGTATGAGGAGGAAGGAATGGATGCTGTACGGGAGGAAGAGGGGCAGGAATTACTATTTGCTCCTGCTGAACAGAATGCGGTCTTTGAAACAGTAAGTACCCTCTGAGCCCAAGAGGAGCCTGTCCATAGAAGAGTTGGATTGGCATGAGAGCTGGCATCTGGCATTCAGCTCTTGAGAAATATGGTTCCTGTTTCCTAGGTCATGAACAATTCTGCCTACATGCAAGGACAGTATTTCCATCCTTGGAACATGAATATGTTGTTTGTGCTTTTCTTCTGTCAAGAAAGGACAGTTTAAAGGCTGAATTTCCCCCTAACAAGCTGACTTTTCCCTTTGGACCACTGTAGTCTAAAGAGCAAGTGACAAGGTTAGATAGCAGTAGAATACAAGGAATATTTTCCTATTCCTATGGGAAATCCCTATGCTCTGCCAAAAGAGGAAGTAGTCGGTGAGGCAACTAAAAATTAATTTGCTTGCAAATTGACCAGCTATGCCAGTGATGGCGAACTTTTTAGAGACTGAGTGCCCAAACTGCAACCCAAAACCCACTTATGTATCGTCAGGTGCCGGATGGGCATGGCTCATTGGGTGGGTGTGGCCCATTGGGTGGGCATGGCTCATTGGGTGGGCGTGGCTGTGGTGGTAACGGCAGACTGGGTGGGACTAAAAAGTTCAATCAATCAATTTCAACTTTGCGAGATCTTTTTTTTCCCACAAGAAGTTGAAATTGATTGAACCTTTTTTTTTTTTTTTTTTTTTTGCACACGGCGGCGGAGGCCTAAAGCAAAAAGGTTTTATAAAACCCAGCTGAAGGCCTAGGACTGGGGTGACGATGCGCGTGCCAACAGAGAGGGCTCTGAGTGCCGCCTCTGGCACCCGTGCCATAGGTTCGCCACCACGGAGCTATGCTATCCTCAGGGCAGAAGAGAGACAAACGTAATGGGATGCAAAATGCATGACTTGTAAACAGTTGCTAACTGTTTATAACATTTTACTCCAATTTCTTGTCCCAGACCCTCTTTCCTTTCACAATACAACATGTTATGGGAAGCTTTTGGTTTTTAGAAAACAGTTTCTTTATGTATTTTCAGGGAGTATTTTCTTTATATTTGAAAAATTCTTGTGAGAAATGTGATTTGCTCATTCTGCTCTGCCATTACACACTGAGCTGCCAACTACAGTATGCTGTGTCCTTTGCTCATCTTGATTTCTCTTCATACTTTCCTTTACCCTTTCCTCTTCCTGTTGTACTACCAGGTGGCCTTGGGTGGTGCAGGAAGCCTTCCTTCTCCCTGAACACCTTTGATGGTTTGAGGTGTTCACTCCCATGTTGCAGCCCTTCAAACAGCAGCCTTCTAGGAGGCATGACTGTCCACCAAGCAGGTTTCCCTTGCCCTTGCAACCATCCAGTGCCATGCTTCAATGTCCTTTCTAAATATCAATAGATTCATCAGATCCAGAAAATGAAGAGAGAGAGTACTGTGAGGGAAGTGAACTTTTTCTCTCCTCTGGTGATCAGTGAGGCCACCCTATCACAGCATTCAAATCTGTCTTGAATGTGGGCCTGGCAACAATAAACACGGAGCAACCATTTGAATTCACTAAATAGGTTTATTTACAAAATAAGGCTTATATGACTTACTATAAAAATCCTTCCATTTTCTAAGTTGCTCTTTTGTTATTTTAGGGAATCACTGTCCTTAAGTACTGTTTTTTTTTTTCCTTTCTATCAAATTGCACATTTATTTTCAATATATAAGCTCCTACTTTCATTTCCCTTTGCATCTGTTGTAGTGTCAGATTGATTGGCAGTAAGATATTGGACTAGAAACTAAGAAACAATGAGTTTTAGACCCTCCTTAGGCATGAAAACAAGCTGGTTGGCTTTGGATCACTCCTTGTCTCTCATCTAAACTCCCCCTCACAGAGTAGTTGTAGGGAAAATTGGAGGAAGGATGACTAGGTATGTATGCCACCTTGAGTTAACAAAAAAATAATAAAGGCAGAATAAAAATCAAATAAATGAAAACCAAATAAATGCTAGGTTATTCTTAATGAGGAATTTTTGCTTTGGCAGAAACAGGTTTTTGAAAGTTGCTAAAATGTGTCTTTCCTTTGTCTAAAACAGTGGTCCTTGACCTTTCTGGTTCTGCAGACTGGCGCCAGTGGCCATCTTGGGGAGGAGAGGGGATGGTTTCATGTGCTACAGTTGGAGACCCCTGATCTAAAATACAGCCTCCCACCCACCTTTGATATGAAATCAGCTTGCCTCTGTCCTGTTGTTTGATGCCTCCTTGCACAAATTGAGAATGGAATATTGATCCTTACCATAAAGTTTCCTTTTGGTTTGGTGAGATGGAAACCTCTGGGTCGGTCTTATCTAGAATGGCTGAGCAAAAACTGTTTTCAGTTGCACCATGCTTTAAGGAAACATTTCAGGGTTATGTTATGTTCTTTGAAGGGAGGGGATCTCCCTGAGAGTAATTCTGAGATTTTTTTATTATATTTTTCTGGCCTTTCCTGAACAGGGGGGAAATTTGATGTAGTATTGATTCACCAAATCCAAAAGAAACCCCATGATAAGTAGCAGATGTTGCATGAAATTAGCTTACCTGTCATGTTGGCACTGTGTTTGGCATTCCACTGACTTGAGAGGAGTCTTCCTAAATCCTGTATTCCCTGCACTGGTAGATCACTGCAGAACTAGAAGACCTCCAAGGTCTCTTCCAACTCTATTATTATTATTATTATCATCATCGTTTTTTTAGCATCGGTCCTGAATTTTACACGAGAATCTGACAAGCAACTAACTTTGTGGTGGCAATTCTCCACTGGCAGGGGTATCTGATTCACAGCAGTGTTGTCTTTTTTTCCTACAGGATGAAGAAAAAAGTTTGCGTCATCGCCAGGGAATCTCCCAGGCGCCTCCTATCCAATTGACAACTCCCAAAGGGCCTTAATGCCGAATCTCTGTGACCAATTCTTGGACTTATCATGAGGTGTTGCATAGGTACAGCTCCCCCAAATCACTTCTGTAACAAGTTTTACTATCTGGCAGGCCCAGTCAAGAAACTTGTGGATGCTTTTAACACCAGCTGCTGTCTTAGAAGATCTTACAGAAAACCTGCTGGAATTGTTCCTCCTGCCACAAACTGTAAAGCATTGCATAATGGATGTGGTACAGTATTACCTGCCTGCAACATTGTCCAGTTCTAGCTGTGTAAAAGGACCAGGAAGGGCAGGCAGTCTTGGTACTTTCAGATCTGGAATTGACTGACTTGTCTGTAGGGTAGGAGCATGAGATTGAGAAATAGTGTCTAACCCTTTCCCTTTAGCTTGCTGTGACATGAAATAACTCTGAATCAGCAAGGGAGAACAGAAAAGCATTTTACTAAACACAGCACAGGGGATGATAAATGATAGCAGTGCCTGAAAAGAATGATTCAGATTCCTGTCATTTCCTGATGCCTGATTTTGTCCTTTTAGCCACACCAAAGAAGTAGGATGTGATATGACTTATTTTCCTGCTGCTCCTTGAGCTTTTTCACCCCAGAACTAGCAATTATTTCAGCCCTTCATTGAAAGAGGTATAGAAGTCTGTATAGCTTCTGCATTTGCTAATCTAGTCCTGCTTCAAGCTCAGCCCCAGCACATCTTCACATTCCTAGCCAGCCAGAGAGGTTAAGCTACGGACTGCACTAACTGTTTTCTGTTTGTTTTTTATATAAAACAAATGAAATGATACTGGGCTCATAATTGGTGATCTCTTGTTGTTGTTGTTGTTGTTAATTGCGAAGTCGTGTCCGACCCATCGCGACCCCATGGACAACATTCCTCCAGGTCTTCCTGTCCTCTACCATATTCTGGAGTCCATTTGACAAGCGATTGCTGGAGGAGGGGGGAGAAAGACTTTAAACCGGGTACTATTTTTTGCCTTTCTGTCTCAGAGTCAAGAGACCCAACCAAAGCCTCACTATGGACACAGCTGAATGTGCTCCAAGAGTGTCCTGCTGGACTAGCCATCTTCAACATCCTTTCCAACTTAACAAGCCATAGGAGCAAATACCAAAAGACCTTTTTAATTAAACCATTTTTTAAAGGCTTTGAAGTTTTGAAATACAGGTAATATGCTAATCTAAAGCACATTCATTAAGCATTGTTGTACAGGATAACTGCAGACAAAGAGGCCTCTTGAGTTCACACTGTTGTCACAAAAAACCTTCCTATACAATAGCTTTGAGTATGCCTCACAAATCTGCAAAATGGCAGGAGCTTGGGATATTTCTAAAATGTGGGTAGAGGGAAATGCAAAGACTAGAAGTTCTGAATGTTGTACTTTTGCTCACACAAACTGTCTGAGGCTGGCTTTATTTATGTATATACTTATTTATTTGCTTACTAGATTTATAAGGTCATCCAATTCAAGTAGTGTGATTCGGGGAGGCGTACATTACAACAGAAAAACAATAGACCAGAAAAATCCAAAATATCATAGAAAAAACACATTTTATATACTATATATATAAAATGATGACAAGCATAATATTAATCATTTCCAGTAGATGATCTTCTTATATCTTCTCCATGTGTCCATCCTCCACTGCTTCTGGAGATACTGACTTGCATTGTGAGAGCCTCCCAGGCAGAAAGTGAAGAGGGAGCTGCCCCTCAAGTAATTGATCCCTTCCATGAGCTCACTAAAACAACATCCACTTACAGCCTCTTGAGTGGCAGTAGGCAAGTAATGAGTACTAAGCAAAGAACATTGACACATGTTAAGGGTGAAGCAAAAGCAGTTCCACATCTGGGTGGAAAGAGCCTGCTTTGCCTTTTTTTTTTTTTTTGGCTGCTGAGAAGGTTGCATAGGTATGTTCAGAGGGCGTGTTCAGAATGCATTAATTGAGTTCACCATTGCAGATACACAATACCAAGATAATGAGGAGAAATGTCTACCCCACTGCATTTAGGTGGAAACAGCCCTAAGTCCAGAATTGTTGAGTTGGGAGGATGATGATATGTGGCAGCAGTTGGAGAGCATGACAGTCTCCAGAGTAAATGTGAAGGTGGTAGTCAAGCAGCTGGCCAGACCACATACCACAGTAGAGCAAGGAGCAGAGATGCGACTGCACCAAGGGAGGAACTATTCAGAATGCCCTGGTGCATCAATAGCATAAGACTGAACATAAGGTGTGTCTCACACCTGGTCCACTGGTAAGGATGGATGGATAGTCATCCATCTATTACAGCCATGATGTTTTAGTTTGCAGCACTAGTGAAATCAAGGCAAGCCAAAGGGAGGGGAAATGAGCTGGAAAGGAAGCTTGGGCCACTGCTTCCTTTTAGTATGGTGTGAGTAAGACTGTTTCAGAAGCAGCAGCCTCTTGCCTTGGAAAGAGCAGCAGCAGTGCCCTGACTACCTGGAATACTGAAAATCTATCAAGTTGATTTTTAAAATAAATAAATAAATAACTCTTCTATGAAGTCCATAGCCTTCTATGAGGGCTATGAAATCACCTATACCAATAATGGAATGATTTGCCCAGTGAATAGTGGGCTTTAATGTATGACTAGCTGCATGTCCTTTTGACTGGGAAACGAAAGAGGAAATGTATTTTAGCTTATTATGCTATGAGCATCACCAGGAGAACAAAGGGATGTCCTGAATTTGAAAGTGAATTAAGTTGCTCAGATAAGTGGAATCAAACTTGATGATTGTTCCTAGAACAAAGAACAGTCCCAGGATCAGAATGGAAGAGCTTGAATGGAATTGGCAATACAGCCATAAGAATTGGGAGGCCATACAGAAAATAAGCCATTGTATTTGTCCCAGAATGCTGGGTGCACCAGCTATAACCCGGGGGGGGGGGAATTCACTGTCATGAAACAGACTTCTAAAGTCTGTTTATAAAGTCTGCCCCACTCCATGGAGTTTTCTCCTCTGCAAAAATCATTTGTTTTGACTAAGATTTCTGAACAAGTAGCCCAAAAGCGTGTACACACTTTAAAAATCACATGGGATAGTTGAAACAATGGATCTGGAATTTTTTCTCATAGGTTTTTTATTTTAGTGTCCTAGACCACAAAATATAACAGTATAACAGAGTTGGAAGGGACCTTTGAGATCTTCTAGTGTAAACCTCTGCTCAGGTAGGAGACCCTATATCGGTGGTGGCGAACCTATGGCACAGTTGCCAGAGGCAGCACTCAGAGACCTCTCTGTGGGCATGTGCGCTGTGGCCCAATCCTAGGCCTTCAGCTGGGTTTTATAAAACCCTTTCACTTTAGGCCTCTGCCGCCATGTGCAAGAGAAAAAAAAAAGGTTCAATCAGTCAATTTCAACTTCTCATGGGGAAAAAAAAGATCTTGCAAAGTTGGAATTGATTGATTGAACTTTTTAGTCCCACCCAGTCTGCCGTTATCACTGCAGCCATGCCCAGCCAATGGGCCACACCCAGCCGATGGCCACACCCAGCCGGCACCCGATGATGCATAAATGGATTTTGGGTTACAGTTTGGGCACTCGGTCTCTAAAAAGTTCGCCATCACTGCCCTATATCATTCTGGACAAATGGCTGTCCAGTATCTTCTTTAAAACCTTCAGCAATGGAGCACTCACAACTTGTGGAATTGATGAATTGTTCTCACTGTCAGGAAATTTCTTTTTAGTTCTAGACTGGACCTCTCTTTGATAAGTTTCCATCTGTTACTTCTTTTTCTGCCCTCAGGTGCTTTGGTGAATAGGTTGACCCCTTCCTCTTTGTAGTAGTCTCTTAAATATTGGAAGACTGCTACTCCTTCTCTTTGTTAGACTAGTCATATCCACTTTCTGCAAATGTTCATATGATTTATTCTCCAATCCCCTAATCATCTTTGTTACTCTTCTCTGCACTTCTTCTAGAGTCTCAACTTCTTTTTTCTATCATGACCAAAACTGGATGCAGTATTCCAAGTGCGATTAGTGCAATATAAAATGGTACTAACACTTCACATGATCTTGATACTAACCATCTGTTGATGCAACTTGGGACTGAATTGACTTTTTAACAGAATAACATAGTTGGAAGGGACCTTGGAGGTCTTCTAGTCCAACCCCCTCCTCAAGTAGGGACCCTATACCATTCCAGAAAAGTGGCTGTTCCAGTCTCTTCATAAAAGTCTCCAATGATGTAATACCCACAATTTCTAAAGGGAAGCGGTTCCACTGGTTAATTGTTCTCACTGTTAGGAAATTTCTCCTTAGTTCTAGGTTGCTTCTCTCCTTGATTATATTCCATTCATTGTTTCTTGTCTTGCCTTCTGGTGTTTTGGAAAATAGGCTGACCCCTTCTACTTTGTGTCAGCCCCTCAAGTCTTCAAACACTTTATATTTTTTGGCAACTGTAACCCACTTTTGGCTTATACTTAAGTGGCTATCCCCTAGGACTCAGATCTGTCTCACAGTTGCTACTTTTGAGCCAGGCACCACCTAAATGTAGAATCTTACTTTTCTCACCATTGAATTTCATTTTGTTAGCTAGGGTCAAGACTGTCAAGATCATTATGTATCTTGTGCCTATCTCCTGGAGTGTTGGCTATTCCTGCCAGCTTGAAGGAATTTGTCATCTGCAAATTTGATGAGTTCTCCTTGAATCCCCTCATTTAAATCAAAAATGCACTCCACTGCATGCTTACCTCCATGTAAATGTAATTCCTCAATGTTCCTACATGTTGCAGTGCAGTTGATTGGTCAGTTATGAATTCATGTGGTGATGCTTCTATCTGATATTTTTCTATCTTGCCAAGAAATGGCTATGGTGGTGATCAGTTTGCAACAAACAAGTGTTGTGGTCTCAATGTTGGCTGGGTGGGGAAAAGACTGAGGTTCTCCACCAGTTCCTCTACAGTTATATGTTAAAAACCATTCTTGTTTGCAAATACTGTTTATAATGGTTTAAAAAGGATGCTGGTGAAGTTGCTCAGTTCTCAGGATGACAGAAACAGTGGGATGAGACCTGGGATACTTAGACTAAAGTGGGAAGAAAGCAGCTCCATATGACTAGTTTAATCAGCATAATACCCTAAAATGTTTTTTGTGGCTTAGAGTTTCATGCAAATCTAAGGTATTGGATTAATTCAGTAAACTGTGGGTTGTATATGTTGTGGACATGGCTACTGTTCCATCTGGCCCAATACTAACAACACTGATAAAATTGATGCCCCAGCTTCAGCCCGAGACTGAACATAGAAGCAGTGTCATGTAAAGTAAATATTTTACTGTTATGTCCTTTCCCTGCTTCTCCTTGGGTCTCCTCAGAAGTGAAACAAGCAGGGAATTCTGAGTTACCAATTATTACTTTACCCACTAATAATTCCCATGAGAAGATCAGCCTGATTCTTACAAAAATCTTTTGGAGAATAGTTTACATTTTCTCTGAGCACAAATGGAGCTTGAGGGTGATTGTTTTTCATTTTTATTGATGAAGTGTCTCCCAGGAGTCCTTTCCAAACATGTAGAGGTCCCAGGTTAGGGAAAGAGCACTTGAAAGATTAATTAAGTAGGGAAAGCGAAGGACTTACTGCATTAGTTTGGTTCATAGGAATATAAATATTTAATACTGTAGTATGAAGAAAAGTCCAAAAGAACAGATCTAGCCAGTCGTTGTAGCTGCCCATTCAGGCTAGACTTCCCAAATATGGAGCTGTGTATTTGGGGCTACAACTCCCAGCATTAAAGGCAGACCTGGCTGGTGTTCCTGGGTATTGTAACCTTAGTGCATCCAGAGGTCAAGAACAGAACATTTCTCAAGAAGCTTCAAAGTAATGTACCGAAAAGACAGAATGGAAATGGAAGGCACTTTACCCCATTGGGAGAGTTAGGTTTGGAGGGTGTATTTGAACATGAGTATTCAAATCTGCTGGATGGAAGAGGGAAAGGATACAAGGCTGCCAGATGATAAGAGGGTGTGCAGTGGACTGCCTGCTTCCGCTTCCATTCGTATTCTGAAATTAGCTCTCACCAGCAGGCCTAACGGAAGCTCTGGATAATGGAGATGATGTTTCCTGTGCAGGCCTATGAGAGGTGTCCTATATGAAACACTAACATTTTTCAACCATTCTGTTCAGCCAGGCAGGCTCTTCATCAATCTGGCTCTCACTGCTTTTCCCCCTGCTGTTGCCTTCCTCCCTAAACACAGCCAACATCTTGGTGCAAGGAATAATTTCTTGGATAATGGCATTCCTTAATTCTTTGCCTAGCCATGCTAGTGTTTCAGGAAGAACGTCCTCTTTCCTCCACAAAAGATTTCAGATCAATTGTTTTTAGTGTCACTTGTGAGCAACACAGGGTTATTATGCAAGTATATATATCTAATAAAAAATTTTTTAATAATGGACCCAGGTAATTACAGACCTACCAGCCTGACCTCAATACCTGGAAGATTCTGGAAAAGATAATCAAACAACGAATCAGCAAACTCACCTAGAGGCAAACAAAGTCATTACTAACAGCCAACATGGGTTTCTCAAAAACAGATCATGCCAGACAAATCTTATTGCATTCTTTGACAAAGTGACAAAATTAGTGGATCAGAGGAATGCTGTGGATATAATTTACTTGGACTTCAGTAAGGCATTTGATAAAGTAGATCACAAGCTACTACTTGATAAGATAGAAAAATGTGGGTTAGACAGTGTTAAGTCTTTCGCGAAATGGCAATGACACGAGAAGCAGTTGTAGTTCTCAGGAACCTCTTTATTTCTGTTCAGCATACTGGTTACAAGACGCCGACAACGCCCAAATCTCCCTGCCCCTTTTATAGGCAATTCCCGGGCCAAATTGCAACATTTGGCGCGCTCGCACCCGCGCATGCGCGCGAGTGCTGGTGACAGCCAGTCTGGTCCCAGGCAGCTTGCACCTGCCCGGGACCGTTGCAATGCCCTGAGCCTGCTTTCACAGGCTCAGGACATAACACCCCTTCCCCCCCCCGGCTAAGACTACGATCATACAAATAATAATATACAACCCAATACGAGTGTGGTACCCATACTAGCTTTGTACCAGTTATCCCTTTTGCTTCTATTGTTCCCCAGTGTTCTATTTTCCTATGTGTACAGGAATACTCTCTGTTAACTCTGTTTTGCCAGTAGGGTTACAAAATCTTCTAAATACTTAGGAGATCTTTTAGCTCTCTGTGACCTGCTGACTTCTGGGTACCTTCCAAGTACCCCTTGACTGAGGGGTGATGTATGCTTGTCCCCCTTACTAGGCTCTGGTGATTCCCAAGGATTGTGCTCCAATGCCTGGCCTGCTTGCTTGCCCACCGGGCTCATCAGGCCAGGGCTTCTTTCTCTGTTTGACCTGGTTGTTCTGCCTGGCTGCAGGCTCTCTGGCCCTCTTAAGTGACTGTCACTGTTGGGCAATTCTGTAGAACCTCCCAGGTCTGTCCTAGACCTGTCAAGAGGTTGTCTTTCCCCGTGTTCCCGTTCTGTCCCCGGGCTTGTGGGGGTTTCAGTGCTGTCCCAAAACTCAGTTGTCCCCTGAGTGATGCCAGAGGTGTTGTAGTCGGGATTCGATTCCTCGACCACCTCCCTGTGTGCTTGCCCCCTTCTAGGGACAGGGGTAGTGTTGGGCCAACTAGACGGAATGTGTGCCATCTCTCTTGCAGGGTGTGGTTTGTTTGGACGCTCCCAGATATCCTCCCTGACTGGAGTACTGAGTGATGCAGGTGAGTAGTGATTATGCCCCCGGGGTGACTCCCTGGCTGGAGTAGGCACTGGTGCCTGAGTTCTAGTTGGGCTCCATGGATTCCTGTTTGTAGCACTCGCGGAATCTCAGAATGAGCTGTCTGTAGCTCCCTTGTTAATGATAGGCGGCAGCCCGCACTCTTCCCTTTGCCCAAAAGGGTCCCCCTCCCCCCTGGAAAAGACCCAGGATTCTCAGTGGGAAGGTCCCGTCTAGTGCGGAGCTGGTCGATGTGTCGTCGCAGGACACGACCGTCGTCCAGGGAAACCTCATAGGACAAAGGACCTGTGACCCTGGACACAGTGGCAGGGATCCATGAATGACCAGGCCCGTAGTTACGAGTCCAAACCAGGGCACCCACAAGCAGTTGTCTAGGTGCCCTGGGGTGTGTGATTGTGGAAGGCAGTCTGTCGGGGTGCAACCGGTCAAGCTTGGTAGTCAGTTTGCGCCCCTAACGAAGTTCAGGTGTAGTGCGATAAGAAAGGAGGAAGTCAGCCAACCTGTGATGCCAGTCTCCATAGGTAATTTTCTTCAAGGCGTCCTTGGTGATGCGAACCATGCGTTTAGCCATACCGTTGGTGGACGGTGGAAAGGCATGACGAATCATGTTGGCCTGTAAGAAAGCTTGGAATTCGGAAGAAGTGAATTGAGGGCCATTGTCAGATACGAGGACATCAGGAAGCCCGTGTGCAGCAAAAATCCCCCTCACTACTTGAATAGTCTTTGCAGTGGTGGTGGAAGAGACAGGTACAACCTCAAGCCATTTTGAATGGCTATCAACCAGGACCAAGAAGAATTGACCCTGAAAGGGCCCAGCGTAGTCAATGTGCACCCTAGAGCATGGAGACTGTGTTTCCTCCCATCTATGTACAGGAGCTTGGGGCATTTCAGGGCGTGAGCGTTGACAAAGGTGGCATGCATGCACCTTAGCTTCAATGTCTCTGTCTAACCCAGGCCACCACAAATGGCTGTGCGCAAGCGCCTTCATACGTACAATGCCAGGATGACCCTCGTGAAGGGAGCCTAAGACCCTAGTCCTCATTGAGGCAGGAATGACAACTCTGCTCCCCCAAAGCAGACAACCCTGGAAGGTGGATAACTCGTTCCTTTTGGACCAGAAACTCTGAAACTCAGTGCCTGGACAGCTCTCTGGCCATCCAGATAAAACCCAAGAAAGGACACGCGAAAGTGTGAGATCTGTGGCTGATTCAGCAGCCACATCCCTGGCATCTAAAGGGGACTCAGGCAAGGCCTGAATGGAGAGGATATTGATTGTTGGTGCAGGGTCAGCCTCTATTACTGGCAGGGGTAATCTACTGAGGCCGTCAGCGTGGCCCATTTCTTTCCCAGGTTTGTGAAATAAGGAAAAATCATAGGCAGACAGAAAGATAGACCATCTCAGCATTCTGGGGAGATGATTTGGGGAGTTTGTTTATGTGTGGTAAACAGCCCCAACAAAGGCTTATGGTCAGTGAAGACCGTGAAATGCCTGCCATATAGGAAATCATGGAACTTTTTGATTCTAGCAACAACAGCTAAAGCCTCCCTGTCAATTTGAGCATAATTTCGCTCCGCAGAAGACAAGGTTCTGGAGTAATATGCAACAGGAACCTGAGTTCCATCTGTTCTGAGGTGGCTTAGTACGGCTCCCACCCCATAAGGAGAAGCATCACAAGCGATGCACACAGGAAGGGATTCATTGAAATGTGCAAGCACACTGTTAGAAGTGAGTAAGGCCTTAACCTCATTGAAACTTGCTTCGTGTTTTTGTGACCACTGCCACACTGCCTGTTTGTCCAGGAGCCTATGAAGAGGCTCGGCTACGCTAGCCTTGTTTGGAAGGAAGGAGTTGTAAAAGTTCAGGAGGCCCAGAAAGGCCTGTAGTTCGGCCTTGGACTTTGGCCTAGGAGCATGCATAATAGCTTCCAATTTGGACTCAGCAGGGTGAATCCCGGTAGCATCAATTTTGAATCCCAGAAAATCTGTAGAAGGCACCCCAATTTTACATTTGTCCTTCTTAAGTTTGAGGCCCGTTTCCCTGAACCTCAGCAGAACAGCCCTTAATCTCTCAGCTAAGTTGTGTGTAGAGTCTCCAGCAATTAAGACATCATCAAAATAGGGGCAAACCCCTGGTATACCCCATAGTGTGTTTTCCATTATGCTTTGGAAAATTCCAGGAGCGACATTTACTTCAAATTGTAACCTCTTTACCTTGAATGTCCCCCTGTGGGTCACAATGGTTTGAGCTACAGCAGCAGCAGCATCAACAAGCAACTGTTGATACGCCTGAGCTAGGTCAAGCTTTGCAAAAACACGCCCCCCCCCCCTTGAGGAAGGCCAGAATATGGCTGACCATGGGAACAGGATAGGCATGTTGCTGCAATGCCTTATTCAGAGTGCATTTGTAATCTGCACAGATGCGAATGTCCCCATTTGCCTTAAGAGGCGTGACAATGGGGGTCTCCCAAGGGCTGGAGTCGACAGGTTCTAAAACTCCTTGCTGAATCAATTTGTCCAATTCGGTGTCAATTTTACCTTTCAAGGCAAAAGGAACCCTTCTTGCTTTAATTCTAATAGGGGTGAGAGTGGGGTCTAGTTTCAGTGACACAGGGGGTCCTTTGTACGTGCCCAGCTGTGGGCTGAAAACATCTGCAAATTCTTTGCAGACTTCTTGTAGGTCTACTGTTTGCAAGCTATTGAGCCCTGTGACGTGTATTCCCAAGGCCTCAAACCAATCGAGTCCTATGAGACTCGTTCGCTCACCCCCTACTACTACTACTACTATTACATCTAGTGGACCTTCAAAATCCTTATACTGTACGTTAAGGGTGGCCTCCCCCTTAACACACACTCTGGAGTTTTGAAAGTCTGTTAACACAATGTCGGAAGGCCTCAGCTTGGCCTGAAATCCGCTGCCAGAACAAATCTTCCTAAACATGTGCATAGAAATGATTGAAAGTGCAGACCCCGTATCCAGTTCCATAGCCAATGGAACCCCTTGTAGCTTCACTTTAAGTGACAGCTTTTTCTTAATGGGCTTGTGTGTGCCTGTCCTATAAATGCTTCGTCGCGAAGCACAGAAACCCACCCTGTTTTGGCTGGGGACCCTGGTACCTTTCAGGCGCAATTCTTCTTGAGGTTGTACCTTCTGACAGCCCAGACACACAGCTGCAATGTGTCCCTGTTTTCCGCATGCCCTACAGATAGCGGAGTGGAATCTACAGTCGGTCCTCTTGTGGGACCTCCACAACCGAGGCACTTGGGGAGAGCTGAAGAGCTTTCCTTCTGTTTCCCTTCTTTCATGGGGTAGAGACGGTCTACTTCATCATCAGGATGCTCCTCTGGGTTCCTTTGGACTCCTTCCTGGTGCACGGACACAGCTTCTGGAGTGCTTCTGATCGGCCTCATGTTCTTGATGGTGCCGCCCGCTGCCTCTTCTGCAGTAACCTCTCTCAAGGCATCTTGGAATGATAAGTCTTCTTTAGTGAAAAATCTCTGCTGCAATTCTCTATGCCTCAGTCCACATACAAATCTGTCTCTCAGCCGTTCTTCTAGATCCTTGAACTCGCAGTGTTTAGTGGCTTTTCTTAGCGCAGCAATGTATTCTTTGGCTGATTCTCCGGGTCGCTGATCCCTCTGCTTGAAGGTGTGGTGCCAAGCGATGATGGACAACTTGGGCTGGAAGTGTTCCTTTAGTAGTTTTTTGAGATCTGTGTAGTTAACAGATTCTAGAGGTACAGGTGCTGCTATGTTTTCAGTGATTTCGAATGCGTCTTGACCGCAAACACACAGCAGAGTGGTGGCTTTTAAACTATCTTCTCTTACTTGATTGACTTTAAGATAGTTTTCCACCCTGGCTACATAGGACTCCCATCTTTCCAGATGCGAGACGTCGAATTCTGAAAGTCTTCCAACTTTTGCCATTTTTGTAGAAAAGGAAGGGTCTATCAGCCAGCCTATCCCCGATGCTCGCTGGATTGGCGGGCAGCTGCTGAGTCAACGCCGTTCCTACTGCTCAGGACTCTAGGGTAAGCTTACACCTGTCTTCAGTCGATGTAAGGCAATCCCACCTTCGTCGCCAGTGTTGCGTCCTTCGCGAAATGGCAATGACACGAGAAGCAGTTGTAGTTCTCAGGAACCTCTTTATTTCTGTTCAGCATACTGGTTACAAGACGCCGACAACGCCCAAATCTCCCTGCCCCTTTTATAGGCGATTCCCGGGCCAAATTGCAACATTTGGAGCGCGAGTGCTGGTGACAGCCAGTCTGGTCCCGGGCAGCTTGCACCTGCCCGGGACCGTTGCAATGCCCCGAGCCTGCTTTCACAGGCTCGGGACATAACAGACAGCATCACCACCAGATGGATCCGTAGCTGGCTGACCGGCCGTACTGAGCGTGTGGTTCTCAATGGAGGGAAGTGTGTAGTGGGGTGCCCCAGGGCTCTGTTCTGGGCCCAGTGCTCTTCAACATCATCAACGATTTGGACGAGGGGATGGGGAAATAATCAAATTTGCAGACAACACCAAGCTGGCAGGAATAGCCAACACTCCAGAAGACAGGCTTAAGACACAGGAGGATCTGGATAGACTTGAACATTGGGCACTATACAACAAAATGAAATTCAATGGTGAAAAAAGTAAGGTTCTACATTTAGGCAAGAAAAACCAAATGCACAGGTATAGTATAGGGGTACCTTGCTCAATAGTAGTAACTGAGAGGGACCTCGGACTCCTAATGGACAATCACTTAAGCCAACAGTGTGCTGCAGCTGCCAAAAAGGCCAACACAGTGCTAGGCTGAATTAATGGGGATAGAATCAAGATCATGTGAAGTATTAATACCACTTTACAATGCCTTGGTAAGGCCACACTTGGAATACTGCATCCAGTTTTGGTCACCACGATGTAAAAAAGATGTTGAGTCTCTAGAAAAGCAACAAAGATGATTAGGGGACTGGAGTCTAAAACATATAAGGAATGGTTGCTGGAATTGGGTATGTCTAGTTTAATGAAGAGAAGAACGAGGGGGGACATGATAGCAGTATTCCAAAATCTCAGGGGCTGCCACAAAGAAGAGGGAGTCAAGCTATTTTCCAAAGCGCCTGAAGGCAGGGCAAGAAGCAACTAATCAAGGAGAGAAGCAACCTAGAACTAAGGAGAAACTTCCTGACAGAACAATTAATCAGTGGAACAACCTGCCCCCAGAAGCGGTGAATGCTCCAACACTGGAAGTTTTTAAGAAGAGACTGGGCAGCCATTTGTCTGAAATGATATAGGGTTTCCTGCCTGAGCAGGGGGTTGGACTAGATGACCTCCAAGGCCCCTTCCAACTTTATTATTATATTATTATTATAATGGTTATTTGTAACCACTCAGGATTATGGTCCAAATACATAAATCTAATAAAGAAATCTGATAAAAGTGAAGGTGCATACAATGCAGATTTCCTTTCCTTACTTATGGAATGCTCCAGAATAAAGGCATAAATTGTTTAAATCTATAAAAAGGACAAGACAGGAAAAGAATATGACCTGTTATCACTTTTCCTGTGCTCCCCACAAAAGCATTTTTCTAGCTGCCCATCAACAGGAAGATTATTGAATCTGCCCAACATAAAGGTTCAGCTATCTTCAGACAGGAAAGATGTTATTATTCTTAGTAACCACTATGTGAGAGTAACTGGCAATGTTTGGTGTAAGATAATGTAAAATTAGACATAGGTCTAACATTTTCCAGTCTCCACTACAGCCTACTCATCCATCTGCTAGAATAGTGTTGCTCTCAAAATCAGTCCAATACTATCCAGCAACCAGGATGTCTAGGAAAATGCTTACTTAGCTGCAAGGGCATATAACTTTTCACTGAGACCACAAAACAGCAATTACGTTTGTCACATTAAATTTCCAGCAAAATCTGTTAGTAATTTGTAGGAATAAGATAACTGCTTATCAAGGAGTTGTGGATATAGGTAGTATACTTGGGTTTCAGTAAGGCATTTGACAAAGTAGACCACAGCCTGCTTCTTGGTGTAAGAACATCACTGTCAGATGGATTCGTAACTGGCTGACAAACTGCATTCAATGTGTAGTCCTCAATTGAACTACATCTACATGGAGGGAAGTAAACAGTGGAAATAAGCAGCAGTAGTAAATGTCTTGAGCCAGTACCCTTTAACAGTTTCATAAGTGACCTAAATGGACGGATTAAAAGGGAACTCATCACATTTACAAATGCCACCAATTTGGGGGAATTGCTAACTTGTTGAAAAATAGACTCAAGATTCAGAAGGATCTTGATAGACTTGAGCATTGGGCCCTACCCAATAAGATGCAGTTTAGGGGTGAGAAGAGTAAGGTCCTGCAGTTAGATAGGAAAAAACAAATGTACAGATATAGAATAGGCAATACCTAGCTCAACAGCAGTAACTGTGAGAGGGATCCAGGTGTCCTGGTGGACTACCATTTAAATATGGTCCAGGATTGTGTTGCACTAGTTAAAAAAGCCAATGCAGTTCTAGACTGCATCAACAGGAATAGCATCAAGATCAGAGGAAGTGATAGTACCGCTTTACACTGCACTAGTGAGACCACACTTGGAATACTGCATCCAGTTCTGGTCACCATGATACAAAAAAGATACTGAGACCTTAGAGCAGGGCTTTTCAACCTTTTCACCCATTGTACCACTTTTAGATATGGCAATATTCGAATACCACCAGTTACCTAGCAAGGTGTCAAAAACTTGATGACCCAAAAAAAAAAAAAAAGGAAAAAAGTGATAAAGTACAGGTAGTCCTTGACTTACAACAGTTTGCTTAGTGACTGTTCGAAGTTACAATAGCACTGAAAAAAGTGCCTCCCCAAGACACAGCCAAGCAAGACACCTGCCTGCGGCACTCTTCCTCCTGTCCGAGGTTTTCATTATTGTGAGGCATTTCTGTTGAGGATTGGCAGTGGGGGTGGGACGCGGGCTTTTATTCCCTCCATCTGCTAGGTGATTGCAGCAGGTTTTGGTCACTTCACATGATCTTGGGACACTGTGACCATCATAAATATGAATCAGTTGCCAAGCATCTGAATATAAATCACAAGACCCTGGAGATGCTGCAACATTCCAGCTGATCGGCGCTTCTTCTGGGCTCAGCAGAAGTGCCAGGATCAGCGCCGAGCTCCAGCTGGAGCCCGGTGCTGATCCTGGCGCTTCCACTGAGCCCTGACAGCTCTGCAGCTTCAGTCATCTCTTGCTCAGGCTTGTGCGGTGCTGCCACTGGTTCAGCTCATTCCCCTCCCCTACTACCACTTTTCTAGGATGGTTGTGTACCACCTGCCAGGTGCCAATGTACTACAGGTGTACCCGTACCACTGGTTGAAAAGCCCTTCCTTAGAGTACAAAGAATAGCTACAAAGATGATGAAGGGTCTAGAGGCTAAACTGTATTATGAACAGCTAAGGGAACTAATTATGTCTAGCCTAACAAAGAGAAAGTGACATGATAGCTATCTTCCAGCACCAGAAGACAGGACAAGAAGCAATGGGTGAAACTCATCAAAGAGAGATCCAACCTGGAGTTAAGGAGGAACTTAATTGACATTGAGAACAGTTAATCAGTGGAACAACATGCTTCCCAAGGTTGTGGGTGCTCCATCGCTGGAGATTTTCAAGAAAAGATTGGGCATCCATTTGTATAAGGACTCCTGCTTTGGACAGGGGGTTGAACTAAAAGATCTCCAAGGTCCTTTTTAACCCTATAATTTATAATTATATTCAGCTTTTTTTTTTTTTGCAATTTGTTGTAATTAAAATTTTTGGTTGTTTGATTTATTCATTTTCCAGCTAAAGTCAGGATTCCCTCAACACCCCTACTTTGAAAAACTCCAATCTATCGACCCCAGGGACTTTGTCACCAACTACATCCCTTGTGGCAATGTATCTTCAAGAATATTAAAAGGG